>NW_026526843.1:79275587-79788087 GCF_024362965.1 Panthera pardus | reverse complement strand
AAACGGCAGCAGTGAATACTAAGGGCAGCAGGAGCTCAGAACTCTGGGGTCAGAGCATCCCAGGAGGGAGAAAACAGGCAGGTTGGACTAGGGTAGCCAGGGAAGGCTTCCCAGAGTGAGGAGGACTGGAGTTGGGCTCCCAGAGCCAGAAAGCTTTCAGCAGACACTAAGTGACAAGGTTTTCAGGCACAGGAAATGGTGAGAACAGAGGGCTGGGGCAGGGTGGGCAACCAGGCTATGCTGAACAGGACTCAGCCTGGGAAGGGAAGACTCCAACACAGCTGGGTTGCCTCCAGGGACTGGTGGAGTCTTCGACTTGTGGATGGGGGAGCCTTGGAAGATCCCTGCAGTCTCAGCCACCCCAGATTGCCAGGAGGTCAAAACAAGGAAGCATTTTAGAGATTACCTAATCTAAACTCCCGTTTGACAGATGGGGGCACTGAGGCCCAGAGTGGGAGGCCTCCTCTGGGAACAGAGCCAACCGTGGCTCCTCCTCCCACTTCTCCTCCCAAATGCAGTGGGCTCCCGTTGCCATGGGGACATCCCTGGCTCTGTGGGTGTCAGTGGCTCCCCCACCTCCTCCCTCCTTCCCTAGCAACAGGCCACCTCTTCGGCTCTCCTCCTTGCGTGCCTGGCAACCCCAGCCCTGTCCCCAAGGCCCCCCAGTTTCAGCCCGACCTTCCCTACTGTGGCACCGCCTCCAAATCTGGGACCCCTGGGAGGTATTGGCCCCTCCTGCCTCTCCCCACACTTCACATCTCTCAAGCTTGACCATCCAGTAAGAGACAGTGGATTGGGCGTAGAGGAGGGTGGAGGGCACTACAACATACTGAGCACTATTTTATGCTGAACATTGTTTTACTTTAATTTCTTTCATCTGGCTTGGACAAGTCAGAATCCTCATCCCCATTTCACTGGCCAGGAAACCAAGGATCAGAGAAGTTCAGTGACTTTGCAGAGAGCACACCAGCTAGGAAACAGGCTCTGCTGAGAGCTGGCTTTGTGAACTTGAGCCATCGCCCTCCGAGGGCCTTGGTTTAAAGTGCTTGTAGGCTTGACAACTTCTCACAAACCTACAGGAAGTCCGGGCACCTTCCTGTGCCCACAGCCCTCGCGCAACACCAGCTGTTCAGCTCTAATTAGACTCCACACTTCCTCTGCCACCCCATACTTAGAAGCCCTCAGGCCTCCGTGGTTTTCAATCTACCTACCCTGCTCCCACAACTGCCAAGGCCTCTCTCCTCTCCTTGGTGTTTCTTCTCCCCCACCCCAGCCTCTCCCTTTTATGCACACACAGTGCTTATTAAAGACACTGGGGCTCCAAGGGATGAACAGATTTGTCCAAAAGCACATAACTAGAAAGTGACCTGCCATAAATGGAGCCCTTTACCTGGATCTACTTGCTGCCCTTGGTATGCTGCAGAGCTCAGCCTCTCCCCTCTAGCCTTCCCTGGCTCCCACTGATGACAGAAGGTATCAGTCCATGTTCTGAACTTTAACATTAGCTCTTTTCCTGCCCAGATCTGTTTTTGCCCAGCCAACTGTGCCCCCCTTGAGTCCCATCCTCACTTCTGATGCATATTGGCTACATTCCCAGGGATGTGCCCCCACCCTCCACTGCAAAGCCTGCATGTCAGTCCTCCACAGCCCAGATCAGATTCTGCCTTCTCCAGGAAGCTCTCCCTAGACCCCTAGCTGAAGCCAGCTCAAGAATTTACATGTGGTCCTGTGAGCATCCTCACACAGCCCTGGTTCCAAGTTCAAGGGTCTACCAACCAGGTTGGCAAGATCTTCCCCACAAGTGCTATGTTTTAAGACCCTTCCACAGCCCAAGTGTGACCCTTGCTTCCCAAATGCTGAGTCCTCGAGGCTGCTGTAGCCTCCTGGGCTGTGGACACAGGATGGATGTCGGGAAGCACGTCTCCATAAAACAAATGCTGGCTTTGGAACCAGACAGCACAGGGTATGAGTCAGAGTGATGCTACCCTGACCTATTGCTTTTCTTTCCTTGGGCAAGGCACTGACCCTCTGGGGAACCTCATTTTCCTCATTTGTAAATCAGGGATCCCAATCTACATCTAATAGGGCTGTGGTGAGCATTAAATAAGATCATGTTCAGAGTTCTTAATATGCGAGGAGCAAATGATAACTGCTATTATTACTAATATTAGGATGATGATGAGGATGATTATTATTATCTGCAAGGCTGTCAAGAGCTCCCGCAGTGACAGTGTGGGCAGGGCTCCGGGCTTGGTGCCAGGCAGACCTGGGTTTGAATCCTGGCCCAGCCATCTATGAGTTGCGTGGCTGTAGGCAAAACCCATAACCAGCCCAAGCTTCAGTTTCTTCAACTCTAAAACAGTGATGATAAGGCCAGCCTGGGTTCCACCTACAGTGTCACTAGGAGGATCAAATGAAAGAAAGTCCCTGATGACTTCTATAAGTTGTAAAGGCCCAATACATGTCATCATGACTTATGATTATGATCATTAGTAAATACGCTGAGCTATAGGTCCCAGGAACTCCCCTGCTGGGAGAGCTGAGAGCTAGAGATGCCTTTAATAGGATTCTTCAACAAGTAGCAGGGATATCAGTGTGGAGGCCTATGACTGTGCTTGGAGCCATGCCAGGTTGCTTTTCTCCAAACCCACAGTGGAACAGTGGGACCCAGGTCCTTTGCTAGACTAGTGCCTTCGTAAATGCTAGGACAGGCTGTGCCCATGCCTCCCTCCTTGGCTGCATCCTGGGACTAACTGCATCTTGTCATGTACTCCTTGCCTGGACACTGGGCCTGACTGCATCTGTCACATTCCCCTGCTTTCCTGTTGACACAAGTGTGCTTCCACCCCACAGTCGCGACCTTGGCCCTCATCAGTGTGCTCATCCCATAGCCCCTGCTTGGGATGCCAGGACACGGTGTGTCCCATTACACACTTCCATCTCTATGCTGGGATCCTCTGCCTCCCTCCCATATCTACTGCCTGAATGGCAGGACCTGGGTTGCCACATATGGTTGGGCAAGCTGTGCCCCGTACAAGGGTTCACAGCCAAGAGGCCACAAGTAGGGGACTGAAATGGTATCCTGTGCTCTGTTCACTAAGCCGGGAACCCCAGTGAGGGGCCACAGTAGACCAGTAGAAAGGGAATTTTCCTCCAACTGATCAACTCAGTGGATTCTACTCTTCACGAAGGCACTGTATATGCTAGTTACAATCCTGGCTGGGACTGAGTATACCCATCCCATCCCTTTGTTGCCTGGGCCCATCTCATCTCAGAGATCACCCCTGGCCTAGATGCTGAGCCTGAGCGGGCCTTATCCTGAGTCCCCCCACCATTCCCATGTACACCCAGACTCCCTATCCTTCACACTTGTATCTTCATGAAGCTTCTGGTGGGTTAAGGCCTGGGAAATGCATAAATAGCCCTTGTCTTTACCCCCATTTTACTCCTGCCCCCACGAGCTGCCAACTGATCACACCCTGAAAACTTACTGAAGCTTGTAAATCCTTTTTACCAAGCATGTAAAAAAAATATGTGCACTTGGCACCATGATGTATGTTTCTAATGTGTAGACTGTGTCACATTAAAAGTCCACCCAGATCCCACTACTCAGGGCTAGTGCAGTTTGGGGTAGAGCACCAACACTAGACCAGAGAAGCCCCACTTCTCTCATACCCTCTTCTCCTGGAAGGAAAAGGTGGAGAAGGTCCCAGGTCCAGAGCCGACCTCTCTGCAAGTCAGCTTTCCCATCTGGGCAGCAACCATGAATCCCTCTGGGGTTCAGCCCAGCTCAGCCCATAGTAGCTAGGGTCAGAAAGACTGAGGAACAGTTTTCAACCCCTTTCCCATGCCTGCCACACTCACCCAGCCCTCCCAGTCTGCTCCATACCCGTCCCTAATACCAACGGGACAAAACCCCTGGGGTTGGCCCCCACCCCTGCCCATGGATCCCCAAGTTAGAAATCAGAGGGCCCCACCCCAGTCCCTGCCCCATCTCCCAACTGCTACTAGAGAAAGGGGGTACTGACCTGACTGTCCTGGAATTCTCACCATCAGATCTGAAAGGGAAACAGAAAAAAAAAAAAAGTCAGCATTTGCTCTCTGTTCTTCTCCCTGTGCCCTATGCAATGACCTGGTGGCCTAATACATGTCATGAAAATGAGGGGTAGGGTATCTCATCCAGAGAAGAACCAGTGAGAAGGCTGGGAGATGGCAAAGGGCCTGGCCATTTGTTGGGACAGTGAGGAGGACAGCATGGCTGGAGTGCACTGAGCAAAGGGAGGAACGGTAGGGGGTGAGGTCAGGGAGGTGCCAGGAGCCAACCATGTGGGTCCGAGTGGGTCACAGTGAAAGGTAAGGCCCAAATCAGAGTGGCTGAGAGGCAGCCTGCAGCTTGGGCCAAGGCAAAGCCCAAGCTTTAAACCCAGAGAGACCTCACTTCAGATATTGGCTCTGCCATCTACCAGCCTTGTAACCCAGGCAACTCACCCCCCTTCTCAGGATCTGAGCCTCAGTCTCCCCACTTGGAACACAACGCCAATCCTGGCAGGGCTGTTGGGATGATTAAACCCTTTGGAACCCAGCAGACAAATACCAGGTATTATTAACAACATAGCAAAGGCTTCACCAATTGCCTGGTCCAACCTGCTTATTTTCTAGATGAACAGAATGAGGCTGAGAGGGTAAGTGAGTCAGCTGCTGGGCTCCGGTTTACTACACAGGCCCTGCCTTCTCCATTGTGAGGCCCCCTCAGAGGTGAAGGAACTGCGAGAGAAGAGAATGGAGTGGAGGACAGCTTTGAAGGAACCCAAGGGAATGAGTGAAATCTGAACCACACCCCTCTGGCAGCTCCTCCTCAGAGGAGTGTGGGGGGTGGGGTGGGGGGAGGATTGAGACAGTGAAGCTGGTGCCTTAGGGGTGGGGAAGGGGAGGAAGAAGGACCAGGGAACTTGGAAGAAGTGGGAGAGTGTGGAAGCAGGCTTTCCTATCTCTTTTGTCTTCTTCCTCCTTTATGTGCCCCCCATCCCCTCTGTGCCTTTTCCACAGAGAAGACAGAGATAACACATCACAGGCTCTGTCCTCAATGAGGGGAGCATCATCTATGCTGAGTGCAAAGCAAGAGATGGATGCACAGGGAGGGGAGGTGGACCTCAGAAGGGAGTATTTGTTAGAAGAGTGAATGGAGCACTCACAGCGAGGTGGGGCAGGCAAGCATCAGGGTGTTGAAGCTCTGAGTGGGTGAGTACTGTGCTCCCAGTTCTGCTACTTACTAGCCACGTAATTCTGGGGAAGGTACTCCCCTATGCCCAGCCTCAGCTTTTTCACTTGTAAAATGGGGTGTGTGTGTGGAGGGAGAATCTCTCCTCTTGTCAGGTAAGGCTTGCACAGCGTCTGCCTGGCACATGGTACATGTTCAGCCAAGGACAGTGGTACTCACCTTTGGCCTCACAGTCCTGTAAAGGGATAGATGACCAGGGCCACAGAGCACCTTTTCATGTTTATTAAAACTTTCCATCTCACTGTGCAGCAACACGATTGCTTCTGAGGCTTGGCCCAATTATTCACAGGTACCAGGTCAGAGGGGTCTGACTTCAATGACTCCCCAACTGCCAACAGAATTGAGGCCAAGACCCTCAACACTCCCTAACACTCTCCCAACACTCTCAACACTCCCAACACTCTCTCCCTAACACTAACCCTCTGCTCCAGACAGGCTGGTCTTCTTGTTGCCCCATCCCACCCCCAAGCCCCAGCACACATGGATTCAATCTACCATATACCATACCCAGACCTGGAAATATGAACCCTCCAGGAACTCATGGACTGGCCTCCTGCCCCAATCTACTTTTGAGCATAAGCAACATATATAATCACCTCCATCAGCACTGAGCACCTATATGTACCAGGCACAGTGTCAGACTCTTTCCCTACATTATCTACTTTGATCCTGCAAAGTGGGAACTACTCATCCAACTTTAACATGATCAAACGAGGACTCAGAGAAGTTGAAATGATTGGCCACACATCATGTAAGTAGGGGAGCTTGGCATGAACCCCAAAGCTCGTGCTCTTACCATCACATGCCACTGTATCGGTAGCTCAGTGCTGGGCACATATGTACTGTTAAGGTGAGTTCCCTTATCCTACTTCCCTAATGTCAAGACAGACCCTTCCTCTCTAGGGCTCTTTCTTCTGAGAGGTTATTAGATACCTATCTCTGCTCCAAAAGCAGGCCTATATGAGGTGTTACAGTCCTCAAGATGGCAGCTGAGGGGAGCAAAAGATCTCTAAGCCATGATGAGGAATGAATTAACCAGTTCTCCTCACTGTGGGCTGATTCTTACTAGTTTGAGGGTATATGACATCATGGGACCCTCAATGTAGGGGGGGCATCCCACCTCAGAGGTTTACAGCCCTTTATGCATTTAGTGTATGATTAACTATGTGTAGATACCAATGATCATTAGTGCTGTGCTTTCCTACACCTCTCTGAGGGCAAATGCCCTGCCTAATGGTCAGTCTACCTCTTACTCCATGAAGCTGAGCCACCATTTTGGGGGAGGTGGCACAGACTTGGATAAGTCACTGCTGTCTGGACCTTGGTTCCTCATTTATAAACAACGGGGCTATGTTGGCTGAGTTCCAAACAATCTTTGGGCCCTAAAATATTTAGTTTCTTCAGAATGCCAAAGTTTCTCTTTTTTATCAACTGGGTTCAGCTGCCTAGATAGAGAGGCAAAGACGCAGGGTACCAGGCCTCCCTTTATCAATCCATGTCAGGAGAAGAGATCAATTTCTCCTGCTACTCCCACAGCCCTCTCCTAATGAAAGGTCACTTGGGACCCCGGGGCTCTCAAAAGGTTTAGCCATGCCAATTCCTATCCTCAGGAGCGATCCTCATAAACAGTAACTTATTGAAGCCTATGAGTACAGTGACCATATTTTCTGAACCAAAAACTTGGGCATGTAATATGACCAAGGATTTTTCTTTCTTTTTTTTAAAAATTATTTTAGCGTTTATTTTTTATATATATTTTGAGAGAGCATGAGCTGGCAAGGGGCAGAGAGAGAGAGAGAGAGAGAGAGAGAATCCAAAGCAGGCTCCAGGCTCCGAGCTGTCAGCACAGAGCCCGGCGCAGGGCTCGAACTCACAAACTGTGAGATCATGACCTGGGCTGAAGTCAGATGCTTAACTGACTGACTGAGCCACACAGGCGCCCTGACCAAGGATTTTTCTTAAGTGATTTCTACCCAATGTGGGGTTTCGAGGACAACTGTGAACAGGGCTCCTTCCAGCAGTGCTCTGAGGGGAAAGAGGTAGATACCCTGGTCCAGGGATCATACAGGTCTCTCCAAAAGCTGAGAACCAGCCCAGGGGCAGCCAGGCATCTTCTCTCCTGGACATCACCTGGTCTAACTGTAAGTCTCTCCAACGGAAAACTCCCTTCTCATTGCAAATCAGTTGACATGGTTCTCCTGCACCAAACATTCAGTGACTCCCCTCAATGACCTCCCTGCCAGTCCTGCCCAAACTCTCCAAAGCTCTCCATCTTACTCCACCTCCTACCTACTTGTCTAGCACATCTGGTATTTGCTACTTGGAATACTCCTGCCCTTCTTTTATGCCTTTTAAAGTATTTTTAATTGTATTAGAGTGATACGTGAAATAGTTTAAAAAGTCAAATTGTAAAACGATCTTAACACAAAACTCGTTTTCCACATTTTTTTTAACGTTTATTTATTTTTGAGACAGAGAGAGACAGAGCATGAACAGGAGAGGGTCAGAGAGAGGGAGACACAGAATCCGAAACAGGCTCCAGGCTCTGAGCTGTCAGCACAGAGCCCGACGCGGGGCTGGAACTCACGGACCGCGAGATCATGACCTGAGCCGAAGTCGGCCGCCTAACGACTGAGCCACCCAGGCGCCCCTCCACGTTTTTTTCTGATTGCACTTTCGTATTTCTAAAGTATATGTTCGTGCTGCTAATCTATTTTGGAAACATATTTTCTTGTGTGTCCTTTTACCATTTTTTTGCCAAAGTAATACACATATGTAGATTTTCAAGTCACCCAGTACTTCAAGGATTGTAACAAAACACACAAATTTCCTACCCTACCCCCTTTGCACCCCCAACCCCCACTCTCAGGGACAAACCCTTTTCAACTCTTTTAACTGCTTTTTCAGGTATTTACCTCCTCATTTCTAAAGAGCCCATGTGTACATCTAGCTCAATCAATACTGGTAGCGGGCATTACTATGACTATATCAATACTAATAATGGATAAATCGTATCATATGCTATAACCACATTTCCTTTTCCATGCAACTTTTTCTTTTCCCTGGTGTTGATGTTGTTGATGGTGATGATGATGATGGTGACGATGATCTTGTTTGCTTAGTTTTCTTCATATCTATGATCAATTCTCCCCAAACTCTGTCAGAAGTGCAATTCTCCTCTCAATATGTTTTGACACATCAGGTAATCTATCAGATTATTTTTTCCCCCTCTGAGACATTGTCCCTAGTGCAATTGAGACTGGGCGCTCTCTAGACCTGCACAAGGTTGCACTGAGATCTTCTCCTCTCCTCATCACTCTGGGTTTCCTTTCACCTCTCTTCAGTGTTGGATTTCCTGGATCCCTTGCCCTTTTTTCTGACTTTATGTCCACATTTTGCTGGAGCACATTCCCCAGTGCTTCCTATGAGGCCTAGGGCATAAAATCTTTAGATCTCATATGCCTGAAAATGTCTTTATTAGACCCTCAACCTCGATCGATAGTTCAACCAAGTATAGACTTCTAGGTTGGAAATTATGTTCATTCAGATTTTTGAGAACACTGCTCCATGGTCTCCTAGCTCTCCAGTGTTGCTGTTGAGAAAGCCAATGCCATTCTTTTCCTTGATTCTTTGTGTATCATATTTTTTTTCTGGAACTTTTCAGGATCTTCTCTTTAATGCCTGGTATTCTAAAATTCCACAGGCATACCTTGCTGTGGTCATTTTAACATTTATTTTGCTGGTTACTCAGTAGGATTTTCATTCCTTCAGTTCTGGGACATGTTCTTGGCTTTGATCACTTTCTTTGATCACTTTGTATTATGGCTTTGATCACTTTCTTCCTGCTGTTTCCTCCATTCTCTATTTCTGGAACTCCTAATGTCGGATGCTGGAGTTCCCCAATTGATCCTCCAATTTTCTCATCTTTTCTCTTCTGTTGTCTATTTATTTGTCTTGTTATTCTGCTTCTTAGGATATTTCCTCACCTTTTATTTTCTAATTCTTCTGTGGAAATCTTTATTTTGACACTATCTTTAACTTCCCAGGTTTCTTCTCCTCCCTTTGTGACCTCTGTTCCCTCCAAGTGCCTTTGTTTTTTGTTTTCTTGCTTGCTTTTTTGGTCACTCTTATAGGTTGATGGTCTTCTTCAAACAGGCTTGTACTATCTGATCATCTCTGGCTACCTAAGGCTTGCTAGTCGAGGGCAGGCGGCGGGGGGGGGGGGGGGAGGTTAAATGTCAGTTGTACTGAGGTTTAATTTACATAAAATGAAATGTACCTATCTTAAGTGTCCTTGGCTGGTGATCCTTGGTGACTGGTTCCCATGACACTAACAAGCTGATGGGAAGCTCTGTGAATAGATGGAGCTTGCCAGGTGGTGGGCTTCACTACAGTTGCTGGGCTGAAGCCTGTTCTTTTGTTGGAAGACTCCCACATGTTATCTTTTGGAGGCCCTTTTCTAGGGACTTTCAGTTTCCTCAGAGAAGACTACTTTACCCTCTTGTATGCTCCTGATTTCGGTGTCCTGGAAGTAGGGGAGTGGAAGAGGTTGGGATCCCACTGTTTTAGGATGCTTGTAAGCCTGTTTCACCCCACCCTTCATTGTGCCTGGTATCCCCAAGCCCAGGGCCTCTTAACTTCAATTTCTCCAAAAAATCAACCCCTATGTGCAGGGATGGGGCTGGAGGGTTGGGGGGGGGGCCTCACTAGATGGGGCCAGGGAGGGGCCAAGAGTGTCTGTTAACAGACTTCCAATATTCTCCCTGTTTTGAATTCCACACCTCACCCTGTCTGCTGTGGTTCATAGCCCCTCCAAATCCTAAGCATTTCTGGGGCTCTCTGGGTGGAACAGTTTACTTCTGGTCAGCATCCCAGACCCTGTGTGTTTCTACCTTTTTTAGTTCTTTTTCTTTTTAAAAAATTATTTATTTTTGAGAGAGAGAGCGTGAACAGGGGAGGGGTAGGGGTGGGGACGGACAGAGGATCTGAAGTGGGCTCTGCACTGACAGCAGCAGGCCTGATGGGGGCTTGAACTCATGAACCATGAGATCATGACCTGAGCTGAAGTTGGATGTTCAACTGACTGAACCACCCAGGTGCCCCTACCTTTTTTGTTTCTTTACTCATATTTCAGTTGGATTTGGGGAAGTGTCAGAGATAAATAAGTTTATTCAACTCATTATGTATAACAGGAAGTTCCTCTTCTTATTGCAGCTAACTCCTATTCATTTTCTGTGACTCATTTAGGCAAGACCTCCTCCAGAAAGCTTATCTTAATGTCTCTAGGCTGGATGAGGAGGCCCTCCTCTGTTCCCCTGCACTGTCCTTTTCTTGCCTCCATCACAGCCCTGATCAAACTGTTCTGAAAGTGTCCATTTCCTGACTCTCCCTGAAGATCAGGAGCTCCTGGTGGTCTGGGGCTGTCACTCAGTCATGCCTGTATGCCCCAGTTCCCAGGGTCTGGTCCACAGAGGCACAGAGCAAATATGTAGTGATAGAATGAATGAATAAATGAATGACTTCCAAAATGAATCAGACCCAGCCAGAGGGACCATCTAGAAAGGGAAATAAGCCGAAGACAATTGTTCCTATACAAGGCCAGTTCCCTAAAAGCTAGATGTGCAAGGATGCCCACTACAGCATGATTTGAAACTGTGGACAAATGGGCCCAGCTTCCATGCCCTGCATCCATAGGATGGTTAAGTACCTTATGGTATATCAGTTGCCATGAAAAACAATGCTAATGAAGAATATGCAATTACATGGGGAAATGCTCAAACAAAAAGCAAGAAAAAATTTTATGTGCTGTATCATTTCAACTGTATGAAAAGAATGAAAAGAACAAGGGAAACACACCAGATGTTTGCATGCAGTGGCTGCCTTTGTGTGCTATAATTATGGGTAATGTTTTCCTCCTCTACTTTTCCAAGTTTTTCTACATTTTCTAATGGAAGAATGCATTAAATGTCTAATTTTTAAAAAGGTCCTGAGACGTGAAGGCCAATGTCCTGAGAGTGCTATGAACAAAATACTGTGATGGGGGACCTAAGAGTCTGTGTGCAGGTCCCACAGTGCTTGGTGGGAAAGCTGCATTCTTCACTGTCCAGAGACCTTGAAGACCCAGGCCCATGGAATATGAACCTCTCTCGCTGCAAAAGTAGGACCTAACTTGGGAAGCCAAAGGAGGAAGATATTGGAGTCTAGCTTATTACAAATAGCAATACCATAGGCCATCCTGGGAAACAGAGGCCCCTACACTGGGCCGCAAACTTTAGAAACCCCTATCCATGAGGTAAAGGATCTGAGGGGCCAAGGGAATGGGACCATCAGGGTCTCAGGGGCCAAGGGAATGGGACCATCAGGATTTTTGGCCCTCTTTCTTCTAGACTACACTCCAGGTACCCAGGACCCCGGCATTCCCTGCCTATGTCTCTTGAGCTTATTTGCGAGAATTGTGAGGTCTTATTATCAAGGTCCACCGGCTAGGCCCAACAGGTGGCCAAGGGGAATCTGGGAGTAGGGAGGGCTTTGATGTGGCCTGGAGTGTCCATACACATCTCAAGGTTCTATACAAACCACAGGTTCATACAGAATGGGGACAGGCCAAGGGTGTCAACTGGTACCTTGCCCAGGCCCTACAAAAGTAGAGCCAGGCAAGTCCATACCTAAGCCTCAGGGTTTATAGAAAGGTCTAACACTGAGAGGTGGATGGACCTGGGTTCAAATCCATTTATCAGCTGTGAAACCATGAATGAGTCCATTCCCTTCTCTGAACCTCAGTTTTCCCAACTATAAAATATGTATAATAATTCCAACTTCAGAGAGTTGTGGTGAGGCTTTCTGGGAACAGGATGGCCTAATGGTTATGAGCACAGGCCTTGGAGAAGACAGGCCTAGGTTTCAATCGCAGCCCTGCCCCTTCTAACTATGTGATTTGCATCTCTGAGGCTCAGTTTGTTCACCAATATAATGGAGGTATTAATAGCATTAACCTGATAAAGTTGTTGGAAGGATTATGGTTGTAAACAATATGTAATAAAATTGAAACATTCTTAAATGAGGAAAAGCTGCTTAATAATAGTTGTGCAAATATTGGTTATGGTGGAGTTGACGAGGCCTTCTATACTGCCGATGCCCCTGCCCAGCTTTATTTTTCTCCACAGCACTTACCACTACGTGACATACTCATATCTTCTTGTTTCTTTTCTGCCCCCACCCCCTCCAACATACAAACACTAGAATATCAGCTCCACAAGGCAGAGACTCTGTCTGTTTTGTTCACTGTTTCTAAGTACCTAGAACAGTGTGAGGTACATAGAAGATGTTCTTCTACCGTTAGGTAGATATCTGCTACTTAGGGGTAAAAAGGCATTCTTGGCTGATAAAATAGCCAGAATACAGGCATGGAGGCACAAAGAAGTCCACTGTGCTTAGGGAACCCTAGACAGTTGACTACAACTTGATTACTGGTCAGGAAGGGAAGAAAGTGGCTAAAAAGGTGAATGGAGCCACGGCCTGACCAAAAGGAGCATGCAAGAGCTTTCCCAGACCACAAGTGGTGTAAAGACTTACTTTTGATGGCTAGGGAATGGAAAAGCACTTGGGAGAGAGGCAAAGATACCTCCCAAGTCCAAGAGCCATCTAAATCATGACAATGTGAAAAATGAAAGTCAAAACCTTTTGAAAGATTATTCAGCTGGAGAAGACTCCTTCCGAAGGGACCCATCTGAACCAAGAATCAGACCTAGAAATGACAAATAGGCAGGTAGAGAAGTCAGGAAGATGAGATGATGGTGATGTAAGAAAATCTTATAAAGGTTAATGAAAGAGAACAACCAGATGAACCACCAGACAAATCAGAAAGCTTGCTGGATAATGAAACCACCTTCAGCAATAGAGCCACATCGAAGGCGAAGATGGTGGCATGGATGCAAAATGAAGGCCATGGTAATTTTGGTTGCTGGTTATCCCTTTGCTGGTAATTACTCTTCCCATGGTCCTTGATTTCCACTATTCATTGAACAAGTTCTGGGATGATAAGGATGATGATAATAATAATGAAGATTGCTGCATACTTCAAAGGAAATATTTTGCTTTTAATGTTTTGAATTTCTTTTTCAGGAAATAATGAGACAAGTACCACTTCACATTTTTATTTCAAATAGAAGATAGGCAGAGACTACAACAAAGAGCCTTGAATACCAGGCAACAGTGTATTGTCCTATAATTTCTGAGGAGCTTTTGGGGAGCTCAGCCCTAGGAGTAATTAGGTCAAATACTGCCTTCCCCAACTTCATGCTCCTTTCTGTCAAGCAGGCTTTATTTTGGTCCGTAGCATATTCTGCCTTCTAATAATCCAAAAAGAATAAAGTGAATATTGATTAAGCACCTACAATGGTTCAGGGCTTGTGTTATATTCTCAACAGTTGGGCAAGATAGTGATTATTCTTCCCATTGTATAGATGTGAAAACTCTGGATCAGGGTAGCAATGAGATTTGCCTAGAGTTACGAAGCTAATAAGCAGGGAAGCTGAGATTCAAGTCTGGGTTTGTCTGACTCTGAAACCAAGGCTTTTAACTGCTACAGCTGTGGCTTCCTTCTGTCATGCCAGAGCTAAGCGGCACTTCATCTCCTATACCAGCCTGTGAGCTTGGCCTCTCTCCCTCACCTGGCTCCAATCTCCCCTCCACACAGTGCAGCCCAACACCCTCGACACACTATGAGCACTCAGAGAGTACTTCTGGAAGAAACAATCATTCAAGGTCAGAGGGGGAGCAAAAAGAAAAGGAAAGGTGGGATTAGGCACAGGTGTTGCAGTCCAGATCAGCTCAGCATTATGACAAAAAAAAAAAAAAAAAAAAAAAGGAAGGAGGAGAGAGGGAGAAAAGGAAAATGGAACTGGCTCTCTCCAGCCCTCCCTTCCTGCCTCCCTCTGCCTGGGGCAGAGGGATGGAGGTTCAGCCATGATTGGAAGGAGAGTGGGTGGAATGGGGTGCAGCTTAGAGAAGCTTGCTGTTGTAGAAGCCTCAGCTCATCCTCAAAGCCCCTCCTGTGCACCAGGGGGCCCATCTCTGGTCTACCTGCTCCCACGGCCTAAGCAAAGGACCAGAACGTTGGGCTGCATGCCAGGCACCCACCCAATGCTGCCAAAGCACAGCTCACAGCAGACCCAGGACCCTCTCAGGTCACAGTGAGGGTACCAAGAGAAGTAGAGGGGCTGGCTCGGGTTGGGGGGTACAGATGGAGGCCGTGGCAGAGCAGGAGTCAGAACCCAGGTCTTCAGTTTGCTGAGGGCTCTCTTGACTGCACCAGAGGTTGAGAAAAATGCTCACGAATGCACATGGAGCCAGAGGTAACACATGCTGAAACGAGGCCCTCCACGGTTAGGTATTTGGGGGGTTCCTAATAATTTCCAGTCTCAGTGCAGAGTGAGAAAGCAAAACAACCACTTTTAAAAGTATCTTTAGGGGCGCCTGGGTGGCGCAGTCGGTTAAGCGTCCGACTTCAGCCAGGTCACGATCTCGCGGTCCGTGAGTTCGAGCCCCGCGTCAGGCTCTGGGCTGATGGCTCGGAGCCTGGAGCCTGTTTCCGATTCTGTGTCTCCCTCTCTCTCTGCCCCTCCCCCATTCATGCTCTGTCTCTCTCTGTCCCAAAAATAAATTAAAAACGTTGAAAAAAAAAATTAAAAAAAAAAAGTATCTTTAGCTTCATTTGGGCCTCAGAAGCATAAATGTTTATCTCCTCTCTCTCTCCCAGGACCCCACTAAAACGAATGTGAAAAATCAAATAAGGTAGGAAATTGTAACAGTGAAGAGGATGGAAGAGAGTGAGATCAATGGATGAGAGATTTCGACAAATTTCTAGAAGCAAAAAACAAAAAGAGTGTGCATAGTTGGAAGGAGAGCCAGGGGCACCACTCAGGGGGTTGCAGTCCGGGGTGGGAATCAATAGGGCCAGCAGAGACCCAGAAAGACTCCAGACTTGGAGATGGTAGGTATGAGGAAAGGGTAGGAATGCTCAGGATCTGAAGACAGGGGAATAAACCAAGGGTAAGTACATGAAATCCTCCCCTGCTTCCCTAACCCCTCAAATCTAGAATACAAGCTGCCTGGCATTCACCCCTAGGCAAAATATCAGAGAGCTCAGGGCTAAAGGAATTAAACTATCTGGGATGAATTAGGGCATCCAAGTGGCATGTTGGTGTCCCTGGAATAAAGTGCTTTTCAAGTGCTTTTCATCCTGGCATTTAGGGGGCACCCATTATAACAGTCAGCTCCCTGGAGGCTCATCTGAAAGAAAGCCAGCAAGTGGACAAGGCAGTGTGGATATACAAACATCTCAACCAGACTTTCTACTAACTCATTTATAAACTACTAAAACAGAAAGTATGAGAGAAAAGAGCAGCAGCCCAGAGGATCAATCTGGGAAGCTCAACATCCAACTAAATGACATTCCAGCAAGAGGAAACAGAGAAAATGAAGGGGAGGAGACTATCAAAAAAATTATGTAACAAAAGACAAAATGCATCACATTTTGTACCGGGGGGTCGGTGACTGGAAAACTGAGTGCTGGTTACATAGGTGTGTTTGGCTTGTAAAAATTGACCAAGCTATTCATTTGCGATGTGAGCACTTTTTTGTATGCATATTATGTTTCGGTGTGAAGTTTAAAAAAAATCCTTCTTCTAGAAATCTCCAAGGAGATTGTCCCCAGAAGAAGTGCTGTGATTATTCTGCAGGTGCAAGGAACTCCACAAAACAGTAACTAAATAAGCAAGGAAGTAAACAAACAAACAAGGTAGAAAGGAAGTCCTGGTCTCAAATATAAAACAAAGTAAAAAGTGGCATGATTTTGAACAATGTCGTAGAGCAGAAGAAAGGAAAATTCATTTGATCTGGATGCTAGGAACATCTTCCTGGGAGTACAGAGGTTGTGACAACGGACCTTGGGAACTGAGGTGCAATTATAGTACACTATTTGGCCCTGCAATGAATAATATTGACATAATCATAATCACATAAATAGAGTGTATTGGTGGTCAAATTTAAAAAAAAATTTCTAATGTTTATTTTTGAGAGAGAGAGAGCGCACACAAGTGGGGGAAGGGCAGAGAGAGGGAGACACAGAATCCAAAGCAGGCTCTAGGCTCTGAGCTGTCAGCAGCTGGACGTGGGGTCAAACTCACAAACCATGAGATCGTGACCTGAGCCGAAGTCGGACAGTTAACTGACTGAGCCACCCAGGCGCCCCAATGTGGTCAGCTTTTAAAATCAATTTGTCTTGATACAGCACTGAAGACCTAATTATTGTCACAGAACAGAATATAAATGCAATCAAGCTTGCTGACAAAAGTATGGAACACACAAAGCAGGAGCTACAAGGGTGGAAGAGAAATGGAAGGAAGGATGGGGCCCTAATAACTATGTCTTACAAACTGAGTGGTCGAGAGATACTGTGGAGGGGCGCCTGGGTGGCTCAGTCAGTTAAGTGCCTGACTTCGGCTCAGGTCATGATCTCATGGGTTTGATTCATGAGTTCGAGCCCCACATCGGGATCTCTGGTGTCAGCACAGAGCCTGCTTCGGATCCTCTGTCTCCCTCTCTCTCTCTCTCAAAAATAAACATTTAAAAAAAAGAAAGATACTGTAGAAAATGGATGGAATAAGAAACCATAGTTTAAAATAGTACTTGATAAAAATTACAAACTTGAGAAGAGGAGAGAAAGAGTCAGGTGTTGTAAATAAGCTAAATCCTCACTTGTCATAGTAGAGAGAAGTCAGTGGATAATGTTCAAAGTTGATAAATGAAGAAATGATGCACGCTATTTAGAGATATGAAGTCACTGCCAGAAAACCTAAATGGTAAAAGCAGCCACCTCTGGGGACTGGGAAGGGGGCAACGGGGAGACACTGGCTTTTTACATGTGTCTTTGTGTACTACTTGCCTTTTTAAAACTATGCATATGTACTGCTTTAATTTAATTTTAAAAACAAGTCCCTCCTCTTTCTCTGGACCTTGATCGCCCACATGCTACATACAAAAGAGGGAGTTTGATGATTCCACGTGGTGTGAGGTCCTTTTCTCCATGCTTCCTTTTATATATTTATTTTTTTAAGTTTATTTATTTATTTTGAGAGAGAGAGAGAACGAGCAGAGGAGGGGCAGAGAGGGTGGGGGGGGTACAGAGGATCTAAAAGACTCCCTGTCAAAAGCAGAGAGCTCGATGTGGGGCTCAAGCTCATGAACCTCGAGATCATGACCTGAGCCAAAGTCAGATGCTCAACCACTGAGCCACCCAGGTGCCCCTCCATGCTTCTTTTTAGAGCAGGAAGAAGACAGGCGAGTAAAGGGCTGACTCCCCCTAACTAATGCCTCAACTCCTCATGGCACCACAGTCATCTATGCAGATGCCTTCTCAGCTGCCCCAGCCTGCACCACCCTCTGGTCTCCTTCAAGCCCCACCATTGCCTGTCCAGCCTCTCCAGCCCTCCATTCATTCAACTATTTACACCTGTTAGTTATTTATACCTGCCTGAGTCACAAAGGATTTGAGGTGGCTTACTCCAATAACACAGATAAAGAAAGAATAAAAATTGAACTAGAAAACGAGAGCTCAGAAAAAGAGATCAACAGAGATGCTGAAGCTGTACTTCAAATTAACTGGTAGCTGAGGAAGAAAGCGAGATACAATGAGCCATGACAACCTCATATTAGGAAGGAGGAAATACACCCGTTTTCAGGGGAAGCAAATCTTTGCCGAGCGCTGAATTCTTCAAATCATTGTCTATGGGAGATTCCAAGCAGGAGAAGGAGATGACTGGTTTGGTTTGGTTTTGTTTTTTAAACTTCAAGTTGTCTTATTCAGGATGAACTATTCAGATATTTGGATGAGTTATTTCCCATAAAAACTAAAGAATTTCAGGTAATACCATAATTATGAAATGAGGTATGTGCTATGGCACAATCTTGGGTTATTTCATTGATTTTCTTCCCCTGCAAATGACTATTAAGCACCTACAAGTATCAGGGAATGCCATTCAAACGTTCTTGGTTAATCCTGAGAGATGGGCATTGTCATCCCATTTTCCAGATGAGGAAACCAAAGACGAGAAGGTAAATGACATAGCTAAGGTCATCCAGTGGGTTGGGGCACAGCCTAGATTCAAAAATAGGTTTTTCTGACTGTAGCTATGCTTGTGGTGAGCATATCATAATGTATAAACTTGCAAAGTCACTATATTGTACACCTGAAACTAATGTAACATTGTGTGTCACTATACTCAGAACACAACAAAACAAAAACAAAGTTAGGTCTGTCTGTCTCCAAAGCTCCTTCTTTGTGTATCATACCATGGGGACTCATAACAAAGGCATCCAGGCTGGAGACACTCTGCCCAAGGCGATGGGCACACAAGTGATGACAGACACAAGCCCGCCCTCTTCCACAAAAATAGAAAAAGGGGGGATGACAGGCCTAGCTATCAGGCCAAAAACTGCCTGTGAGCTGCCTCAGTTACATTAAATGGGGACTCCTAGGGTAAAAAGCAGCAGAAAAAACGGTGGGCCTGGGTGGAGAAAGTGAAATCTGGGTCTACTCCCCAGCTATGAATCTAGGAAATCTGATTTCTGAGGGGCTGAACTAGACAGAGCAGAGGGTCTGTCCGCCATCAAAGCAAGAGATCCTTTATTTAGGTGATCCCTCCTCTTCACAGCTTCCTCCCCAGCAAGTCTCCAAGCCTCCTCGAGCTCCAGTTTTCTCATCAGCAGGACCCAAAGATAATGATCCCTATAATCTTCACAGGCTTTTAAGGCATAAAATAGCACATCTAAGGAACAGTACTTTAAACACTGGCATTAACAGTAGAGTGACTTTTCTTTTAAAAAACATTTTTTAATGCTTATTTATTTTTGAGAGAGAGACAGAGCATCAGCAGGGGAGGGGCAGAGAGAGAGGGAGACACAGAATCCGAAGCAGACTCCAGGCTCTGATTGTCAGTACAGAGCCCGACATGGGGCTTGAACCCATGAACCACAACATCACAACCTGAGCCAAAGTCAGACGCTTAACCAACTGAGCCACCCAGGCACCCCTAGAGTGACTTTTCTAGTCAGAGCTGTTCTGCTCATACATTGAGCAGCCTCATACAAGCCCTTTCTCTCTGGGCCTCAGTCTTCTCATCTGTAAAATGAACAGCTTGAGCTGGATGATTTTTAAGGATCCTTCTAGCTTGAAGTTTCTTGGCTTTTATGCTGGTATTATTAAAATCCTGCTCATCATGAATGGCTGCCGCTCCTCTGTGTCCCCAAAGTAGGCTGCATGCCCCTCTGTCACAGCACTTGTCAATGTGTTGTCACTCTCCTCCAACAGAGTATCTCTACTCCCCACTACCCCAGCTCAGGCCTTATCATCTCTCATCTAGACTGTCACACTCGCCTTCTCACTGGGTGCCCTCCAATCTGTCTTCCAAACTATCCACTAGTCGGATCTCTCCAAAACATGCCTCTCAACACATCTCCCCATTCTCTACAATAAGGACCTCTTGCCCCAACCTAAAACCCGATCTTGGCTCCCAATTCCCAACATAATAAAGCTCGTTATCCTGCTAGTCAAGTGTCCTCCTGATCTGGGATGGCTGACTCTTCAGACTCTTCTCCAGACCTTTCCTGCCTCAGTTTGTGCTTTAGTTTGTACTGACCTAATAAAAGTGCTCCGCCCCCCAACACACCCTGCTGGTTCCATGCCTTTGTTCATTCACTCACGCTGGCCCCTCTGCCTTAGTCTCCCTTTTGTTTTCCATTTCTGCCAAGCCACACACTGTCCTGCTTCACCTTGCTAACTCCTACTCATCCTCCAGGCCTCAGCTCAGGCAACACCTCCTCCAGGAAGCTCTCCCCGACAGTCTAGGTAGATGTCCCTCCTTTGGGCACCCACAGAGCCCTGTGCCCCCCCCTCCCCGGCACAGCACACAGGAAACCGCATCACATTCATCTTCTCTGCCCAACTGTGAATGCCCTGAAGCCAGGAACTGTATAACATTAATCACAGAACTCCCTGCCTGCAGCAGTACAAGGAATGGCATGTCCTAGGCACACAATATTCACTGGACTGACCTCTCTTTCAGAAGTGGGGTGAGCTCCCACATGGCCTGTCCCTCCGGCTCCTCCCCAGCACAGAGTTTTGCAAAATTATTAATAATAACAATGCCTCAGGTCACCTGGGTGGCTCAGTCGGTTAAGCTTCTGACTTTGGCTCAGGTCATGATCTCACGGTTCATGAGTTCGAGCCCTGTGTCAGGCTCTGTGCTGACAGCTCAGAGCCTGGAGCCTGCTTCGGATTCTGTGTCTCCCTCTCTCTCTCTCTCTCTCTGCCCCTCCCCCACTTGTGCTCACTCTCAAAAATAAACATTAAAAAACTTTTAAAAATAATAACAACAATGCCTATCACCAACTAAACATACACTATGTGCTGAATACTTCACATATGTCATCTTACTCAATTTTTACAACAATCATGAGAATATGGGTTATTTATGAACTGGCCAGCATATCAGATGTACAAGTGCCTCCCAGTTTTACAAGGGAATTTTAGGGAAGGAACATGTAGGTACTTTTAATCACAGATATGATGACAATAATTCTAAAGTGGTTATATAGAGGAAAATAATTGGTTTTATTAAGGCAAATACAGCATCCTGGATTCTAGTAGGAAATCACAAGGCCCAGATATACAGTCATATTATCCCTTTAAAAGGATATAAAAATCACATAGCTAAAAAGACAGGCATTGATACTGGAGAAGTGGCACATATCAGGTGATAATTGTGATTAAATTGTGATAAAATAAAAACAAACTTTCCTTCTTAAAATGTTAGAGGAATCATCCTGATCAGCCCACGTGGCTCTGGCTTGTTATCTTTGTTTTGAAAAGGATGTGCTGTGTGGATCTTGGCTGACTTGTCTGGTTTGCTACACTCCACCTCTAGGGGGCAGGGCAACCCCACAGACTATTTTCCATCCTCGTCTCTCAGCTTTCCATCCTGACCAGAACCTTCCTTGACTACTGTGTTAGGTAGACAGGAAAATTTTTGATACACTGGGGAGGTAGGGTGCAACATGAATCTGAATCTTATATATCAGAAAATATAGTTTTATCCCCATTTGCAACTTGAGAAAACCAAGGCTCTGAAAGTGACTTGCCTAGAGTCACAGAGAGTCCCCCTTCCATGGCACTGAGCTTTCTGTGAATACAGAGGCCCCAAAGAGCTTCAGCTCTTAAGTGCTTGATAACAGGCTTCCCTACGTAAATGCTTTCAACATGGATGCCTGGAGAGAGATCAAATAACTTCCATGAGAAAGTTAGAGTAACTAGCAAATTACCTTGCCCTAAATGAGTTACCAAAAGTGGAAATAAGTCATTTATTTATCGTTCTCCCCCATGACCCGTGTTTATCATTCTGCCAGGGAATACAGCCAGGGAGTGAGCCAAAGGGGCCGTGTCTTATTCTGACATTGAGACACCACACCCGGCCCAGGGTCTGAGCCCCAACAGAGACTTGTTGGATAAATAAGTAGCTTTCCACTAAACTGGGCAGGCTGCACACGAGTCCTACGCATGTCTCTTTGCTCCTTTCGGAACAGAAGATCTTGCACTGAGGGTCAAGACCACGGTATGATATGGCCATAGCATGGGAGGGAGAGGTAATGATGAATAGACAGGCCTAAATGTCTCCAAAGTTTCCTCTGATTCTGCTACCCTGGTATCCCACAAACTGGAAGGCTGGTAAGTATGAAAAGCCCAAAGTAGAGGCCAAACAACTCCTGGGAGCATGAGGAGAAAGCAAGGCAGGAGCCAACAGAATTCTGAAGTGGAGTCATCTCTCTATGGGGGGCTCTAGAATGAAGAAAAACTTAGGCACCTCTAGCCATTAGTGCACCAAGGCTTAATCTGACATTCATTTGTTTATTCAACATTTACTGAGTGGCTACTACGTGCTGTGCTGTGTGTTTCCAAGCTGCTGGCTCTGTCACTCATGCCCAGAGCACCTACCATAGGGACCAACACAACATGCTCTTGATACATGTCACTTAAATGTCAATCTGTGGGGGCTCTCAATCTAGTAGAGAGGATACAAGATGTAAACAACCATAATGGTATAAAAAGAGAGAGGGGCGCCTGGGTGGCTCAGTTGGTTAAGCCACCGACCGTTGACTATGGCTCAGGTTATGACCTCATGGTGTGTGGGTTCGAGCCCCACATCAGGCTCCATGCTGATGGCATGGAGCCTGCCTGGGATTCTGTCTCCCTCTCTCTGCCCCTCCCCTGCTTGCTCTCTATTTCTCAAAAAAATAAAGGAAAGAAAAGAAACTTAAAAAGAGAGAAAGTACTCATTTCAAGGGCCAGGGGTAGACCAGCAAATAGACACAGGAGAGATGACAGCTTAGCTCAGCGTGGGAACTATATGGAGCAGCCCAGGAGAAGGAACCAGCATCAGCAAAGACCCCGAGGCTATCAGAAGGCTGAGTGGGCTAACACTGGGGTGCACAGGCCCTTCTGGCTGGGGCACGGTCTGTGAGAAGGGGACTATCAAAAGATGAGGGGAGAAAGGGAAGTCAGGTGCCGATGCTAAGAGGACTATGCATGGCAGATGGAGGAGTCTGAACATTCTCCTGCAGGCCAAAGACAGAGTGGAACCACTGGAGCCCTGCAGAAAGCTTGGCCAGGCTGCATCTCGTTAGAGGCTTGATGGAACAAGAGCAGGAGAGGCATCTGTTAGAGAAGACTATGGCAAAACTCCAGGAGGCAGTCAGGAGACGGACCCTGACTGGAGCAGTGGTCTTGGGAGCTCTGCTGGGGGAAGCCCGGAGCCATGCCTGGAGTGTCTCTAACGTCTTTACACCTTGCCTGAGGGAGGCAGTGGTGTACCACAGTCTCAAGCCCGACAGTTCTGGGCCCCATGCAGTTGTGTAACCTCAAGCAGGTCACTGCACCTCTCTGATCCTTGTTTCCCTGCCTGAAAAATGAAGATAATACTAACACCCACCTGGCAGGGACTCTGCAAATGAGATAAGAGGCAGTAGTACTGCATCGTGGGTAAGAACGCTGCAGATGGACTCTGGAGCCTGGTCACCTGTGCTCCTTCTAGCTCCTTCTCAATTCTCCTGCTTATTCATTGAGTGACCTTGGGTAAGTTAACCAACCTTCCCGGGCCTCAGTTGCCTCATCTGTAAAATGGATTTAATAACAATATCTACATCAAAAGATTCATGTGGAGATTGAATGAATTAATACATGGAAAGCACTCAGAACAAATAGTGCTTGGCACACAGTAAATGCAGTAAAAAAAAAATGTTAGCTATTATTACATAAAGCCACATAGGGTGGTGCCTGGCACACAGAAGGCTGAGACTCACTCAGCACATGTGTGGCCTCTTCTCCGTGCTCCAGGCCTTTACTATGCTCTCAGCAAATTCAGAGGCCACAGTAGGCAGGGGTGGGTGAGATGAAAGAGTAGCAGAGGGTAAGCCTCAGTCCAGTCTTCCTCCCACCTAGGCCCCCATTGGACCCCAGGAGACACCCACTCTCTTTGAAGCCCTTGAGCAGGGTCCCCAACCAGTGGCCTGGCCTACCCTGATCCTTCCTCTGAGAACTTCCACACTCACCACTCTTGCCACTTGTTTTGTCCAGACCACTGTCATGATGGTGGGCTGAGCCTGGAGCCCTGCAGCTCCGGCAAGGAGGAGGGGGCTCCTCAAGCGCAGAGAGCATGGTGTTTGCTCAGCCTGGTGGCCCCTCCTGCTCTGTGCACGCAGCCAAGAAATGTTTGTGGATGACAACAACCCCATTCTTGCCCCAGATCTAGACGGAGAAGCAAGACTCCTCTAATTCTCATTCAACTCAACATTATCATTTCCTCCCACACAAGTATAATGCTCTCAACACAGTGGGGGGGAAAAATAGATGGTTTACCCTCCTGGGAAGAAGGAGAAATCCCCCCCCCCGGGAAAAGTACCTGAGAGCCCAAAGGAGACAGACTTCCCCGGGGCCCCTCCCTTGGGCTCACTCTTTCCCCCCTCTCCTTCCCAGTGCCCTCAGCCCCTGCAGGGAGAACACTGACACAGCCCAGCAGCCAAGCAGCAGACCATGCATTGCCCTGGCTGTCAAGAACACCAGGCCAGGCATTCTGGTTGCTGCCCCCCAGTGTGGACCAGCTTGCAGGGTGGGTGAGGGTGTGTGTGTGGGGGGGGGAGCGGGAGAGTTACCACCAAACCAGCTTCAGCCCACCACCGCCTACGGCAGAGCCGGAGCTGGGCCCATGCACAAAGCGTGGGAAATACCGCTCTCTTCAGTGTGGAGCAACTCAACAGTGGCCCCCAGCACACCCGTAAATCATTCCAGGCGCCAGAACTGCAAGGGGGGCCAGGTCAAGATCAACAACGAAAGCAGAGCTCTTCTCTAATCATCTGGGGGTTGAGGGGAACAATTCCAGGGAAAAAAGACCTGAACACTGGTGGAGACCAGCAGCTACAAACAAACAAACAAACAAACAAGCAAAGCCCTCACATACAGAAGACCAGGGGCCAGAAGGAGGTTGAGCCTCATCTCGTGCTCTGCTGCACTAAGAAGGCCACACCCAGAGCACAGCAGAAGGCATACTGGCATCCGGGAACCCGTCCAGAAGAGACAGTGCGGGAGGATGTTGGAATCCTGGGGGTATGACATGGGTGGGGGTGGACATGACAGCCGCTAGCAACCGCACTAGAGGGAAAGTTCACAGGATGAAGAGTCTGTCTTAGGGCCACTGTGACCTCTGGTGTGTCGCTTCACTTCTCTGAGCCCCTCGGTTTCTTCGGCTGTAAAATGTGGACTGTGGTGCCTGACGCACAGGGTCGTTGGGAGGACTAAATAAGTCCCTAGGCACAAGGGGCCCTCAACAAGAGGCAACTGGGGCCCAGGCCCGTCTCTCCCCTCTTCCTCCACCAGAGGGAGCCTGGGGACCAGGAACGCCTAGCCTGTACCACTCTACCGATCCACCCCCAGTGCTGCAGCCTCTGCCGCTAAACTCCCACCTTGCCTGCCCTGGCTTCCAGCAGCAGCCTTCTCACCCACTCCTTACAAACCCAGAACAGGCCTGGCAAGGGAGTCTCTTCAGCAGCTGTGGTGGCAGCAATGATTACTGCATGAACAAGCCCTCTGGATGCTTGGCTGGGAGGGAGAGTAGAAAGGAGGGAGACACAGCCTTCTCCCCCACACCCCTGCCCCTTGACTCTGCCACTCATCCCAGAGTCAGCTCCTCCTGCTCCAATCCTATAGATACCTAAGGCTTGCCTGGCCTCTCCAAGTTTGGGACCTGGCCAGGTCCTGAAGCCAGGAGACTCATGTGGGTTGGAAAGCTCTAGTGGAAAAATGACAGGTCTCAGACACAGGTGGATGTGGGTTCTAGTCCCAGCTCCATTAGGAACTAGCAGCGTAACCTTGGGCAAAAGCCTTTCATCTTGGGGCCTCAGTTTCCCCATCTCTCAAATGGAGTTGCTAACGCTCACCAGGGCCTGTGGTGAGGCCCAAAAGAGGCAATAACTGATGTGCAAATATTTAATATGTGGCTAGGAGAAATTCAAAGCACTATCTAAACCCCCTTATTAATCCAGTGGGAAATGTGAGGCAAAGAAATCGGACAAACAGCCTGGAGGGTGCACAAAAGAGGGACAGACTGAGAGGCAGGCCTGTGCGGATGGCAGAAGCACAGAGCTCAAGAGCAAATGGGCTTCCAGCCAGCCAAGAGATCCACGTCTGCAGGATGGAGAATCTGAGAGTAATGAAATCCTGGTATCGGGGAAGACCCAGGTCACTTCACTGGGCTTTACACCCAATTCAGGAATGGTGCTTTTTCCAGCTCTTCCTGACACCCACTGGGCCTCTGCCGGACAAGTCCACCCAGCTCCCACCCCCACCTCTTGACAGTCCTCTGCATCACCAGGCAGCCAGGTTGGAAAGTTCTCCCTGATTTACCCCCAAATTTCCCACCGCTCCTGGATCTGCTCTCTGGAGCCACATATAATGAGCCTGTTTCCTCTGTCACAGGCCTGACCACTCCAGAAAAGTCTTCCACAGTCAGGCTCAAGGACCACAGCAGGCTCCAGTCTCCTGCTCCCACCCACCGTAGCCCTCTCCTGAAACAGCTCTGCTTGGTTGATCTGGACCCTTCCTCCAGGGTGGGGCCCCAAGTTGCACACAATCAGTCCACTGGGAATAGGCTCCCAGCAACCACGCCTGGACAGGAGAACCCATCTCCCTGGCCCCGGGACTACTCTGAGGCAGTCCACACCGAAACTCAGCTGAGGGTGCACTGCAGTGGAGCCCAGCGAGGCCTCAAGCTGCAGCTGCTGCTCCTGGGGCCCAGCCATCTCAACCCAGCACCCCAGCCTGCTGCCTCACCACGGGGGAGTTGCAGAGAGCTGTCTCCCAGCAGATTTCCTGAGGCAGAAGGCTTCCCCACCCCCAGCCCAGCCTCCAAGAGACACTCCACTGGTTGTGGCACATGGTAGGACCAGCTGAGCAGTGAGAGGAGGGGGAAGGCTGTCCATTCGCTAGAAGACTTCAGACTTGCTCTGTAGTGTGGCTGGATTAGTCACAGAACCATCAAATCTAAGCTGGGGGGCCTTAAAGAGCATTCAAGGAAGACAAGATATGGGGGGGACTGATGGCCTGAGAGAGGAAGGGAGTCAGTCAAGGTCACAAAGTCAATCTGCAGCACAGCTGGAAGGGGAACCCAGGTGTCCTAACTCCCAGTTCAGTGCTGTTCTTTCCAACACAGCAAAAGAGAAATCAGGGGGCCTTTAGGGCAGCCCTGTGAGCCTGCATGCCCTTGACTCTCTTAGCCTGACATTTATCCTGACCAGCTCACAGTAGTATCTGCATGGAAGAAGTGGACCCAGCCCATGTCCCACCAACCCAAGGTGTCCCAAATAGGCAGACATACGGACACCAGCAAAGAAACTGGCACTGATCCAACAAGAGAGAAGATCTGTAGGCTTCCCTTCCTGGAAGCTCTTTAATTGGGTGGTGTTTTTCTTGAGGGTGGAGAGGGGGTGCTCTTTGAGGAACTAGCCAAGGGCCTAGCCTCCATCTTTGCTCCCCCATCTTTGCTCCCCTGGCCAGGATGTGCTGCGGTTCCCCTCAGAGGGATGTCTCAGCCTCCAGCAGCCATTCTAGTCCCCACCTGCCTCTCTGGGAAAGGATGGAGCTGAGGCCACCAGAGGAGACAAGATCAGGCCTACACTCAGGACCTGCAGAGGAGACCCAAAGTGGGGGGGGGGGGAGACGGGGGCTTTCTTTCCCTTGGGGCTCTGAGGTGACAAAATCACAGATAATAAAAATCCCAAGCAGCACATCCAAAATAAAGAAATAAATGAAAAGCCATCCTCTGGCAAGGGTACAGCTAGGGGGTGAAGAAGTGGAGGGGTGATGACTGCTGTAGGCCCTCACTGGCCACGGTTTTGAGAAAGAAGAGACACCTGCACTCATCTGGCCAAGCCAGGCTGGGGTGGCCAGAGAAGGGGTGTCGGCTGCTTGAGCAGGACCCAGCTTCTCTGACAGTCTGGGACGGGAGAGGAGGACATGGTATCAGGCACTGGCTTCTTACTTTATCAGCCGGACAAGTTGGAGAGGGAACTGGAGGGGAAGAACCGGGGTGAAGGGGGTAGGGGGGAGAGGGGTACAAACACACGTTCCTTACTTTCTCTGGAGGGTTGTGGCCGGGCTGGTGCTGGTACTGGTGCTGTGGCCGCCACCGGCCCCGGGGCTGGAGCTCCTGGATGCGCCACGGCTCAGCTGGCCCCGCTCCCGCGGTGGCCGGGGCCCCACGCCCACCGCAGCTGAATAGCCGGCTTCCTTCTCGCGGCCCGGGTGCGCTGGCACGGTCTCCCGCCCGCCACGCTCGCGACCCAGGGCTGGGTTCTCGTGGTGCAGGTGGCACTGGGCCACGTCGCGCTCGCGGGCTGGGTAGCCGGTAGTGTCCTGGAGCGGGTAGGCGGCGTCCCGCTCCTTGTCCCGATACACTGCCTCCCGGTTCTGGTAGGCGCTGTCCCGGTTCGGGTAGCCCACGTCCCGGGCCGCCTGGTGGAACTGGCTCTCCCGCAGCTCGCGGTGGTGGAACTGGGTCTCGCGCAGGTTCTGGTACTGGCTTTCGCGGCCGGGGCTATCCCGCGCGCCGTGGGGGTCCCGGAGCAGCTCCCCGCGGTGCAGCTGGCTCTCCTCCCTCAGGTCGCGGTTCTCCTGGGTGAGCTGGTCCAACTGGCCCTCCAGTTCTTCAATGCGCCGCCGCTGGGTCTCCAGCAGCTGCTGCTGGCTCTCAATGATGTTGTTCAGCTCCAGCAGGTACTCCACCGCCCGGTTGGGGCTCTCGGATCCCGGACCGCCCGGGGGCCCCGACCCCGCCTCCATCCTGGCGGCCCAGGGGCAGGGGAAGGGGCAGGAGAGCCCGGTCCCCGCTCGCTCACGGCGCCACCCTCCCCCGGGCCCAGCCGGGGGAGGGGGCCGGCGGGACGCGAGGGCGCGCACCGGGCTCGAGGGCCCGGGGGCCCGGGGGGGCCCGGGAGACAGCGCTGGGGCCGGCGGCACGGGGAGCAGGAGCTGAGGCTACCGCTGCCGCCGCCGCCGCCGCCGCCGCCGCCACCGCCACAGCTCAGGAGAACGCGGCCCACGGCGCTCCGCCCGCTGCGGAGTCACTGCGCAGCGCGGCCGCGCGGGACCGCCCCGGCCGCCGGCCCGCCCCCCGCCCCTGCCCCCACCCCGCGCGTCCGGCCCGCCCCCGCGCGCCCCACCTGCCGCCGCCACCCGCGCCCGAAGCCGGACCCGACCCGAGACACCCGCGCCAGGTCGGGGCCAGCCCCATCGCAGGCTGCCGGAGAGTTCTCCCTTCCACCGGTCCCAGGGTCTTCACCTAACCAAGGTCTTCAGCCTGACGAAGCCCTCCATCCCAGTCCGTTCCAATATCCCTCGGGTCCTCTCGGACCAAGATCCTCATCTAAGACCTCCCAGGAACCCCCATCGCAGGCAGCCTCCAGGTCCGAGCATCCCACGGATTCCCCATTTCCTGGGTCTGCCAGTCCCAAGTGTCAGATTCCCCATCCCATCCAATACCTGGGCCTCCTATCTCAGGCGACCTTCCTCCCGCCCACATCCCGGGTAGTCCCTGGATCTCTCATTCTAGCCAGTCCCCTGACCATTCCTCCATCCCACCCAGCCCCGTGTCCCTCCAGCCCAGGCAGTCCACATACAGTTCCCCCTTCCCAGGCAGCCCCTGGAACATCACTCCCCTATCCCCACACACAACATCACAGTCATCCCCCACTCCAGCCAGTTCCTAAACTCTCCATCCAAGCCAGCACCCAGATCCCCTAACCCAGTCAACCCCAGGATCCCAAAGGTTAGCCAGTCTCTGGGTCCTCCAACCAAGGAAGTCCCAGGATCCCATCCCAAAAGCTCTGGGACTGCCCATTGCAGCCAATCTTAGGATCAAAGCTTCATTCATTCATTCAACTCTCACTTTCCATCCTCCTTTGGAGATGCTCTTCTCCATTCTGTCCATCATCTTCATCCAATGAAACTGTACCCATCCTTCAAGACTTAAATGCCCCCTTCCTGAAGCCAACCTTGATTTCTCTAGCCAGAAGTGCTTGCTCTCTCTCCTCTGGACCTCCCATTGCACTTCTCTACACTTCTCTCATGGCACTTGTGGAACAAGTGGAACCCTACTTTATAGCGCATTGGTTTGTGTTCTTGTTATAGCATGTCAGTTTGTGTTCTTGTTTTATGTCCTCTGCCAGGGTGAGCTCCCTAAAGCCAGAAACATGTCTTCATTCATCTTTGTGAGCAGTTGAGATAGAGGAAAAAGCATACGTTTTACAGTCAGACAAAACTGGATCTAAATTCCACCTTCTCCTCTCTGAACTTCCATTTCCCTATCAATACCACCTGCCTCACAGGAGTGGTCTTGGAAAAAAGCAAGTAAAAACGTTTGGCACAGAAAACACAACCCGGGGAATAGGAGAATATATTTGCAAATGATATATCTGATAAGAGTTTTGTATTCATAATATGCAAAGAACCCCACCCCCCTCTCCACTGTTGTTACAGCCCAACAACAACAAAACAACCCAATTTTGTTTTGAATGGGCAAAGAATTCGAAGAGACATTTCTCCAAAGAAGATGTACAAATGACCATAAGCTCATGAAAAGATGCTCAACATCATTAACCACCAGCAAAATGCAGATCAAAAACCACAATGAGAAAAAAAAAAACACAATGAGCTTTCTGTGCTACCCACAAGGTGTTGTTCTGGATTCCTGTCGTAACCTAAAGGGAAACTTTCATGATTACCAGAGCCCTTGGGGTCCTGCAGATGAAGGAGGGGGCTGTCCTTAAATTCTTTGCAGCAGGAACCCTCTTAGGTGGCACCAACCTTGACTTCCAATCTTGACTTCCAAGTGGAACAGTACATGTACAAACGGAAAAGTGAAGGCATCCACATCTTAAATCTGAAGAGAGCCTAGGAGAAGCTTCTGCTGGTGGCTTTTACCATTGTTGCCATTGAAAACCCAGCTGATATCGGAATACTGACCAGCAAGCTGTGCTAAAGTTTTCTGCTGCCACTGGGGCCACTCCTATTGCTGGCCACTTCATTCCTGGAAGCTTCACTAAACAGATCAAGGCAGCCTCCCGGGAGCCATGACTACTGGTCCCAGGCTGACCACCAGCCTGTCACAGAGGTGTCTTAGGTAACCTGCCTACCATTGCTCTGTGTAACACAGACTCTTCTCTGTGCCCTGTGGACATTGCAATCCCATGCAACAACAAGGGAGCACCTTAGTGGGTCTGCTGTGGTGATTGCTGGACCAGGAAGTTCTTTGTGTGCACACGTGGCATCATCTCCCATGAGTATCCATGGGAGATCATACCTGATCTCTGTTTAGCAGAGATCCCGAAGACATTGAAAAGGAAGAGCAGGCCACTGCTGAAAAAGCTGTTTAAGGAGGAATTTCAAGGTGAATTTACCGCTCCAGCTCCTGGGTTTACTGTTACTCAACTCAAGATCACAGACTGGTCTGAAGGTGTGCATATGCCCTCAGTGCCTTTCCAGTAGTTCCCTATCGAAGACTGGAGTGCTCAGCCCACCACTGAAGACTGGTCCGAAGCTCCCACTGAATGGATAGGAACAACTAGTGGTGGTCTTAAACTGTTCTTCCACAGGCTCTTAAACAAAAAACGGAAATAAAGTTGTCGAAAAATAGACATCAGCTTCTTTACACACACACACACACACACACACACACACACACACACACATCACTTCACACCCATTATGGCAGGTAAAATAAAAAGGACAGACAGAAGTATTGGTGAGCATGTGGAGAAATTGGAACCTTCATTCACTGCTGGTTGGGATGTAAAATGGTGTGGTCACTTTGGAAAACAGTTTGAAATTTTCCTCAAATGTTAAACATAGAGTTACCATATGACCCAGGAATCCTACTCCTAGGTGTATACCCAAGAGAAATGAAAACATATGTCCACACAAAAACTTCCACATGAATATTCATAGCAGCATTATTCATAATAGCCAAAACATAGAAACAAATGTTCATCTAATGATGAATGGGCAAACAAAATATGGTGTATCCACACAATGGAGTATTATTCAGCCATAAAAAGGAATAAAGTACTGATCCATGCTAAAACATGGATGAACCTTAAAAACATTATGCTGTGTTATACTCCATGAGACACAAAAGGCCACATATTATGATTTCACTTATATAAAATTCCAGAATAGGCAAATTCATGGAGACAAAAAGCACAGTGGTGGTTGCCAGGCATGTGTTGGGGAAAGAGGAGTGACTGATAACAGGTATGGGTTTTTTTTTGGAGGGAGAATGAAAACATTCTAAAATTAGATTGTGGTGATGGTTGCACAGCTCTGTTAATTAAAAATCACTGAACTGTACATTTTTAAAGGGAGAATTTTATGATATGTGAATTTTATCTCAATAAAGCTGGTTTTAAAAAAAAACCCAAATACCTTGCACAGAGTATAGCACATAACAGCAACTACAGTAATAATAACTAACACATCTATGGAGCTTACCATGTGCCAGGCACTGTGCTAGGCATTTTACATGTATGAGCTCACTTACTCCTCATGACAATCCAATGAGGTAGGCAGTGCTATTAGTCCCATGTTACAGGTAGGGAAACCCAGAGGTTGAATTGACTTGCCCAGAGGCATAGCCTGGATGCTCAGATGTTTCCATCTCGCTTCTTTGTACCTTTCCTCAGTACTTTATATAAAAAAGGTACCCATAAGTGTTAAATTAATATATGCATCAAATACTTCTATGTATCCAGTGATCACTTACAGAATATTTATTATGTAATAGGCAATACCTGCATTATCATCTTTATCCTTGCTTCTCCCATTCAGATTCCCTGTGGGGTATAGGGAAAATGGGTACAAAGGTTCATTCACAAAATACTTATTGCATGTCTGCCACGTGTCAAGCACTATTCTAGACGCTGAGGATATAGCAGTGAACAAAGTAGACAACAATCCCTAACCTCATGGAGCTGACATTCTGGTGGGTTAGACAGACAATAAACACAAAATATAGAAAGCAGGTTGGATAGTTTACTAGATTGAATAGTATCCCCTCGAAACTTGAGGTCCACCTTGTGACTGCAATCTTATTTGGAAATAAAGGTCTTTGCAGATGTAATCAAGTTAAGGCGAGGTCATACTCTTTTAGTGTGTGTCCTAATCCAATGACTGGTGTCCTTATAAAAAAAGGGAAATTTGGACATACACACACACACACACACACACACACACACACACACACAGACACGAGGAGAATGACCTGTGAAGAAAGAGGTAGAGATTGGAGTCTACAAGCCAAGGAATGCCAAGGATTGCCAGCAATCACAAGAAGGTGGGAAGAAACAAGGAGGGATTCTTCCTTAGAGACTTCAGAGAGAGGATGGCCCTGGCAACACCTTGATTTCTAACTTCTAGCCCTTGCAACTGTGAGAGATTAAATTTCCATTGTTTTAAGTCACCCAGTTTGTGGTAGTTTGTTACAGCAGCCCCAGGAGACTAACACAGATGATGATAGATGCTCTGGAGAAAGACAACACGGGAAAGGATGACAGAGAGCCCTGGGTGAATCAGACATAGCTTATGCCTCAGAGAGCTCCCCATCTAGTCAGAGAGCTATGACCCTAAGTCACAAACAGGACCAACAAGACAATGTGTAAAGTGCCAGAGTGGAGGCACCAGGACTGGGGTGCTGGGAGGTCTTTATGAATATGAAGTTGTTTGAACTGAGCTTAGGATTTCAACAGGTGGAAGTGGTAGAGCGGAGAAATACCTGTTGAAGGGAACCACGTGTGGTGGGAGAAAACGAGCAGTCAGTAAAACAGTGTGTATTTAGGGAACCACACACAGTTTGGTTGAAGAGAGCACAAGAGATGCATGCATGAGCAGGTGTGTGTGTGTGTGTGTGTGTGTGTGTGTGTGTGTGTGTGTGTGTGTGTGTTGTAAGGGATAGGAGGTAGTGGGAAGACATGGCTTGATTTAGCTTGGAGAAGGCTCCATTGCCAAGCTGAAGCATCTGGACCTTTTCTTATAGGCAATGAAAAGTCATGGAATATTTTTGAGCGAGAGCAACATGGTAGGCAGGGAGGGGGTCCACATGGATATTATATGTACCAAATAATACACACTACAAGGTGAGTTTTGTGTTGGTTCATTGTTGTTTAGCAGAGACTGTGGTACTACCCTTTTTTCCCCTTGCCTGCTGGCTCCCAGAGTCATTTCCAAGAAGCCTCAACCCCTGGTGTGATTGTTCCAATTCCCCTTACCCTAGAGCTGGCTTTGCCAAGGAATATGGAGCTTGAGCAGGAAAGAACCCTGAAAACTACATCTCACCACTGCCAGTGGCCAGTCAACAAGAACTCATCATGATAATGAAAGCCAGAAAATATTTTCTTCAGATGCAAAGGTGGCATCTGTTCAAATTGGTTTTTCCTATTGCGTTCTCACAGCTCTGTCCATAAACAGATATTCTGTTATACTGGTTAGCTGCCAGACATGAAACAGGAAAATCAAAATTAAAAAAAAAAACAATCATTGGTTTTTCCATCAAATCATTGGTTTTTCCATCAAAGAGTTTACAGTCCAGGGGCACCTGGGTGTCTCAGTTGGTTAAGCATCCAACTCTTGATTTCAGCTCAGGTCATGATCTCACAGTTCATGAGTTCGAGTACCGCATCGGGCTCTGTGCTCACAGTGCAGAGCCTGCTTCAGATCCTTTGTCTCCTTCTCTCTCTGCCCTTCCCCCATTCTCTCTCTCTCTCTCTCTCTCTCAAAAATAAATAAATGTTAAAAAATAACTTTAAAAAAGTTTACAGTCCACAACATCAGAGTTGAAGTGACCAAAGAGATTAATTCATTTTTCACATGAGAACACTGAGGACCCAAGAGAAATGATTTGCACATTTTTGCTGTGCGATCGCTAGGCTGCAATTCCTTACTTGGGCTAGTTCCTGAGGTCTGGTGTCCCAAAGAGTCTTAACATTGCAGACTTTAAAGAGCAGAATGGTAGGAAAGTGACCATCTTCAAGGAGCATAGGAGAATGAAAAAGGAAAGGAAAAGGAAGTCTCTCATCTCTGTGGGGTTCCCTAAAGAGATATCGGTGCTTGAAACTGAGACAGCATTTAGCTAATCAGTTAATCATCCTTCCAGCCCTCTTTCCCCTATTGGGGGAAGGGGCAAGATTTATCCAAAGTACCTGTCAGTCCTGAACAGTCTAACAGAAGGCACTCCGAATAGGCTAGTCTGGAGTTTTGTTTCAGGAAAAATTTTCTCTCTGAAGATGATTTGTAAGCTTGATCCTGTCAGAACATAAAACCACATAACCCAATGTGTTTCCAAATTTGTCCTAGCTGCCATAAAACTTTGAGCCAAATTCAGAGTCCAATTATAATCCAGTTCATTTTAGGTACCTGGCAACATCTATTCGTGCTTCCTTTACATGGTCTCTGGTCTGTTTTCTTCCACATTTTTATCCCTAATTGTCTTTCTTTCATGTTGTAACCGATGAGCCTCCTAATATCCTCTTTAAAGTAGGCGGGATATAAATCTTACATAAACTAAACTATATTTACAGATGCAAAGGGGATTTGAACTAGCGAAGAACATTTGAAGGAACAGATGATATTTGGCCTAGAAGAGAGCAGGCTTATGAAGACATGATTACTGGCTTCAAATATCCAGCAGGCTGTCAAGAGGGCAATGTGGTGAAATTATTATGCTTAGCTCAAAAGGGCACAACCAGAAGTAATGGGTGAAAATTACAGAGAGACAAATTCCCTGAGAAAACAAACCTCTTACAGGCAAAGCTTAGTAAAAATGGTGAGTTCATTGCTGGAGGTCTTCAAATAGTGGCTGGACAGCCTAATTCTGAGGGTCTGTTGCAGAGGGAATGGAAACATTGGATGGAGGGGTTGGATAAGATGATTTTAAAGGCCCTTTCCAGTCCTAATAGATGCAAAATGCAGCTCTAGGTGTAGAAAAGAAGACAGGAGAGAGGGGGGCCAAGTGGGGAAAGGAGACAGGAAAGAAAGAAACTGAAGTTCATCAAATGCTAGAACATTCTAGTTAAAAGCAGCAAACCCTAACTGCTTCTGAGATGCTTGCAAAGGGGAGAGTGGTCCAGAAACAGAATCCCAGGCTGCATTTCCCCAGTCCTATTCCATGTGACTCCTATGCGGCAGGAGAAATGAAAACATCAGCTCCATTGCTCCCACTGCTGTTATTCAGGAAAGAGCACATCAAGACTGTTAGAGCTGGAAGGAGACTTAGAGGTGATATAATCCCAACCCCTCATTTTAGAACTGGAGACAAAGAGGCCCAGAGAGTGGAAGGGGCCTGTCTACCTGTCAGCCACTTCACCGACCATGCGCTGCTGAAGGGCAGAGACCTTTTTTTGTTTACCTTTTAATCCCCCAACTGGACCTGGCTGCAAGTCCTTGCACATAGTGAATGCACAGGAAATCTTTAGAAAATCAAACTGAATTGCCCAGAACAGCTGGAAGCAGAAGCTAGGTCTTTTGACACCCTCACCCCCAGCCCACGATGCTTTCCATGACAAAAATTTTATCCAATTCAATTCAACAGACATTGATTTGGCATATCCGTGTGCCAAGCCTGGAGCTATAGCAAGAGATGAACAAGAGGCAGGCTGTGCCCTCAAGGAGCAAATAGTTCCTCCTGAGAGCTGGGCTCTTCCCCTCTTGGGCCCTGCACACCTGCTGTTCTTTTGGCATGGAAAAGCTCTTTTTGCTGCCTTTGCCTACTTACCGCCTATTCAGCCTTCAGATCTTAGTTCAAATGTCAGTTACTCAGCAGCACCGTCTCTCACTCCCGGATGAGGCAGATCCCTCTGATACACACTTTCAGGGAGTTGTTTTCCTTCCTTGAACTTAGCAAGTATGTAATTACATATTGATTTGTGCGGTTCTTTGTTTGCTTTCCCCCTGCCTCCTTCAGTAGACTGTTAGCTCTACAAGGGCAGATACTCCGTCTGTTTTGCTCCCCACTGTACCACGAGTCTGGCAAAAAGCCTGGGACATGGTAAGTAAGCAATAAGCAATCCGTGTTTGTTGAATACATGAATCAACAATCTAATGGAGTATACAGATAGATCAATTATAACAACAATTCAACATGATAAGGGATAGAAGGTAATACAGAAATCAATTCCGTAGGAGGGAGGAAGCCAGCTCTTGCATCAACGGATCTGGCATTGTAGAATATGTACACTGCCAGATAATCAAAGCAGGGGGCCAACAGCATAGCCTTGAGAAGGTGCCTGTTGGGGGCGCCTGGCTGGCTCAGTTAGTAGAGTATGGGACTCTTGATCTTGGGGTTGTGAGTTCAAGCCCTCACATTAGGTGTAGAGATAGAAAGAAGGAAAGAAAGAAAGAAAGAAAGAAAGAAAGAAAGAAAGAAAGAAAGAGGAAAGAAGGGAGGAAGAAAGAAAAGAAAGTGTCTCTTGTGTTCTGACAAACCAAAGATGTGTGTAGCATCTATTTCCCCATTACCCAGAGAAGCAGGGTAGTTCTGCCACAGTGGGACAGACTAGGCATCTGAGTACCAGGCACAATTGGCAAAATCTGACCACATGGGGTTGGTAAGACCAAAAGGACGCCCCTGGGATTCAAAATCCACAGATCTCTCTGTTGCTCAGTGATGTTCTCTATAGGAGAAAGATCCACAGGATTGGCTGGTCCTGGAATGAGGGGGCAGTTCTACACCTATTGGGTGGGGGAAGACCTACTCCCAGGCGTAAGAGAGTGTTGCCCTCTAGTGGTAATAATGATGATAAAGATCATGATCATGATCATGATAATAACAAGTAGTGGATGTGGTCCTTGTTAGGGAAACTGACCATCCCAGTTTGCCTGGGGGACTGTTTCACCACCCAAGTTCCACTTCCCAGGGAACGTCTGAGTCCCAGGTAAACAGTTGGTCATCCTACTCCTTGATGGTGTTCGATGCACTGTGCATACACATGATCTCATTAGATGGTTCAAAACCCCCAAGGCCAGGAATCAGGATTCAGGTTCCAGAGATCTGTAGAGCTTTAATTATCCAGCTTGATTTCCAGATGAGAAAAGAAAGCCCAAGAGAAGTAAATTCCTTGTTCAACATCACATTACAAATTTATAGCAGAAGTGGGATCAGCAGGTACATGTCCAGACTCCCTGCCACTGCCTGGCATGCCCTTGCCTGCTTTGTTAGTTTGTCTAGGTCCCATATCCTCCAGGAGGCCTTTCCTAAACTACCCACCTCTCAATCATTTCAGAAGGCTTTCCCTGAAACACTCATCTGACACTTAGCATGTGCTATAAGTATTGCATTATTTTTTAATGCTTTAAATATATAACTGGAAAAAAAAGGAAAGTTCCTTGGCCTCACACCCCCAACCCCCCAGAGGTACTGGGGAGGAGAGCAGCCGCTGGGCATGAATCTCAGGTGTGCCTATAGTTTGTTCAGGGCCCTAAGGAAAAGGCATTTGGCACTGCAGAGCAAGGAAAGAAACAGGATTTTGCAATTACCAGGTGGGATGGATTTTAGAGTCAAGAGCTGAGCAGAGGTGAGAATGAATCCCTGCATCCTTAAGAGGAAAAGAGAGTGAGAGCCTTCCTTGCTCCAGTGATATCATCAGGGAAATAGGTCCTTGTTTCTTGCTACCAGAACTGCGGTGTCCTTTGGTGCTCTCCTGGTCCCTGACAAGGACCCCCCAGATCAGCTCTTGCCTCTCTCTTCCACGGAGACAAATTTGCAAACTCCCACATCTCTGTGGAAACGGCAGAGAGCAGGAGAGAAGAAAAAAGGAGAAAAATCCACCCACATGCCAACAAACTGGAAAAAAAATAACCCAGGCCTTGTCTCACTCAGCTGTTGGCTTGCTGCTCCCTCCCACTGTGATGGCTGCTTCTGCCTCCTGGACAGGGACCTGGCTCAGTGCAGCCTCCCTTCCCATCCTGAGCTGACTTTTGTCAATACCCCTCCCCCAATCTCAGCTATGAGAAGGAGGGTCCTATAGCCTAGGGATAGAAAATGTGGAAGGAAGGACTGACGGGGCCACCAAATGCTTGTGGCCAACTACAAACTCAGTTCCCATCACTGTCCCCCAAACCATGCAGGGGACCATCCTCCCATCCCGGGGAGAGAAGTCAAGGAGCTCTGTCCCACCAGGCAACTTCTCCCTCAGATGCTGTCCCCTGCCCATTTTCCCTGCTGCCTCTCTCTACCATTTCATTTTTTGGCTCTGTTTTTAGTCTAAGTCCCTCTATTCCAACCTTTTTGTGCCCTATCCTTTCTTCACCTTTTGCCCAGTTCTGGGCATCATACATTTTTTTTTTAAAACCAACAAAATAAAGTGTGCTGATAGGAAAGGAGGGCTCTGGAAATCACTATTAGAAACTGTTAAGGAGGGGCGCCTGGGTGGCTCAGTCGGTTAAGCGGCCGACTTCGGCTCAGGTCACGATCTCGCACTCTGTGAGTTCGAGCCCCGCGTCGGGCTCTGTGCTGACAGCTCAGAGCCTGGAGCCTGTTTCAGATTCTGTGTCTCCCTCTCTCTCTGCCCCTCCCCTGTTCATGCTCTGTCTCTCCCTGTCTCAAAAATAAATAAACGTTAAAAAAAATTAAAAAAAAAAAAGAAACTGTTAAGGAAAATAGAGATGTTTAGCCTATAGGAGAGAGGATATGGACTCCTATAGGAATCATGGAAAGATGGAACAACAAGAAGTTTTTTGGATAACTTTGTCTAACCCTTCACTTTTCAGCTGAGGTGACTGAGGCCCAGAGAGGGAAGAAGACCTGGGCTCTCAGGCAGAAGAGGGGACAGCTTTGGTTTGTGGGCCTCCAGAAAGCAGAAGGAGGATGAGTGGGTGAAAGATATGAGAAAGTAGATTTAAATGACAGTTTTGTTTCTTCCTTCCAATTCCTTACTCCTGTTATTTTTTTTCCTTGTCTTACTGTTCAGGATCTCCAGTTCAATGCTGAACAAAAGGGACAATAATGGGCATTTTTGTTTTGTTATTCATCTTAAAGGGAAGTTTTTCAATGTTTCACCATTATATATGTTTGCTGTAGGATTTTGGAGAATGCTTTTTATCAGGTTAAGGAAGTTCCCTCTTATTCCTAGTATGCTAAAATATTTTTTTCTTACTAACAGGTGTTAAATTTTATCAAAGTCTTCCTCAGCATCTTTTATAATGATCATGGTTTTTTTATTTTCTAATCTGTTTATGTGGTCAAGAATGCAGTATTTAGCTCAAGAGAAATATGAAGTTTCTAACGTACAAAACCACCCACAGAGGCATTGGCTGCCTCATAGATCAAAGTAGTCAGCTCCAAGTCACTGGAAATGTTCAGGAGATAGTTTCAGGCATTCAATAAATATTTAGGTACCAGGGTCTGCTCCAGATGTAGACAACTCAGTAGTGAAGAGGGCCCAAGCTCTCCTGGTGCTCACATTTTAGAGAAAAGATGATAGATACAAACAAGCAACAAATACAAGAACAAGATCATTTCAAAAAGTAAAAGTGCTTTGAAAACAAATGGAAAAAAATGTACAAAGGCAGTGTGACTGGGTAGGGATGGGGAACAAGATTAGAGAGTCAGAGAAGGTGTCTCCAAGGAGGTGACAGTGAAGGCAATATTGAATGGTAAGAAGGCAGTCATTTCATGAAGGTCCAGAGGCATGGCATCCCAGGCAGGGTGAAACACAAAGGTAAAGGCCCTAAGGTGGGGATGAGTTTGGTATATTCAAGGGACTTCAGGAAGAAGTCTCACTAGAGAGACCAGGGAGACTGGTACTAGATGAGGCAGGAAAGAAGTTCTGGAGCAAGACCGTGTAGGGTGTATTTGTCATAAAAAGAATGAAATCTTGCCATTTGCAACAACATGGATGGATCTAGAGGGTATAATGCTAAGTGAAATAAGTCATCCAGAGAAAGACAAATACCATATGATTTCATTCATATATGAAATTTAAGAAACAAAACAAACAAGGGAAAATAGAGACAGACAAAAAACCAGACCCTTAAATACAGAGAATGAACTGGTGTTTGCCAGAGGAGAGGTGAATAGAGAGATGGTGAAATGGTAAAGATGAAGAGAACACTTATCTTGATGAGAACTGAGTAATGTATACAATTGTTGAATCACTATATTGTACACTTGAAACTAATATAACACTGTATGTTAATTATCCTTGAAGTAAAAAAAATAAATTAATTAAAGAAAGACTGTGTAGGATCATGCCAGCCATGTGAAAGCGTTTAGAATTTTTTCAAGTTTATATATTCATTTCGAGAGAGAGAGAGAGCAAGAAAGAGAGAATGAGCACAAATGGGGGAAGAGCAGAGAGGGAGGCAGAGAGAGGGGCAGAGAGAGAGAATCCCAAGCAGTCTCTGCACTGTCAGCACAGAGCCCAATGTGGGGCTAGAACTCACCAACTGTGAGATCATGACCTGAGCTGAAGTCACACGCTTAACCGACTGAGCCACACGGGCACCCTGAAAGTGTTTAGATTTATTGTCAGTTCAGTGAAAAGCTAATGGAGACTTTGAGCTGGGAGTGATATGATCTATGATCATTCTGTGTGAGGTGAGGAGAATGGATTATAGTGAAGGCAAAACTGGAAACAGGTAGACAAGTTAGGAGGCTGATTATGAAACCAGTTAGGAGGTCCAGGTGAGAGACCATGATAGTTTGGGCTATGATAGTGATGGTGAAGCAAGTTAAGTAGACATATTTGGGATATGTTTTTACCTGAACATCATTATTAATCAACTTGATCTCATTGGCATTTATAGACTACTCCATCCAACAGCAGAGTGCACATTCTTCTCTAGACTGCAGTGAACACTCACCAAGATAGACCATGTTCTGGTCCATAAAACACATTTTAGCAAATTTAAAAGAATAGAAACCATACAAAGTGGGGCGTCTGGGTGGCTCAGTCAGTTAAGCATCCACCTCTTGATTTCAGCTCAGGTCATGATCCTGAGTTCCTAAGATTGAGCCCCACGTTGGGCTCCCAAGCTGACAGTGCAAAGCCTACTTGGGAGCCTGCCTCCCTCTCTTTCTGCCCCCCCAAAATAAATAAATAAACATAAAAAAAAGAAATAATACAAAGTATGCTCTCAGACTACAATGGAATTAAATTATAAATCAATAACAGAAAATAGCTGGAAAATCCCCAAATGTTTCGAAATTAAACAATGCATTTCTAAATAATGCATGGGTCAAAGAAGAAGTCTCAAGAGAAATTTTAAAATATTTTGAGTTAAATGAAAATGAAAATATAATTTATCAAAATTTATAGGATTGTAGAAAATCCCGAGCAATCTACACACATTCATACACCCACACCCATACACACAACCTTCTGGAACTAATGAGGACATACATAGCAAGGTTGCAGATACAACTTCAATATGCAAAAATCGATTACTTTCTTATTATACGAGCAATGAAAAAGTAGAATTTGAACTTTTAAGAAAATAGTACTACTTCCAGCAGCTGCAAAGCAATGAAATACTTAGGTGTAAATATAACAAAATATTGCACAGGATCTTAATGTGAAAAACTACAAAACACAAGTAAAAGAAACCAAAGATCTAAATAAATGGAGAGATATTCCATGTTCATGGATAGGAAGACTCAGTGTTGTTAAAAATGTCAGTTCTTCCCAACTTGATCTATAGATTTAACATAATTTCAGTTAAAATACAACCAAACTATTTTGTAGCTATAAACAAAGTGATTCTAAAGTTTATATGGAAAAGCCAATGACCTAGCACAACCAAAATGATACTGAAGAACAAAGTAGGAGAATTCATACTACCGATTTCAAGATAGCTACAGTACTATAAAGTTACAGTATATAAGGCAGTGGTATTAAAAGAAAGAATAGACACATAGATCAATGGAACAAAATGAAATATATTTTAAAATAGAGCCCCCAAACTTGTTGATGGATGTACAGGATGAAGAAAAGAAGAGAATCAAGAAGGACCATCTGTATGAGATGAGAGGAAGATTGGGTTAGATCATTTAAAAAAATCCTTCCAAACTTAAGTTTTAATAAAGATTTGTAAGGTCTATGATTCCTTGGCCTGCCCCACATATTTCTCCTAACACACTACAACTATACTTGTGGCTGGTGTCTCCCTACTTACAGATCCCACACCTCCAAGCTCAGGCTTCCCACTCCCCTTTCCTCTTTGGAGGGGTTACTGGCAGCTCTCTGCAAGTGGGAGCCAATGAACAGGGTGAAGCTGCCTCTAGTCTTGGTTTTAAGAGGCTTCAAGCTATGTGTATCAAAGATCCGGTTACCCTATAATTATGTGTTAGTGAAGCATGAGGGAGGAGCTGGAAAAGGGAAAGGCGAAGGGAAGGAGAATGAGGAAAAGAGTTTTGGAGAAGATGAAGAAAGAGAGACCGTGAGAGGAGAAAAGGAAATGAATAAATGATCTGTTGGCAGAAAGTGGGGAGAGGAGCAGGACACAATAGCACACAGGAGCCCCTAGGAATAGGGTGCATTCAGCCCTGCTAGCCTCAGCCCATTTCCTCAGCAAAATCCCCTCCCTATTTGCAGCCCTAAGAGAGCAAAGAGACTGTAATACAGAAATGATCCTCTGTAGTGACTACATCCGGTCAGAGTGGAGGGGTGGATGAAGAGAAATAGGCGGAGTTAGAGCAATGTGCTTAACTTTCTGTCAAGTCACAGACCTGCTTGAAAATGTGATGAAAGCTATGGTCTGCACACTCTCCCAGAAAAAATGCTAATGCACATAATTGTACCAAATTTTGCCTGCAATTCAGCATGTTCATGGATTTTCTAAAACCCCCTAGGGTCCATGAACCTCTGTGTAGAATCTCTGAATAAGAGAATACTTAGGAGGTGAAAACCAACACTATTAGTAAATGGATTGCATATGGTAGTTAAGGGAGTGAGTCAAAGAAGAAGCCTGGATTTATGGCTGAGGTTGCTGGGTAAATGATGGAATGATTCACTGAGACAGAGAACACCCAAAGAAGAATGGTTTCAAAGGGAAAATGCCGAATTCAATTTTAAGTGGCTTTGGGATATCCAAGGGGAGATATTCAGGAAGCAGTTGGATATATGGATCTGGAGTTCAGGAAAGAAATGTAGGCAGGAGCTATAGAGTTGGGAGCAATCAGTATGTGGATGGTTAAGGCCATAGGAATGGATGAGATCACCTACTGTGACTGTACAGAGTAGGAAAAGAAAAGGGCCTTGGACATAACTCTATCAGACACCAACATTTGAGGAAAGGATAGAGGGAGAGGGGCCTACAAAAAGGACCAAGAAGTCGTGGCCAAAGAATAAAGAATAGAATAAGGAGAGTGTGGTGTCGCATAAATCAAGGGCAAATAATCCTCCAAATGGAGGGAAGGGTCAACATGCCAAATATTACATGAAACAAAGTCTGAAAAACATCCATTAGATTTAGCAACAAGGTCACTAGTAGTCTTGCAGAGAACAGGGAGTGATGGGGGTGGATGGCAAATTACAATGGGTTAAGAAAGAAGGAGTGGGAAAAAAAAAGAAGGAAGGAGTGGAATGCAAAATGCAATGAGTTAAGATGTGACTGCAGGGAAAAAAAAGATTAAAAAAGAAAAAAATGAACAGGAGGTGAGGAAGTATATGGACAGCAAGTGCAGACAACATTCTTAAGCTGTTTGCCTATGGCAGAGAGCAGAGAAATAGGGTAGAAGCTAGAGAGTAATGCACTGAGGCATTGTTGTTGCTAATTTAATTTAATTTAATTTAATTTATTTAATTTATTATTTTTGGTGAGGACTTTTAAGTTCTACTTTCTTAGCTAATTTCAATTACACAAAACAGCATTGTCAACTCTAGACACTATGTTATACATTAGCTCCTCAGAATTATTCATCTTATAGCTAAATGTTTTTACCCTTTTACCAAACTCTCCCCATTATCCCCACCCCCCAGCCCTTGGCAACCACTTTTCTACTGTCTGTTTCTTTGGGTTTGATTCTTTTCTTTTAGATTCCACACATTGCATGATACCATGCAATATTCTTCTCTGTCTGGCTTATTTAACTTAGCATAATGCCCTCAAGGTCCATCCATGTTGTCACAAATAACAGGATTTCCTTCTTTTGCATAGCTAAATAATAGTCTGAATATCTATATGAATATATAATATGTGGATATATATCACACGTTCTTTATCCATTCATCCTTTGATGGACTTTTAGGTTCGTTCCATATGTTGGCTATTGTGAATGATGCTGTAATGAACATGTGAGTGCAAGTATCTCTTTGAAGCTCTGTTCTTAGTTCCTATGGATATATACCTGGAAGTGGAATTGCCGGATCATATGGTAGTTCAAGTTTTAATTTTTTTACGTTTATTTATTTTGAGAGAGAGAGAGAGAGAGGGAGGGAGGGAGAGAGAGCATGCATGCACTCGCAAGTGGGGGAGGGGCAGAGAGAGAGGGAGAGAGAGAATCCCAGAGCCCAATGTAGGGCTCAAACCCACAAAACTGTGAGATCATGACCTGAACCAAAATCAAGAGTTGGACGTTTAACGGACTGAGCCACCTGGGAGCCCCCAAGTTTTAATTTTTTGAGAAACCTCCATACTGTTTTCCACAGTGGCTGCACCAATTTGCATGCCCACCAACAGTGTGCAAGAATTCCCTTTTCTCCATGTCTTTGCCAACACTTTTGTCTTTTTTATGATAGCCATTCTAAGAGGTGTGAAGTGATATCTTATTGTGATTTTGATGTGCATTTCCTTGATAATCAGTGACGCTGAACACTTTCATGTGCCTGTTGGCCATTTGTATGTCTTTGGAAAAATGTTCATTCGATTTCTCTGTTCATTTTTAATCTTATTGTTTGGGTTTTTGCTATTGAATTATATGAGTTCTTTATATATTGTGAATATTAACCATTATCAGATATATTATTTGCAAATATTTTCTCCCATTCCGCCCTTTTCATTTGGAAAAGGTATACAGCATAATGACTTTCCTTTGCTGTGCAGAAGCTTCTTAGTTTGATGAGGTTACACTTGTTTATTTTTGCTTTTGTTACCTTTGCTTTTGGTGTCAAATCCAAAAAATCATTGCCAAGACCATTGTCAACTAGCTTGCCCCTTATGCTTTCTTCTATAATTTCAGGTCTTAATATCCAAGCCTTTAATTCATTTTCAGTTGATTTTTGGGTATGTTGTAAGATAGGGGTCCAATTCATTATTTTGAATGTGTCTGTCCATTTTTCCCAATACCATTTACTGAAGGGATTATCCTTTTCCCATGTGTATTCTTGGCTCCTTTGTCATAAATTAATTGGCCATATATGCATGGATTTATTTCTGGGCTCTCTATTCTTTCCACTGATCAATGTGTCTGTTTTCATGCCAATACTATACTGCTTTTTTCCAGTTTTATTGAGATAGAATTGATATACAATACTGTATAAGTTTAAAGTGTACAGAATAATGACTTGACATACATACACTGCAAAATGATTAAGTTTAGTTAACATAAGTTAACTAGAATAGCTAACATCCATCACCTCATATAGTTACAAAAAAAGGTTTTTTTCCTTGTGATGAGAACTTTTAGGATCTGAGAGCATATTGCTTAGATTACTATAGTTTTGTAATGTAGTTCAAAATGAGGAAATATGATGCTTCCAGCTTTGTTGTTTATCAAGATTGCTTTGGCTATTCAGGATCTTTCATGGTTCCAACAAATTTCTGTATTGCTTGTTCTATTTCTATGAAAAAATTCCATTGGAATTTTAAGGATTTCATTGAATCTGTAGATTGTTTTGGGTAGTATGGACATTTTAATAACATTAATTCTTCCCATCCATAAGCATGGAATATCTTTCCAGTTATTTGTGTCTTCTGTCTTCTTCAATTTCTTTCATCAATGTATTATAGTTTTCAGTGTACAGATCTTTCACCTCCTTGGTTAAATTTATTCCTAGGTATTTTATTCCTTTTGATGCAATTGTAAATGGGATTGTTTTCTTAATTTATCTAATTTTTTTAATGTTTATTTATTTCTGAGACAGAGAGGGATGGAACATGAGTGGGGGAAGGGCAGAGAGAGAGGGAGACACAGAATCTAAAGCAGGCTCCAGGCTCCAAGCTGTCAGCACAGAGCCCGACACGGGGCTCGAACCCACAAACTGTGAGATCATGACCTGAGCTGAAGTCGGTCGCTCAACCGACTGAGCCACCCAGGCACCCCTTTAATTTATCTAACTGGGGCGCCTGGGTGGCTCAGTCGGTTGAGCGTCCGACTTCGGCTCAGGTCACGATCTCGCGGTTCGTGGGTTCGAGCCCCGCTTCGGGCTCTGGGCTGATGGCTCAGAGCCTGGAGCCTGCTTCCGATTCTGTGTCTCCCTCTCTCTCTGCTCCTCCCCCGTTCATGCTCTGTCTCTCTCTGTCCCAAAAATAAATAAACGTTAAAAAAAATTTTAATTTATCTAACAGCCCATTATTAGTGTATAGAAATGCAACTTATTTTTAAATATTGATTTTGTACTCTGCAAATTTACTGAGTTCATTGATTCATTCTGATAGTTTCTTTTTGTGGAATCTTTAGGGTTTTATATATGTAATATTATATCATCTGCAAATAAAGGCAGTTTCACTGCTTCCTTTATTATATGGACACCTTTTATTTCTTTTTCTTACCTAATTTCTCTGGCTAGGATTTGCAGTACTATGTTGAATAATAGCACTGAAAATAGGGATCTTGTCTTTGTTCCTGATCTTAGAGGAAAAACTTTCAACTTCTCACCATTGAGTGTGGTGTTAGCTGTAAGCTTGTCTGTCATATATGGCCTTTATTATGTTGAAGTATGTTCCCTCTATACCCAGTTTATTGTGGGTTTTTATTTATGAATGGATATTGAATTCTGCCAAGTGCTTTTTCTGCATCCATTAGGAAGATCATATGATTTTTATCCTTCAATTTGTTAATGTGGTGTATCACATTGATTGGTTTGTGAATATTGAACCATCCTTGCATCCCTAGAATATATTCCACTTAATCGCGTGCATGATTATTTAAAAAATTTGTTTTATGTTTATTTTATTTTTGAGAGAGAGAGAGACAGAGCATGAGCAGGGGAGGGGCAGAGAGCAAGTGGGGGACACAGAATCTGAAACAGGCTCCAGACCCTGAGCTGTCAGCACAGAGCCTGACACAGGGCTTAAACCCACAAACTATGAGATCATGACCCGAGCTGAAGTCAGACGCCCAACTGAGCCACCCAGGTGCCCCTTGTGCATGATTCTTTTAATGTGTTGTTAAAACACAGGACATTAGCCTGTAATTTTCTTGTAGTGTTCTTATCTGGTTTTGGTATTGGGGTAATGCTGGCCTCATAAAATGAGATTGGAAGTGCTTCCTCCTCTTCTATTTTTTAGAACAGTTTGAAAAGAACTGGTATTATTCCTCTATAAATATTTGATAGACTTCACCTGTGAAGCCCTCTGATCCTGAGCTTTTCTTTGAGGTTTTTGCTTGCTAATTTAATGTCTACTGATAATTGGTCTGTTCAGATTTTCTATTTCTTCATGATTCAGTCTTGATAAGTTGTATGTTTCTAGGAACTTATCCATTTTTTAGGTTGTCCAATTTGTTGGCATACAATTGTTCACAGTCTCATGGTTCTTTGTATTTGTGTGGTACGTGGTATCAGTTGTAATGACTCCTCCTTCATTTCTAATTTCATTTATTTGGGTTCTCTCTCTCTTGTAAGTCTAGGTAAAGGTTTGTCTATATTGTTTACCTTTTTATTTATTTTATTGTTTTATTTTTAAAATTTATTTATTTATTTATTATTATTTTTTTAGACATGTTAATTTAATTTTATTTTTTTCAATATATGAAATTTATTGTCAAATTGGTTTCCATACAACACCCAGTGCTCATCCCAAAAGGTGCCCTCCTCAATACCCATCACCCACCCTCCCCTCCCTCCCACCCCCCATCAACCCTCAGTTTGTTCTCAGTTTTTAACAGTCTCTTATGCTTTGGCTCTCTCCCACTCTAACCTCTTTTATTTTTTTTCCTACCCCTCCCCCATGGGTTTCTGTTAAGTTTCTCAGGATCCACATAAGAGTGAAAACATATGGTATCTTTCTCTGTATGGCTTATTTCACTTAGCATCACACTCTCCAGTTCCATCCATGTTGCTACAAAGGGCCATATTTCATTCTTTCTCACTGCCACGTAGTACTCCATTGTGTATATAAACCACAATTTCTTTATCCATTCATCAGTTGATGGACATTTAGGCTCTTTCCATAATTTGGCTATTGTTGAGAGTGCTGCTATAAACTTGTGAATTTTCCAGTTTCGTCCTTGTAGTTGATTTTTAGTTTCATACCATTGTAGTTGGAAAAGATCCTTGATATAATTTCAATCTTCTGAAGTTTAAGACTTGTTTTGTGGTCTAACACATGATGTATCCAGTAAAATGTTCCATGTGCACTCGAGAAGAATGTGAATTCTGCTGCTGTTGGATGGCATGTTCTGTGTTGCTGGTCTTAGAAAAAAACAGCTTTGTTGAGATATATTTAAGTAGCATAAAATTCACCTGCTTTAAGTGTACAGTTTAATTAGTTGTAGCATAGTTACAGTGTTGTACAACTATCACCACAATCCACTTTTAGAACATTTCTGCCTCCCCAGAAAGAGCCCTCATGCCCACTTGTAGTCACTCTCAACCCCCATCCCTAGCCCCAGGCAACCAATAATCTACTTTATGTCTCTATAGATTCACAATTTTTGGAAATTTCATATAAATGGACTCATAATATGTGGCTTTTGTATGTCTGGCTTCTTTCATTGAACAAAATTTTTTTGAGGTTCATGTATGGTATAGTACATATCTATCTCTGTTGCTTTTTATTGACAAATAGTATGGATATATCACATTTTGTTTATGCATTCAGCAGTTGGTGAACATTTGGACTGTTTCTATCTTTTAGCTATTATGAAGAATGCTGCTATAAACACCCAAGTACACCTTTTTATGCAGACATGTTTTAATTTATCTTAGGTAGATATCTAACAGTGAAATTTCTGGGTTATATGGTAAATTTATGTTTAACATTTGAAGAAATGGAGACGATAATTTTTTTTTTAAGAAGACTTCACACCCATCATGAAGCCAAATGTGAGGCTTGAACTCACGATCCTGAGATCAAGATCTGAGCTGAAATCAAGAGTCAGGCTCTTAGCCAACTGAGCCACCCAGGTGCCCCAGCAATGAGTTTTTAAACTGAGGTAAAGTTCACAAAACATAAAAGTAGCTATTTTAAAGTGTACAATTCACTGGCATTTAGTAAATACATAATGTGCAATCATCACTTTTATCTAGTTACAAAACATTTTCATCACACCCAAATGAAACCCTATACCAATTAACCAGTCATTCCCCATCCCTCTTCTGTGCCCAGCCCCTGGAAATGAACAATCTGCTTTCTGCCTATATGAATTTACCTTTTCTGGACATTTTCATGTAAGTGGAATTATATAATATGTGGCCTATTATGTATGGCTGCTTTCACTTAGCATGTTTCCAAGATTCATCCATGTTGTAGCATGTATCAGTACTTCACTCTTTTTTATGGATGAATAATATTTCATAATATGGCCATACCACTATTTTGCTTATCCATTCATCAGTTGATGAACATTTAGGTTGTTTATTCCTTTTGCTTATTGTGAATAGTAGTATTATAAACAAACATTTGTTTGAATGCCCATTTTCAATTCTTTTTGAGTATATACCTAAGAGCAGAATTGCTGAGTCATATGGCAATTCTATGTTTATCTTTTGGGAAAATGCCAAGCTGATTTCCACAGTTGTTATACCACATTACATTCCTATCAGCAATATACAAAGGCTCCTATTTTTTCATATCCTTGCCAACACTTCTTTTCCTTCTTTTAAGTTATGGTCATCCTAGTGTATGTGAAGTGGTATCTCACTTGTTTGCATTTCCCTGATGATTAAAAATATTGAGCATTTTTTCATGTGCTTCATGGTCATTTATATATTTTCCTTGGAGAAATTTCTATGTGAGTCCTTCGCCCATTTTTCAATGGGTTGTTTGTCTTTTTGTTATTGAGTTATAGGAATTCTAGATACAAGTCCCATATCAGAGATATGATTGGCAAATGTTTTCCCCTTATTCTATAGGCTATTTTTTTCACTTCTCGATGGTGGCCCTTTATGCACAAAATTTTTTTCTTTTTAACTTTGATGAAGACCAATGTATCTGTATTCTTTTGTTGTTTGTGTTTTTGGTGTCATATATAAGAATCTATTGCCAAACCCAAGGTCATGAAGATTTACCCCTAGTTTTCTTTTAAAAGTTTTATTGCTTAGGCCCTTACATTTAAGTGTTTGATCCATTTTGACTTAATTTTTCTATATGGCATGAGGTAAAGGGTTCAACTTCTCTTTTGCATGTGGCTACCACTTATCCCTGTATCATTGTTGAAGAGACTATTCTTTCCCCCATTGAATGGTCTTGGCATCTTTGTCGGAAATCAATTGACCGAAGATGTTTTGGCTTATTTTGGACTCCAAGTTCTATTCCATTGATCTATGTCTATCCTTATGCCAGTACCACACTGTTTTGATTACTGTAGCTCTGTAGTAAGTTTTAAAACTGGGAAGTATGAATCTTACAACTTTGTTTTCTTCTTCCAAAATCGTTTTGGCTATGTGGAGTCCCTTGCAACTCCATGTAAATAATAGGCTTAAGTTTTCAATTTCCTGAAAAAAGATCATTGGGATTATTTTTGAAGTATAGTTGGCATACAATACTATATTAGGATCATAGGGATTTTGATAGGGATTGCATTCATTCAGTAGATGGCTTGGGTAGCATTGTCATCTTAACAATGTTAAATCTTCCAATCCATGAATATGGGATGTCTTAGTTCTTATTTCATTTCCTTCTGTAATGTTTTGCAGTTTTCAGTGTATAAGTCTCATATATCCTTGGTTAAATTTATTCCTAAGTATTTTATTATTTTTGATGCTATTATAAATAAGGCAATGTTTTTTTTAAGATGCAAGAGACTGAAACATGTTTTTTTTTAATTTTTTTAAACGTTTATTTATTTTTGAGACAGAGAGAGACAGAGCATGAACAGGGGAGGGGCAGAGAGAGGGAGACACAGAATCTGAAACAGGCTCCAGGCTCTGAGCTGTCAGCACAGAGCCCGACGTGGGGCTCGAACTCATGGACCACGAGATCATGACCTGAGCCGAAGTCGGACGCTTAACCAACTGAGCCACCCAGGCGCCCCGAGACTGAAACATGTTTAAAGTCTGAGTCAGCAGAGAGGGAGAGACTGAAGATACAGGAGGGAGAGAGAAAATGGATGGATCAAAGTTCCTGAGGAAATATTTGGGCATGGGGCACAGAACACCAGCAGAAAGATTAGTCAGCATGAAAAAGGGCATCTCTTCACTATGACAGAAGGGAAACGGCAAGGATTGATCAGGTGGGGATGCTCATGAGTTTGCAGATAGTTTGTGGCAAAAGGTTGAGAGCATTGCTGCCTAGGTGGGATCTTCTAGTTTAAGTTCAGTAGGAGGTGAAGCGAGGAGGAAGACAGAGGAAAGTGTAGGAGGGCTAAGGAAATGGGAATTTGGCAAAGCTGCCATGGAGACTTGGAGAAGAGAGCAGGGAAACAAGATTCCTAGGGTGCAGTACAGTTTAGGGACCATGAATTTTTATTGGCTCCTGTCTAAGCAATTGTATTATATGAGCATAGGATTGAGATAGCGAAGATGGAGAGTTGTATTCATCTGGGGTTGGGGCTGTGATGGAAGGACAATAAGGCATATGGTTGAGGATATTATTGGCTAGAGAATGGCAGACTGGGCAGATTTTCACTTTCCAGTGGGGAGAGGCAAGTTTAAGTCAGGAAGTGAAAGACTGGTCAGTGATGGATTGAAGACTAGAGTGAACATAGATATTTTGGCTGCTTAGCATTCAAACACTCTTCCTATTTGGGAGACATCACAAGATAGGTTTGGAAGCAGGGCCTTATCGAGGGTTACTGAAACCAGGGAAGGGGGGCACATATTTTTTCTCCCCATCCCCTGATAACTAGTGCATGGGCAGGTGACCTCAGGATGGCAAATCACATGATCCTGCTTGGAACCTTGAATGTTGAGGGAGTGATGCAAAGGTGTGCAGAGTCAGTTAGTGATTTTTCAACCAGCTAATGTAAAGTCAAAAATCTGATAGTACAGCAATAGTATCAAGGAACAATGGGGTCCAGATGTAGTGGCAAGTGTTAGCTGACAATGGAGGCAACAGTATCATCCTCTCAGACCATTCCTGCAGCAAAATCTTTGCTGTGTCATGTCATGCCACCTGACCCTATCTGGTTCTCCAGGCCTCTCGTAGACCGCATGAAATACCTGACACCATTTTCTGTTAGGATAGGATGGCTTATGTTCTGATAATAAATGAACCCCAAATCTCAATAACAACACATACAAGTTTACTTTTTTCTCATGCAAAATCTACAGCAAGTTCAGTGGCTTTTCGAGACAGTTCCTTTCCAAGTGGTAACTCAGGGATATAGGCTGGCATCTTGTGGCTGTCTCATCTAGCACCTGTGGCCTCCATGGTTGCCATAGCAGAACAAAGAACAGGATTGAGCATCAGTTTTTAAATGCACAGCCTATTGGCCAGAACTCCTCACTTGGCCTCATCTAACTCTGAGAGGACTGGGAAATGTAGAGAAGCACATGGATATCCAGCAAACAGTAAATGACTTGGCCACATCTTCCAGTAATTTCATTTTCTGCTGCAGTTAGCCAAAGTCATCAGTGATACACTGCATTATTTATTTACAATCAAGAACCATGACTAGTAAAGGATATAGGTTGTCAGAATATATATATTCATTTTTTCTGGTTATGAAAGTGATACATGTTTTAAAATTTGAACATTACATAAACATTTAATGTAGAAAGCCAAAAGTACCTCAGAATCTCACACCTCTGAGATAACTATTAAGTTTGTTATATAGTCTTATTATATTTTTCAAAGCCAATAGTAGTGTTTTATCAAAAATAGGATCATACTATAGTTACTATTTTGCAAGTGCCTTCTTCACTTAACACTATATATTTGACATTGTTCCGAGTTACATAGATCTATACTTTCTTGTTGTTTCTCACCTGTTTTTATTTTTAATGATTTTTAATTACACAAGTAATAGAGGAGTAGATGACCCTTTAGAAATTTTTTAAGCATTCAGGTAAGGCTAAAGTTCTTTTTGACCACCACCCAATTCTAATTTCTTCCTTGCCTTTACATATTTTTGAATGACTGCATAGTATTCTATTATGTGAATGCAATGTAATTTACTTGAGTAATTTCCGATCAGTAGACAATCAGCTTTTTATTTTTACTCTGGATTATATACAAATGTTTTTCCAAGTTTGTCCTTTGACTTTATGTATAGTGTCACTCACTAAATTGGAATTTACATTTGTATACAGTTAAATTTGTCTATCTTTATGTTGTTTCTTGAGGAAAAAAGTGAAAGACAGAAAAGTGTATATAGCATGTTACCCTTTGTGTAAGAAAGGAGGGAATAGGAATAAATATTCACATTTGCTCATATTGGCATAAAGAAACATTGGATGAATGAACAAGAAGTTAATAAAAATGGTTATCTATAGTGTTCAAGGGAAAACAGGTGGATGGGGACAAGGGTGAGCACTGCATATCAGTGTACACCTATTTATATAGTTTTTTTAAACTATATGTATTAGACTTCCTATTGCTGCTGTAACAAATTACCACAAACACATTGGCTTAAAACAATGCATATTTATTATCTTGCAGTTCTGGAGATCATTAGTCTGAAATGAACCTTCTGGAACTAAAATCAAAGACTCTTTTTTCTGGAGACTAAGGAAGAATTATTTCCTTGCTTTTTCCAGCCTTTACAGTACACTTGTATTCCTTGGCTCATAGCCCCTTCTTCATCTTCAAAGCCAGCACTGTAGCATCTTCAAATCTCTCTCTGATCTCTGTGTCTGATGTCACATCTTCTTTGACTGTGACTCTCTTCTCTCCCTTGTGATTACATTGATCTTACCCACGTAATCCAGGATAATCTCTCCATGTCAAGGTCCATTTTAGCTCATTACTTTTTAGTGTTGACTAATATTCCATTGTATGGCTGTACCACATTTTGTTTATCCATTTACTTGTTAATGGGCATTTGGGTTGTTTTCAGTCTTTTTGTGTGATTATGAATAAAGTATGGGGAGGTGTTGAACAAATATATATATATATATATATACAGTATAATTACTTATATAATTTTAATATATATATTTAAATGTTTATTTTGAGAGAGAGAGTGCGAGTGGGGAAGGGATAGTGAGAGAGAGAGAGAGAGAGAGAGAGAGAGAGAATCCCAAGCAGGCTCTGCGCTGTCAGTGCAGAGGTGGATGTGGGGCTCCATCCCACCAACTGTGAGATCATGACCTGAGCCAACATCAAGAATCAGACATTTATATTTGGTCAAAGTACATGTGAATTTTAAAATTTGATACATAAATGCCTCTTTGATTTCCAAAACTGCTTGGCCATTGTGCAGGCCCACCAATAGAGTAGAACAGTATCCTTATCTCTGAATATTCACTAAGAGTTGATGTTATCCATTATTTTAATTTTTGCCAATCAGATTGGTTAAGATATTTTATTCTACAGTTTATATTTCCTTGGTTGCTAATGACAATAACCCTCTATTAACTGGCAAAAAAAAAAAGAGTCAGACACTTAACCAACTGAGCCACCCAGGTGCCCTGAACATTCATATATTTTATGCATCTGGAACTTATTTTGGTGTAAGAAATGAGCTAGATATCCAACTTTATTTTTTCTAAACCACAAGCTAATTATCAAAAAACCCATTTATTGCATAATCTACCTTTTCATCAATGAATTAAAATATTACCTTTCAATATACTAAATTCTCCATAGACCAAATGACTTTTTCCTGAATTTTCTATTGTGTTCCATTGAGTGAGTTGTCAGTTTTGAAGCCATACCACTGTGTTTTAATTGCTATAGCCTTACAATGTGCTTCAATAAGTGGTAAGACTGACTGGTACACATTACTCTTATTTTCTAGAATTTTCCTGGTTATTTCTGGATGTTTATTGTTCTAAAACTACATGATTTAGAACTTTAATGTGAATGAAAATGATTTTGTTGCATTAGATTTATAAATAATTTGAGGGGAATTCACATCTTTACAAATATTGAGTATGCTCATGCAGGAATCAGATACAGATATGTCTCTCTGTTTATTCACATATTTCTTAACCTACAGGGACCTTGCTAACTATAGAATGAAGTTTCCAGAGGGTATAGTAGAAAGGTTTTGGAGGAAGAGAGGCAGTTCAAGTTTGGCTCAAGGAAGGAAAAGCACAGAGTTGTATGAAATATGGGAGAAAATAGATGATTAGAGGAGCTTATATAAATGATGGTTACTATATTAGTTATCTATTGCTGAATAACAGATAACTACAAATTTTGTGGCTTAAAAAACATTTATTCACCTCATCGTTTCTGTGGGCTTAACTGGGTCCAGGTCCTCTGCTGAGTTCTCCATTTCAGGGTCTTTCACAAGGCTGCAATCAAGATATCTGCCATGGCTGGGGCCTCATCTGAAGGCCTGACAGTGGAAGGATACACCTCCAAGATCACCTGATTGTAGGCAGATTTTCAGTTCCTCAAGGACTGCTGGACTGAGAGCATCAGTTTCTGGCTGGATGCTGGCTTTCACTTCCTTGGCACATGGACCTCCCCAACACAGCAACTTGCTTCATGAAAGCTAGCAAGCGAGAGAGTCCATGAGCAAGATGGAAGTCATAGTCTTATGAGGCCAAATCCCTAAGCGACATTCCATCACCTTTGCCATATTCTATCAGCTAGAAGTAAGTCCCTATGTCATCCCACACTCAAGGAGAGGGGATTACACAGGGGTGTGAATACCAGGAGTCAAAATTTGCCAAGGGAATGTCCTAGAAGTCTCCTGGAACATGCAGATAAGAAGGGACATAAGTCTTTTTTTTTTTTTTTTTTTTTTAGTTGGGACATTTATTTGAACATCCATAGTAATTAACAAATGAGAATATGATCCATAAAGATATCTGCTCTAAATAGGCTATCTTTAGTAATCTTAATTTTACCAGATGTTTTATACTTCCATTTCATAAGGAAAAAACAGGAAGTAGATTTCTTTTGAAAGCTTCATGAATAACTCTTTCATCAGTTGTCTCAGGATTGCACACTCTGTTCAGTTGAAAGTTTTTGATTTCTATTTTCCTAAGTGCCTACAAGGGGGCACTGCCACCAAGAAGGTATGATAAGTAAAAGATGATGGTGCCTAATTGCGTTTTCATTTTCATGTTTCATTTTTCCAATGATGCAAGTTTGTTTGGGAATTCTTTTTTTTTTTTTTAATATATGAAATTTACTGTCAAATTGGTTTCCATACAACACCCAGTGCTCATCCCAAAAGGTGCCCTCCTCAATACCCATCACCCACCCTGCCCTCCCTCCCACCCCCCATCAACCCTCAGTTTGTTCTCAGTTTTTAACAGTCTCTTATGCTTTGGCTCTCTCCCACTCTAACCTCTTTTTTTTTTTTTTTTCTCCTTCCCCTCCCCCATGGGTTTCTGTTACGTTTCTCAGGATCCACATAAGAGTGAAACCATATGGTATCTGTCTTTCTCTGTATGGCTTATTTCACTTAGCATCACACTCTCCAGTTCCATCCACGTTGCTACAAAAGGCCATATTTCATTTTTTTCTCATTGCCACATACTATTCCATTGTGTATATAAACCACAATTTCTTTATCCATTCATCAGTTGATGGACATTTAGGCTCTTTCCACAATTTGGCTATTGTTGAGAGTGCTGCTATAAACATTGGGGTACAAGTGCCCCTATGCATCAGTACTCCTGTATCCCTTGGATAAATTCCTAGCAGTGCTATTGCTGGGTCATAGGGTAGGTCTATTTTTAATTTTCTGAGGAACCTCCACACTGCTTTCCAGAGCGGCTGCACCAATTTGCATTCCCACCAACAGTGCAAGAGGGTTCCCGTTTCTCCACATCCTCTCCAGCATCTATAGTCTCCTGATTTCTTCATTTTGGCCACTCTGACTGGCGTGAGGTGGTATCTGAGTGTGGTTTTGATTTGTATTTCCCTGATAAGGAGCGACGTTGAACATCTTTTCATGTGCCTGTTGGCCATCCGGATGTCTTCTTTAGAGAAGTGTCTATTCATGTTTTCTGCCCATTTCTTCACTGGGTTATTTGTTTTTCGGGTGTGGAGTTTGATGAGCTCTTTATAGATTTTGGATACTAGCCCTTTGTCCGATGTGTCATTTGCAAATATCTTTTCCCATTCCGTTGGTTGCCTTTTAGTTTTGTTGGTTGTTTCCTTTGCTGTGCAGAAGCTTTTTATCTTCATAAGGTCCCAGTAATTCACTTTTGCTTTTAATTCCCTTACCTTTGGGGATGTGCCGAGTAAGAGATTGCTACGGCTGAGGTCAGAGAGGTCTTTTCCTGCTTTCTCCTCTAAGGTTTTGATGGTTTCCTGTCTCACATTCAGGTCCTTTATCCATTTTGAGTTTATTTTTGTGAATGGTGTGAGAAAGTGGTCTAGTTTCAACCTCCTGCATGTTGCTGTCCAGTTCTCCCAGCACCATTTGTTAAAGAGACTGTCTTTTTTCCATTGGATGTTCTTTCCTGCTTTGTCAAAGATGAGTTGGCCATACGTTTGTGGGTCTAGTTCTGGGGTTTCTATTCTATTCCATTGGTCTATGTGTCTGTTTTTATGCCAATACCATGCTGTCTTGATGATAACAGCTTTGTAGTAGAGGCTAAAGTCTGGGATTGTGATGCCTCCTGCTTTGGTCTTCTTCTTCAAAATTACTTTGGCTATTCGGGGCCTTTTGTGGTTCCATATGAATTTTAGGATGGCTTGTTCTAGTTTCGAGAAGAATGCTGGTGCAATTTTGATTGGGATTGCATTGAATGTGTAGATAGCTTTGGGTAGTATTGACATTTTGACAATATTTATTCTTCCAATCCATGAGCAGGGAATGTCTTTCCATTTCTTTATATCTTCTTCAATTACCTGCATAAGCTTTCTATAGTTTTCAGCATACAGATCTTTTACATCTTTGGTTAGATTTATTCCTAGGTATTTTATGCTTCTTGGTGCAATTGTGAATGGGATCAGTTTCTTTATTTGTCTTTCTGTTGCTTCATTGTTAGTGTATAAGAATGCAACTGATTTCTGCACATTGATTTTGTATCCTGCAACTTTGCTGAATTCATGTATCTGTTCTAGCAGACTTTTGGTGGAGTCTGTCGGATTTTCCATGTATAATATCATGTCATCTGCAAAAAGCGAAAGCTTGACTTCATCTTTGCCAATTTTGATGCCTTTGATTTCCTTTTGTTGTCTGATTGCTGATGCTAGAACTTCCAGCACTATATTAAACAACAGCGGTGAGAGTGGGCATCCCTGTCGTGTTCCTGATCTCAGGGAAAAAGCTCTCAGTTTTTCCCCGTTGAGGATGATGTTAGCTGTGGGCTTTTCATAAATGCCTTTTATGATCTTTAAGTAAAGAAGGGACATAAGTCTTTAGGGTTCTCCTGTAACTTTGATCAATTGCATTTCCAAGAGAATTGTGGTCTTTGGTGGAAGAAGAGAATCCAGGCTCATTAGGTCAGGTAAATAATAACCATTTACATTTGTATAACACTTCAGGGTTTACAAGTCTACTTTGGAGCCATCATTTAATTTTTCTCATAACAACCCTGTGAGTAGCCAAGCAATGAAACTAAGGTTCAAAGACGGTACATGGTCACCTCAGATCTCAGAGTGGGTGGCAGAGCTAAGACTAGAGTCTCAATCTTCAAATTCCTAGCCTATTATACCATATTGCCTTCTCAAAAGCATGGAAATATGCTGCCTTTTCTCTTTGATGGCCTCTCCTACCATCTTCCTCCTTCTCTGGGTTCTTATCATGGCTCAGTTATTACCAGCCAGTCAGTCAACCTCACCACACCTTCCAGAATTATTATAGGAGAACAGAGATAATGTTTGTAAAGTTCCTAACCCACTGTCTGGTACACAGTAAGATCTCACTAAATGGAAGCTATTAGGTATTATTCTTTCAACTTTTCCAGGCCACTCTCATTGCTACTCATCTTTGGTTTTGCTCCTTCCCATGAATCTCTGTGGTACCACAACCCAAGGTACAATGTGCTTTCAAAAGACACCAATACCCAACAACTTCTATAGGCAGACATTGTCCATCTTCCTACAGTCCCAGAAAAGAGCATTTGGTTGTCAATGTTGTGGCTTCAGCTTTCTTTTCCTTCAAATACAAAATCAAAATTCTAAAAGTATAGCTATAATACCTAGTGCCCAAAGTTTGCTTCCTAATGCCATTCTCAACAAAAAAGAACTAGGATTCTTGAAAAAAAATGGCTGATTCCAAGGCTGGGGAAGGGAAAGTACAAGACGGCCCTTGGGCATCTTGTGATGTCAGAAAACAAGGAAGTGCTCAAAGAAAGATGGAAACATATACAAATACATGTAGAAGAAGGGAAAACTCTCTCTTATAGTGAAGAGCCAACTAATCCATGTAAAAGAATGAAGGCATTTGAAAATCACCATTTAACAACCTTGAGAATCATCAGTGAACACGAAAACTTGTGGGTGCAAGTTTGAGGAGAACAGGATATTTACATAATCTCAATGTAGCTCTCCACAAAATACTCATTAATTACAAAGGGAAAAACAGTAACTTTACAATGGAGAAACACAAATAGTCATTATGTGCCTTCTGATATGATGCACAGAAAAGGACACAGCATCACTTCTGTGATATTCCTACCAAAATGTGTAACATGAATTTCATCATGAGGAAACATAAGACAAACCCAAATTGAGGGACAGTAAAAATAATTAGACTGCACTTTTCAAAAATGTCAGTGTCAGAAGACACGAAGGAAGACTTAAGAACTCTTGCCTATCAAAGGGGACTAAAGAGAATGATGACTGCACATGATTAAGAGTTTCTTTTGCTATAAAGGACATTATTGAGGAAACTGGTCCGTTCTAAATAAGTTCTGTAAATTACATTTATAATAGTATTGTACCAATGTGAATTTCCTGACTGATAATTACTCTGTGTTTATGTAAGATAATTCTTTGCTTTAAGAAAAACACATTGGGGGGGCCTGGGTGGCTCAGTCGGTTGAGCGTCCAACTTCGGCTCAGGTCATGATCTCACAGTTCGTGGGTTCAAGCGCCGCGTCAGGCTCTGTGCTGACCGCTTGCTCAGAGCCTGGAGACTGCTTCAGATTCTGTGTCTCCTTCTCTCTCTGCCCCTCCCCCGCTCACGCTTTGTCTCACTCTGTTTCTCAAAAATAAGTAAATGTAAAAAAAAAAACACATTGAAGTATTTATGGGTAAAGAGGTACCATGTCTGCAACTGACTATCAATTAGTTCAGGAGAAAAAAAGAAATATATGTATAAGAAATATAGAAATATATCCATGAGACAGAGGGAAAAATAGAGTAGGATAAACAAATGTGGTAAAATGCTAACATTTGAGGAATCTGGGTGAAGAGTATATAGCAGTTCTTTGTACTATTCTTGGAACTTTTCTGTAAATCTGAAATTGTCTAAATAAAAATTCAAGAGAAAATTTCCTAATTAAAAAACACAGTTAAAGAACATCCACAAAAAACCTAGAGCTAGTATCATACCTAATGGTAAGAAACTAGATGCTTCTCCACTAAGATCAGGAACAGGGCAAGGATGTCTGCTCTTATCACTCCTATTCAGTATTGTACTGGAAGACCTAGCTAATGCAATAACACAAGAAAAGGAAATAAAATGTATGCAGATTTGGAAGGAAGAAATAAAACTGGACTTTGTTCACAGAAGACATAATTGTCTATGTAGAAAATCCCAAATAATCAACTAAAAAACTATTGGAACTATTAATTATAGCAAGATTGCAGGATACAAGGTTAACATACACAAGTCAATTGCTTGCCTGTATACCAGTGATGAACAATTGGGATTTTAAATTTAAAAACACAATACCACTTGCATTAGTACCAAAACAATGAAACACATAGGTATAACTCTAACAAAACATGTATAAGATGTATAGAAAGAAAGCTATAAAATTTTGATAAATCAAAGAAGATAAATGGAGAAATATTCCATGTACATAGATAGGAAGATTCAATATTGTCAAGATGTCAGTTCTTCCCAACTTGATCTATAGATTCAGTGCAGTCCCAATAAAAACCCCATCAAGTTACTTTGTGGATATAGACAAACTGACTCTAAAATTTATCTGTAAATGCAAAAGACTCAGAGTAGTCAACTCAATATTGGAGGAGAAAAATGAAGTCTGAGGACTGTCACTACCAGACTTTGAGATTTACTATCAGTTACAGTAATCGAGGTGTATGATATAGGTAAAAGAATGGACAAATAGATTAGTGGAACAGAATAGAGACTTCAGAAATTGATCCACACAAATAGTAAACCGATATTTTAACAAAGGAACAAAGGGAACTTAATGGAGAACGGAGAGTCTTTTGAACAGATGGTGCTGAAACAACTGTACATCCACAAGTAAAAAAACATTAATCTAGACACAGGTCTTACACCCTTCACAAAAATTAACTCAAAATGGATCACAGACATGTGTAAAATACAAAACTATAAAATTCCTGAAAAGATTTCTGAAAATTCTTTCAGGAATCTAGGTGAACTGGAGTTTGGTAATGACTAACTGTAACACCAAAAACACAATCCAGGAAAGAAAAAAAAAATCAATAAATTGGGCTTCAGTACTGGTAGAAGACACAGTTAAGAAAACGAAAAGAAAAGCCACAGAATGGGTAAGAATATCTGCAAAACTCATATCTGATAAAAGATTGATATCCAGACTATACAAAGAACTCTTAAAACTCAAAAATAAGAAAACAAGCAGTCCAATTTAAAAATGGGCAAAAGGCTTGAACAGATACCTCACCAAAGAAGATACACAGAAGGCAAATGAGCATATGAAAAGATGTCCAACATCTATGTCATTAGAAAAACGCAAGTTAAAACAACAATGACATACCACTGCGTACTTATGAGAATGGCTAAAATCCCAAACACTGACAACACCAAACACTAACAAAGAGGTGGAACAATAAGAACTCTCATTCATTGCTGGTGGGAAAACAAAATGGTTACAGTCATTTTGTTTTTGTTTTTTTAATGTTTTTAATGTTTATTTATTTTTGAGAGGCAGAGCACAAGCAGGTGAGGGGCAGAGAGGAAGGGAGACAGAGAATTGAAGTAGGCTCCACGCTGTCAGCACAGAGCCCAACCTGGGGTTCGAACTCACAAACCATGAGATCATGACCTGAGCTGAAATCAAGAGTCGGATGCTTAACTGACTGAGCCACCCAGGCACCCTGGTACAGCCATTTTGGAAGACAGTTTGGCAGTTTCTTGTATATTCTTACCATACAATGCAAAAATCATGCTCCTTGGTATTTACCCAAATGAGCTAAAAACTCCACACAAAAACCTGCGCATGAACATTTATAGCACCTTTATGTACATTTGCCAAAACTTGTAAGCAACCAAAATGTCCTTCATTATGTGAATGAATAAGCTGTGGTACATCCAGACAATGAAATACTATTCAGCAATAAAAAGAAGTGAGCTATCAAGCCATGAAAAGACACGGAGGAACCTTAAAAGCATATTACAAAGTGAAGGAAGCTAATGTGAAAAGACTACACACATGGTATGATTCCAACTATGTGACATTCTGAAAAAAGCAAAACCATGGGATAGTGAAAAGATCAGTGGTTACCAGAGATTACGGGAGGGAGGAAGGGATGAATAGGCAGAGAGAGGATTTTTAGGTAAACTACTCTGTATGATACTGTTATGGTGGATACATGTCATTATACACTTGTCAAAACCCATAGAATGTACAACACATAGAGTGAACCCTGATGTAAACTATGGACTTTAGTTAATGTATCAGTTGAGTATATCTCAATAAAGCTGAAAAAAGAAAAATAATAATGTATCATTATTGGTTTATCAATTGTAATAAATTCACCACACTAATGCACAGCATTAATAATTGGGGAAATTGGGGTTTTGGAAAGGGAGTATATGAGAACTCTATATTTTCCACCCAGTTTTTGTTTAAACCTAAAGCTGCTCAAAAAAAAAAAAAATAATAAAGTTTAGGGGCACCTGGCTGACTCAGTTGGTGGAGTGTGCAACTCTTGATGTCAGGGTTGTGCTTTCAAGCCCCACATTGGGGGTAGAGTTTACTTAAAAGAATAAAATTTTAAAAAATTAAAAATAAAGTATATAAGGAATAAAGTATTGATACCTACTACAACATGGCTGAACCTTAAAAACATGCTAAGTGAAAGAAGTCATCCAGAGAAGACTGCATAGTATATGATTCAATTTATATGAAATGTTCAGAATAGGCAGATCTATAGAGACAGAAAGGACATTGGTGGTTGTCTAGGGATGGGGAGATGGGGGCTTTGGGGTGACAGAAAAAAGTTCGGTGTTTCTTTTTTGGGTAATGAAAATATTCTTTTTTAAATTTTTTTAACGTTTATTTATTTTTGAGACAGAGAGAGACAAAGCATGAACGGGGGAGGGTCAGAGAGAGGGAGACACAGAATCCGAAGCAGGCTCCAGGCTCTGAGCCGTCAGCACAGAGCCCGACGTGGGGCTCGAACTCACGGACCGTGAGATCATGACAGCCGAAGTCGGCCGCTTAACCGACTGAGCCACCCAGGCGCCCCGGTAATGAAAATATTCTAAAATTTATTGTGGTGATGATTGCACAACTCTGTGAATACAGTAAAAGCCATTGAATTACACACTCTAAATGAGTGAATTGTATAGTATGTGAGTTAAGTCTCAATAAAGCTGTTTAATGTTTTAAAAAATAAAAACATAGCTACACACACACACTTGTATAGGCTTAGAAAATCCACACACAAAGGACACACGAAGAAATGCTACCAGTGGATTACTCAGTAGAAGACTAGAGAACCAAGGGTGAGGGGTGAAAAAGAGACATATTTTTCACTGAATACCTTGTTGTATCATTTCAAGATTTTATCCTGTGCATGTTTAACACACTCTAAGAAAGTTTCCCTCAAATACAATTGCTTCCAACAAGCCTACCCTGCTTTTCCCAACTCTTCTCAAACAACAATCTCTCTTTATTCTACCTCCCAAAATAAGACACAAGAGGAAATCAAACCTAAAACCTGGCCAAACAATTCTAAAGAAAGAAAGAAAAGTAATAAAAGGAATGCCAAAACCCACGCAGAAAGAAATTCCATAAGTATATTCACTCAATAGGACATTTTGTACCATTTAAATATGTTTACAAATAATTTTAATGGGAGAGGCACCTGGGTGGCTCAGTTAATTGAGTGTCCAATTTTGGCTCAGGTCATGATCTTGTGGTCCATGAGTTCGAGCCCCACGTCGGGCTCTGTGGTGACAGCTCAGAGCCTGGAGCCTGCTTCGGATTCTGTGTCTTCCTCTCTCTCTGCCCCTCCACCACTCGTGCTCTGTCTCCCTTTCTCTCAAAAACTAAATAAGTATATTAAAAATTTAAATAATTTTAGTGGGAAATGTTTATGTGAAAATGGCAGTATATAACCGAATATACAGCGTGATCCCAAATGTATTTTTTAAGGACTAGAGTAAAGCCTAAGTACACCAAGATGCTAACATTGGTTGTGCTTGGGCAGTAGGATGTTTTTCTCCCCCAAATTTTCATCAATGAACCTGTATTACTTTTGGAGGGAGGGGCGTTTATTTTGTTTGGGATCTACCTTCTGGGTAGAGGGAGAGGTTACTCATGGCCTCAGATCAGGCATATTATCATCGTTGGCTCTTTCTTGGCTCCTCTTGATTCCTTTCTTTGTTCATTTTATTTATTTATTCTCTAGAATTCCCACACCCACTCTCACTCCCATTCCCCCCCAGAACAAACATTTAAATGTATTTAATGAGTTTTACTTTTAGCATCAGAAAATTTTCTCTCTTCAGTATATATAAATTATAAATATATTTTGTTTATAAATATATAATATATAGATATATATTATACATGTTCTCTATAGAGAATGTTTGCTTATGTATGAGAATGTTGACTTATGTATATATATAGATATACAAATACATATTATATATAAATATATATTCTCTGTATAATTATATATATTATTACATTAATTATATATTATAATATGTATAGAGATATATTTATATGTGTTATAATCTTATATATTATATATAATATATATGTTTTTTAAGTTTGCTTATTTCTTTGGAGAGAGAGACCGTGCATGAGCAGGGGACGGGCAGAGAGAGAGAATCCCAAGCAGGTTCCTCACTGCCAGCGTAGAGCCCAATGTGGGGCTAGAATTCACGAACTGTGAGCTCATGACCCGAGCCAAAACCAAGAGTTGGATGCTTAACCAACTGAGCCACCCAGGAGCCCCTATTTGTTATTATTATTATTTTTAAAAGAAAGTGCCCAGTCTGGGCCTGGCATTCTAGCTCTGGGCCCTCCAGAGCCAAACTCCATACTTCCTCTTCAAAGCATAGCCCTCACCAGTCCCTCCTGTACTCTGGGCCACTCTCAAAGTGGCCACTCTTGTCCCAGCCCCTTGCAAAGCCATGATTTAATTTTCTTCAGAGCCTTGCTGTCCCCTTTCATTGTGGAGCCTGACACATCTACGCAAGTCCTGCCCTTGCTGCTTATTAGGTGACTAAACTTATGTAAGTCATTTCCTCTCTAGAGGCCTCAGGTTTTCAGAGGTGAATCGTGATATTAATAATTTCCACATAAAAGGGGCTGCATTAAGTGTTAAGAAGTTATGTACAGAGAGACCCAAGTAGGTAATAGAAGAATAAATGTTCAAGCTCTATCTTCCACCCCATCCCCCCTTGGTGTCCCCACAGCTTAAGGTCACTGTAGGTGTTCAGGATATGATTTCTTCTTTCTTTTCTGCCTTGACAATTGTTTCCCTATGACCCAGGCTGGAGTCACCACTCCACCATTCACTACTACAAACCTGTTGTCCAAAGTGAATCCTGGGAGAGATGGGGACAAGGTGAATAATGACTTAGAGTTGATCAGAGTTGGAGTCCCAGCATGATCATACTTAGCTGTGTGGCTTTGGCAAGTCACCTAAGACTCATCGTGCCTCAGTTTCCTTACCTATAAGGAGGAGGGAAAATAATAGCATCTACCTCAGTGGCTACCCTCACTTTCTATCTCGCCTCTCACATCCCTTCTCTTTCAACATGACTCACCTTCAGGCTCAGGACTTGGTTGGCTGGCTTTACCCTGCAACAGCTGACCCACTCCACACCCCCTCTCAGAGAAACCACGTCCTGGCACCAAGAGGAACCTGCCAGGAACTAGTGACATCTTGCTGGCCCTTTAAGGCAAGAGTGTGCAACCACAGGGCTGAACCCAATTTCCATTCCTCATCCAACCTTTCGTGCACCTGAATGCACACAATGAATATTCTCTGACCTTTCCTCTGGGGACCAGCCAGGGGCTGAGCTTTGCTGGAGTCCCTGCCTTCAGGGAACTTCTGATCTGCTAGGAGAGAGAGCACTAGACATCGATTTCACACGGGGGGCGACAGTGGAGAGCTCTGGGGGCTGTGGGAGCCCAGAGAAAAGGATCTATTCCCACTTGAGAATCAAGGCAGGCTGTTTGGATGAAGTCACACTTTACGTGAGCTCATCAGGTTTGGGAATTCAGTGTAAAGGCCTTACACGGAAAGACATCTAGTACATTGTAGTAACCACTTGTAGTTAGTTCAGTAATCAGAACACAGCATGTGAGGCCAAATGTGGCAAGAGATGAGGCTGGAGAGGCCTGGTGGGGGCAGAACTGTGGATGGCCTTAGTTGCCAAACAAGGAGCTAGAACTTTAATGCTAGTGGAGGGGGTGTAAAGGAAGAAAGCCACGTGTTGGCTTCTGCATCACTGCTCTCTCACTGCTTGTATGCAAAATTGTAGGTTGGAGATGGCCAGTCTGGAAGCAGGGAGCCAGGGAATAGATTTGGGGTCACACATATGAGGGATGTTGAGCCTGAAGCAAGGCAGTGGCAAAGGATGAGAAAAGGTGGATTTGAGAGACAGAAAGGAGAATCAGCTGGATTTGGTGAAGGATTGGCTCTGATGAGAGCAGGGGGGTTCAGGCTGCATGTAAGGCAGAGGACAAAGGGCAAACATACTGTTCAAGTGCCAAGGGGGTGATTAAGGCAAAGATAATGGCGGGAGGAACTCTGTGGGATAGAAGGGGCAGAAACACCTTTTTGGACGAGGAGGGATTCAGGCCACACTCACCGTGTGGCCTTGGGCCAGTCATTTTATCTTCCTCTAGTTCTTTAGATTTCCACCTGCTAAGAGTGCCTAGCTTGCTCAGTCAGTAGAGCATGCAACTCAGCCTCAGGGTCATGAGTTCAAGCCCCACATTGGGTGTGGAACCTACTTAAAAGAGAAAAAGAAAAAAGAAATATGGCTAGAATTCTTCCTGCTAACTTAGGCAGAGAATGATAATTGTGAGGAATTAATCACATAAAAAAATGTACAAGAAGTGCCTAGCCCTGTGGGTGATTAGGACAGGGAGACATGTGGCAGGTGGATTTGGTTCAGGGTGGGGTGGGGTGGGGCTGGGCTGCCATTTGTGCAACAGCATTGCCAGTGGCAGTGGGAAATACATACTTGCAGAAGGTGTGTGGGAAGGGAAACTGTGACCTGAACACATGTATCTTGGATTTGAGGGGGTCAGAGGCCAAGGCAGTCAAATGAATCTTACCCTGGGAGGCTGTGTCTTGGCAGTCAGCAGTGAAGAGCCTCTCTGAATCATGAACCCAAGACAGCCACCTCCCCCAGGTAGTATCCAGGCCTGGGAGGCCTGTGGCCTCTGAGTTCTCCTCTCAGATCAGCACCTGAGTTGCTGTGTGACCATGAGTCAGTTCTCACCCACTCTGGGTCCCAGGACTTCCATATGAACAACAACAATAAAAGCATGGGTGTGTTGGTGGAAACATGGATGAAATGTTTCCAAAGGCCCTCTCCATGTTTTTTATGCCTCAGTTCTATGACCCTGAGTCTTCTTTTTAAAAAGTCTGGTCCTATTTCCATCCCTGACTTACTGTGTGGCATTGAGCCAGCCGCTGGACCTCTCTGGGCCTATTTTCACATCTGGTATATCAGGAGATTGAGAAGGAGACTCTCCAATGTCCAATGATTCTCCCTGGAGGACGCTCACCCTCATCTCCAGCAGAATCTTCCAGACAAATCAGAGGAAATTGAGGCGCTGGTCACAGACGACCCCCTTCCAAATCTTCCATCTTCTCCCACTGCCCTCCCCTTCCTACTGTCAGGAGCTTGCAGCACTGGCTCGCTTGCCAAACTTGTTGCCATGACAACGGGTTACAAATAACTCAGATGCAGACGAAGATTTTAACCCAAGAGCTGCTGGTCCAAGGGCTTCTTTCTTCCTCCCCACACCAGACTGAGGGAACAATCTGGCATATTCTTCAGGTTCAAGTGACTCCTCAGTGTCACAAGAATACATCCTGCTGTCTGAGGCTCTTTTAAAACCTGACTCAAATCTTTCCAATCACTTGCTCCCATTAAGGAGTGATCACTCTTATTTTGAACAGCTTCTGTCTGTTGAGGGCTATGTTGGATGCTTTACACACAGTAGCCAAGAAAATCTTCCCAGAACTCTTTCAGATAGACATTATTATTCCCATTTTGTAGGGGAGAAAATTGAAGCCCGTGGATGTGACTTGAGTAAGGAGGTCAGAGAGTCAGAATTCAAACTCAAATTAATCAGATTTCCAAACCCAGGCTTTTTGCATTGCTAGTGGTTCACAAATGTTGGTCTACACACTTGGGGGCATATCTAAATAATCTGGGGCAGCTAAAAATTCACATTCTCACTTCCATTCAGAAGGTGGAATACATCTGCCTCCTCTAATTCCTGAGACCCTATGAAATAAGAGGAAAGGGATCATGTATAACCCACGTCTCCAAAAAAAGCTGGAGGAGGCCCCATCAATGGGAGTGAGATTTCACCAACTTTCTGGCAAGCAGAAAGGGACTTGAAGGGTGGTACCTGAGAAAGCAGGACAGGGAAGGGTAGAGGCACAGCCCACATGTGGAAGGGGGACCTGCAAAGGAGAGCCCTGGTCTACCCTGCAAAATCCTGGTGAGACTCTGGCACAAAAGAGCTATCCTGATGGTGGGCAGGAAATGAAGAGCCCCTGAGAGAAGAATTGAAAGTATGTGTTGGAACAGTTGCCTCCCCACCCTCCCTCTGCCCTTCCCCATGTTTGTTGGTAGAAATCAAAAGCGAAACATCTGCACTTGAAGTACAGAGGGTTTCCTAAAGAAATCAAACAGTCCCAGTGCAGAACCTCCGCTTTCTGGACTTAGGAGTCCTCCAGTAGAATGTGTGGGGCACATCTGTCACCTTAAGGGAAAGTTTAGTAGTGGACTTGACCAACCTCTGCCTCTTACACAGGCTTCCAACCAATCAACTTTTCATTGGTTTCTTCTTTTTCAATGTTTTTGAGAGAAACACACACAGCGTGAGAGGGAGAGGAGTAATGAACTAGCGGAGAGAAGGAGACACAGAATCCGAAGCAGGCTCCAGGCTCTGAGCTGTCGGCACAGAGCCCGACGTGGGGCTCCAACTCACGAACCATGAAATCATGACCTGAGCCTAAGTGGAACGCTTAACCGACTGAACCACCCAGGTTCATTGGTTCCTTCTTAAATCAATGGGTGACAGGTTTGAACATTTGTGAAAAAAACGCTAATTGGTTTATGAGCGGACTGATGAAGCCAACGGGAAGAACTAAGGGTGTGCCTATCTCAAGCAAAAAAAAAAAAAAAAAAAAAATTACCAAGCAATTATGAAGTTCAGGGACACACACACACAGGAAAATAAATCCAGGTAATTATAGTACATTTCTTGGCTCTTTAGCAACTACTTATTTACTAGAAATTGGGATATAAACATACTGGCCAGGGCACCTGGGTAGCTCAGTCGATTAAGCATCTGACTCTTGGTTTCTGCTCAGGTCATGATCTGGCAGTTTGTGAGTTCAAGCCCCATGTTGGCTCTGTGCTGACTGGGCGGAGCCTACTTGGGATTCTGTCTCTGCCCTTCCCCTGCTCGTGCTCTCTCCCTCAAAATAAACTTTAAAAAATTTTAAAAATATGTAAACATATTGTAAAGAGTGAAGGGAGGGGATATAGGGATGTGTGTGTGGAGGGGGATAAAATCCTCTCCTACTATAATGAGTTGTCGAGAGATGTCTCAAATTGCTAAGAAATAGTAGCAATATCATATTGTATGTCAACTATACTCCAATAAAAAAAATAGTAGCATAAACATGTTGTATAGGAGCCTGGTGGTGCTGCAGTTAAAAATCCTTTCAGTTACAAAGTAACACAAAACCAAACTGACAGCAGCTTAAACACTTATGGCTTTACTCATTCATTTATTTATTTATTTTTCGGGAAGTTAGTTTATTATTAACATAAGTGTGGCACGGGTTCGGCTGCGCAGTGATGCCATCGGGGAGCCAGGCTCTGTTTCTTCCTTCATGTGCTGTATCTTCATCCTCATGCTCATCTCCTCACAGTCACAAGATTGCTGTCACAGCTCCAGGCAGCACGACTGTAGTCAAGGTAGAGAGAAGAAGGAAAGGGACAGCGTCAGCAAAAGCCTCTTCAGAAGCCCCCTCTCCCCAGCAAACTTCTCATGGCCATAACTGGGACACATAACCATCTCCAGCTGCAAGGGAGGTTAAGAAAGTCTGGCTCTTCAGCCTCTGACTGGGAGATGACAAAGGAGAAGGGGGTTGGGAGTGGTAAATGCCAGAAGAAACAGCCAATGGCTGGTAAAAATCGTTTAATGCAGTTGCCTCTACGAAGTGGGACTTGCAGTGGGAGAAAACCCAGATATTGCTGGGTTTTCTTATGAGTTCTTTAGCACCACTGTATTTTTTTTTAAGTATATGCAAGTGTTACTTTGATGAAAAATTAAAATTTAGAAGTGTTATGGTTTCTGTGAAAGGAAAACATTAGGAAAAAAAAAATAGAAGCTGGCAGCAGTTTTCTGTCTCCAGAGGAAAGGACATCAATTCACCTTGGAAGCAAACTTAGCAGAACAAACTTGCTACTTAGACTAAGGTATCTCAGGAATCCACCCCCGATCTTAGAGAAAATTGTGCTATCACCATCAGCGGTAACATGGCTGGTGGAAACCAGTACAGCACTGTGCAGCAGTTACAGAGGTTGACTACAGTTAGACAGTCCTGGTGCAATTTCCTGTCTGCCATTTATTAGCTCTGTGACCCTGGCAAGTGACACCTGGGAACCTCAATTTCCCTCTTCATGAAATGAAGGTAATTCAGGTGCCAGGTACAGAGTAAGCATTCAGCAAATGTAATCCACTCTGATTAAAATATTAAATGTTCTGAGCAGTGACATAATTTGAGTGCACTTTAACAGCATTATGCTTCCACTGAGTTCATTTTTTATCTCAAACATGGGTTTGGACTGGACTGGCCCTGAAAATTACTTGCTCCTGAGAGATGTGTGTGCATATTTTGTTCACAGAAGATGCTCAGTTTGGACTACACCAAGAGATCTGCAGGCTTGGATTGCTGTTGACTCCTGTTGAAGGAAAGACTGTAAAAAGGAACTAGACTGGATTGTCGTCTCCACTATATATATTATTTAATGTTAAAAAACAATCCACCCTACATAATGTGCTGCTGACTATTACAATTGCCTCATGTTGGCCTGGGAGTGGTGAACAGAACAGTGACCTTGTCTCTCTGATGTCAAGGTGAGAGCTAGAGATCTGAACTTCTGGTAGGGAGCATACGGCCAAAAACTATCTGGTTGTTGGATGATCATCTTGCCCACACATGGTATCAGTGTTGGGGGCTAAGGAGAAGGACAGCCAGTATGTAGCCTCATTCAGAGGGGCATGGGTGGTATTCTCTCAGAGAGGTAATATCTGATCATCCATTTATAATTTTCCTTCCTGGCTTGGTAATTATCATCTATTATCCCCAAGACTCCAGTAAAGCTCTATTAAGCACACACTCACAGAAGATATTGCATCCATTAAAGAAAAGGATGCTATGAAAAAAGGCACCTTTGGAGAATAAGAAAGAGTGCTCAGAAATTTAAAATGACTGCCAAAATAAAAAAGTAGGCTAGAAGATAAATTCAAGAAAATGTCCCAGACTGCAGAGTAAAAAAACAAAGACATGGAAAATATGACATAAAATGAAAAGACTAAGATGATCATCCAGAAGATCCAACACCAACTGATATGAGGTCTAGAATGAGAGAACAGAAAAAATACAGGAGAGAAAATTAACAAAGAAATAAAACAGTCATTTCTCAGAGGAGAGGAACACGAGTCTTCAGATTGAAAGAGCCCAGCCACCAGATGCCCAGCAAAACAGACAGGAGAAGAACACACTCCTGTGCTCATCACTGACATATTTCAAAACACAAGAAGGGAGAAAAAAAAAGTAAGCTTCCTGAAGTGCGGAAAACAGGTCGCCAAGAAAGGAATGAGAATCATATTAGCACCCGACATCTAATCAGCAACACTACACACGAAATGCAATACCTTCAACATTCAGAAGAAAAAATATTTTGATCATAGAATTCTAAAGCCAAGCTATCATCCAGATATGAAGGTAAAATAATGCCACATTTTCAGGTATGCAAAGACCCCAAATTTTACCTTTCTTAAGAAGTTACTTGAGGATGTTCTCCACCAAAATGCATCGTGTCTCAGGATTCTTGGATGCCGGTAACAGAAACTGATTCTAGTTAACTTAAGCAGAAAAGGGATTTATTACAAGGTTATTAGGTATTTCACAGAAATCTGGGGACGCGGGCAGGAGAAGCCACAGCTAAAGCCACACTGTGGGAACAGCCAGGTGAGAATGCTGCTACTGGTCCTGCTTATCCCCACAGCTGGAGCCCTGGGATGTTGTCCTGCCACCACACGCCACCACACATAAACTCTGGCCATCCTCCTGTTCGTTCTCATTGATTTGTGGTCAACTTTGGCATTGTGTTGTTACTCATGCTCTTCAGTCCATGGTATTGTTTTCCTCAGTTTATCCAAGGCCCCTCTTTTGCTTTATTTCATTGTATTATCTCTTTTCCCTTTCAATTTCCATTCCCACTCCCATTCTACTGTCCACCTCAGTGTGCTACTCAACTGTATTTCATGTATATACACTTCCAACCCATCTTCCATATGTTTATTTTGGTATATGCATATCCATGAAAATAGTGTTGTTTTACAGTTACATAAATGGTGTTATGCTGTAAATCTCATTCACCTTTTCAGTCCACACTAGCCTTTGGAGATCTATCTGTGTGACTCTAGTGAATTTAGCTCATTTCTTTTGATTGCTTTATATTTTGCATCCTATAAATATACCAGTTTGCTTATCTGGTCCCATGGTGATGGACACCTGGATTGATCCCAATTCTTCACCACCACAAACAATGCTAGAACAAATAACCTCAACTGTATTTCCTTAAGGACCTGGAGAAGAATTTCCCAGGTATCTATTTCTTGGAATATATATTCAGGAGTGCAGTTGCTATGTTGTACGGTCTACACCTACTGAACTCCGGGAAGTATTGCCAAATTAGTCTCTGGAATACCTGTTTCCATTTATGCTCCCACCCACGATTTTCCTTTTCTCCTCACATCCTCATCAGCATCTGACAATACCTGACTTTCTACATGTTGCCATTCTTGTAGCAATTTCTATCTTAATTCTCATTTTTCTAATTATTAGCAGAGTTGAAAATGTCTTAATATATTCAAGTTTCCCCTTGTGTAAATTCAAGATTCTCTGTTTGTTAGTTACTCTTCCTATCTTTTGCCCATTTTCCTATTGGGTTTACTATCTTCTTTTTTTAGTTACTAATCTTTTGCCAGTTTTACACCTTGCAAATATATTCCCCTAATCTATCATCCATCTGTTAATTTTGCATATTCCCCTCTCCCCTGTACTTTTGGCCCTAGATTCAAGGCCATGAACAGAGTATTCAGCCCTTGCCGCCTGGTGGACAGGGAAAGGAAGTTTCTGACCTCCTTCAGTTTCCACGGTAGGAAGTGAAGCCCTGCCTCCCACCAAGACTCACAGGAGGGGAGTAATCTCCCAAACAGAATGAGGATTTAGATGCTAGGCAGCCACTAGAGTTCACTCTTTTGGTTGTCCAACATCCATATGTACCCTTCTTCCCATACTTACTTACAAAAATGCTTCCCTCTTAGTACCTTATATAACCAAAAATGTACTTATTCCTTCTCTAAAGGAAGACCACAGAAAGAATGCTTTCAGGTGCAAGCAATATAAAACTCGACTCAAGCTGGCTTAAATAATAAACGTAATTTATTGAGTCACTTAACTGATAAGTCTGTAGGCAGGGCAGACTTTAGGCACGGTATGATCAGCAATATGGTTCCATTTCTCTGTGCTTCTTTTGCCTCCTCCATTTGTCAGCTCCATCCTCAGGTACGCCTTCTGCATGTTCACAAGATGGCCAACAGCAGCAACCAGGCTACATGCTTCTTTGTTCATATCCAAGGGAAGACAGGCCACCTCTTCCCTCAAAAACTGAACAAAAGTCCTAAACTTCAGTGTGACTGGATCATCTCTGAACCAATCATCACTGTGGGAATGGGGCATGATTACTCAGATTGGTTTCTACCAATAAAGGCCTATACCTAGAGCTGGCAGTGGGTTCAATCCCACTCAAAATTGTATAGTTGTTATACAATGGGGGAGGAGAGGAATGGATATTGGAAAACAACCACAAAGTCCACTACAAAGGAGTAAACTAAGAAAGAGGAAGATATGGGGTCCAGGAAAGATTGGGTCCAGCCCAGAAGAGTAATGAAGGGACGTCCCAGGATGACAGTTGCGCTGCAGGCCTACAGAGCAATCAGTCCAAATTGGAGCAGGAAGACGGAGGGCTCCCAGGAGGAAGGTATCTGGGAAAAAAGGGGATTCAAATGATTTTATACTTTCCTTGAGAATTTGGAACAATTTAAGAAGGAGATAAAGTCAGACAATGCAAGGAAAAAAGAAAGGCAATTAGAAACTCCAGGAAAAAAAAACTGCATAAGAAAAGAAATGTAATCCTAGTACACTAATTGGAGCTTCAGGGAACAACATTTACATAATTATAATAACATAAACACTTTATTGACTTTAAACTTTTAGAGTGACCTGTCAGCTAAGTATGGATGACTTAATTATGGTTATAGAGCAGAATGTAAATGTTATTAATCTCATTAACATAAAAGTAAAAGTATAAATGACAGAAGCTGAGAGACTGAAAGCAGCATAAGTCTATTATTTAAAGGTACGAAGGTAAGGAATAGAGAATATATAATTAACAATAGAGCTATATTGGGGGCATGGGAGGAGGGTAGTTGGCTGATTTAAATAGCAGGAAGTCAACAGATAATGCCTAAAAGTGATAAATAGAAAAAACCTGTATATTATTTAGAGATATTAAGATAATTACCAGAAAAATTAAAAACAAACAGTTGTAAGTAGACTAGTAGATTTCCAGGTCAAGATGGCAGACTTACCATGTGTTTATCTCCACTCCCACCTGAGACCTTGCTAAAATGATAGTAAAGGAATTTTTTAAAAAGGTATAAAAACACAATGAGGAAGATAATGAGAGCAGGTCCATCAGCAAAAGAGAGATTTCAACACATTTCTGGAAGATAGAAAGTAATGGAGGAATGGCAACTGATGGAGCATGGTGGAGGAAGCCAAAGCCTGGAGTATGCATGGAGATGATGCCACCGAGGAAGGAGTTGATCTTTTTCTGCAGAAGCCTGGAGTCTTGGGTCTTAACAATGTCAGGCATGATGTAAAGTGTGAGTGAGATGTTGGGTTGAAAACAGGGAGATTAATTGGAAGCCTGTATATCGAACAGTTAACCCACCCCCTTATGTACAATTCACAGCACCCAGGTGTCTACCCATTAGGCAAAACCCAGAGGGTTCTTAACTAAGAAAACTGAACAACCTCAGAGAAAAGATCTTCACATTCTAGCATTCGAGGATTCTGTAGCATAGCAGTCAGTTCTCTTCCAATCATCCTAAAGGAAAGCCATTGGTCACCTAGCACTGTCCCCCCATACACAGAGCTCCCAATCAGATATTTGTTGCTACATTCTTAAATGGATTAAATGCTACAACCATGGATTACCAGGCATTTGAGAAATGACTGCAAATTAAAAGAGACCAAAATAAGCAAACAGGGTAAAACTAATCCCAAAGGAAACATATTTTTTGAAAGGAAAATAATAGAAAATACCTCTATTATACCCAGAGAGATTCAAGATACTAGTACATCCATTAAGCAAAAATAGGATGCTGTAAGAAAGGAAAAGGAACACGAATGGATGTTTGGAGAGTTTAAAATGTGATTGCCAAAATGAAAAGAAATTCAATAGAAGAGTTGGAAGATAAAGTTAAATCTCCCAAAAAGTAAATGAAAACAAAAGTAAGAGAGGGGGAGAGCTAGGGAGGGAGGGAAAATGAGATTGAGGGAGAGACCAGATTGAAAACTACAAAAGATCAATTCAGGAGTTGTTCCAGGAGAGAACAAAGAAAATGGAAGAGAGGAACATATTAAATAAATAAAAGAATTTCCTAAAGAACTTCACAATGAAGGGACCTAACCAGTGACCAGCACAATGAATGACAAATACCCAAACCTAAACACATAATTATAAAATCTCAAAACACCAAGAATATAATTTTTTTAAAGTACTATTTAAAGTTTGGGGTGGGGGAAGGTAGATGAAGTACTTTTCCCTATTCCTCTCCCCAAGTACAGCTAAAATCCTGGGGCACTGTATATAAACATAATAAGACTCAGAAAGGTGAAGAGAAGAAGGCAAACAGGCTGGAGACCTTGGCAGTAGAGAAGTGACATGGTGGTGAGTTCCTTCAGTTTGCTTTTTTACTCGCACACTCCAGATTTGGTGCTGGAGAAGGTGGCAGTTAGATAATAACCACTTCACTCCAGCCAAATACCACAGAAAAAACTGTGCAAATGCCAAGTGGGGAGCTTAGACTTGTACCCTTACTGGCTGAGAAGTCACCCCTTCCCCTTCCTGCTGGGGTGCTCTCAGAGAAGGTTGAGTAGGGAGCTGGAACTCCCATATCCTCACCCAAAGAGTAATGAGAATACCCTCCTTCTGGCTTGCCAGTAGGAGGGGATCCTAGACTTCCACACCCACCTGGTAGTAATGAGGCACTGTCCCCTCTCTCACTGCTGGAACAGTGTCTGAGGAGGGAAGCTGAAAAAGAATGCCCAGGTTTCAACATAAAATTATTCATCATACCAAGTACCAAGAAAATCTCAACTTAAATGAGAAAAGACACTTGATAGACTCCAACACTGATATATTAAAAATGATCTGACAAGGGTTTTTAAGGAGCCATCATAAAAATGCAATGTACAATTAGGAACATGCTTAAAACAAATGAATAGAAACTGTCAGTAAAGAAACAGAAGATAAAAAGAAGACCAAATGGAAATTTTAGAAGTGAAAAATACAATAACCAAAACAAAAACCTCAATGGATCGGCTAACATCAAAATGGAGAGAACATGGTAAGGAATCAGTGAACTTGGATACAGAATAGAAATTACCCAATCTGAAAAACAGAAAAGACTGGAAAAAATAGTGAACAGAACCTTAGGCACCTGTGAAACTGTAACAAGAGATCTAACATTTGTGTCATTGAGATCCTTGAAGGAGAAAGAAAAAAAAAAAAAGATATGGGGAAAGTTACTATAAAGCAATGAGATTCAGACTGATATCAGACTTTTTATCATCAAAATTGGATGCTAGAAGGAAGTGGAGTAATGCCTTCAAAGTTCTGTGGGAAAATGATGTTGAACCTCAAACTCTATAGCCAAGTATAAGGATGGAATAAAGCTATTTTCAGACATGCAAAGACTCAGGAGGTCTAACTCTACAAACTTTTCTGAGAAAGTTACTTGAGGATGTGCTCCATCAAAACAATGGAAAACAAACAAACAAAAAAACCCCTGGGAGCCAGCAAATGGTGGATTTAACCAAGGAAAGCAGTGAAGGAAGGTCTTGAAATGACAGCCATGCATCAGGCCTAGAGAGCAACTAGTCCAGATCTGAGAAAGAGTATAGAGGGTTCCAGGAAGAAGTTCTCTTAGAAGAAGATTAAAAAAAAAAAAAAAAAGTAGGCTTGATGGAATACTTAATGGAAGAGAGATTTTGAGAACAAAAAATATGGAATACATGATAAATTAAAATAGTGAAAGATAAAGAGTATTAGAAATGTGAGGAAGAAATGAAAAACTACAAGGAAAAATTAAAAAGTACATTAAATGGCTTCCTCAATGAACAATATTTACAGTCACATTAATATAATCGCTTATTGCTTTTCAACTTTTCAAATCAAACTATCAAACTATTGGCAACACACATACAAAAAAACTTAAATCGTGATTACAGAATTCAGTGTTATCAACTTTGACAATAATAAAAGACCAGATGGCAGAAGTTGGGGAGGTTGACAGTGGAGAAGGGGAAAAAAAAAGAAGATATTCTCATCTAACAAAGTTCTGGTCAAGAAATACTGTCTCTAATTCACAGACAAGGAAAGAAAGGTGCTACTTAAATTCTGAAAAGTATCTTGTACAGAAACTCAATTCTATTAGAAGCAGAGAAGACGAGAGTTGAACTTGGTGTAAGTGATCTAAATCCTCATTTGTCCTACATAGCAGGACAGCAATGGGTTAATGTCTGAAATTGATGAGAGACAAATGTTCACATAGCTCACATAACATTTAGATATGGAGGTAACAATCAGAAGAAATAACTAGAAGTGGCTGCTAATAACTAAAAGTGGTCTAGTGGGAGTGGGGCTGTAGACTCTCACTTTTCAGTGTCCTTTTGTACTGATTTAAGTTTATTGACTTGTCTTCTAAATATGCACACATTACTTCTATTTTAAGATGAACGCATTAAAATTAATTTTGAAAAACACAGAAAAAGGACACTCCTGTCCACCACTTATGCCCTCCCTCCAAATTCCCTTGTCGCTGCAGACCTAATGGCAGAATACAAAAAAACTTTGACAGTCTCCCTTCCTGCCTCTCCCTTAGATACAGCTCTGCTGCAGCCAAACTGGGATATTTGTTAGCCTGAAGTTGCCATATTTACACCCACCTCCTTGCTTGTTTTCACGTCTCCCAGGCCTGAAAAGCCCTCACTCATCTCCACCAGTTGGAATCCTATTTTTCAAGGCTCAGCTCAAATTCCTCCTCCAAAAAGTCTTCCTTAGTCCCCTGGGAGAACCCTTTTCCTCTCTCCTCAGGGACTCTCGAGTCTTCATTCATGCCTCTAATTATGACACTTACATGTTCTTTCAAGTATATTGCTTGGGTCAGTGTTTCATGCCTACAACCATCTTTCACGCCAGTTACCAGAGTGATCTTCCTAAAATACCCATCTGACTTACTTTCCTGCTTCAAACCCTTCCACAGCCTCCCACTGCCAATAGGGTCAAAGGTGAGCTCAAATGCCTGGCTTCCACATCTTCTACCGCATGGGACAATGCCCACTCTCCCCAAAATTCATGCATTTCCAAACTTTTCATATAACTTTGCTTAGGCAGCTCCTCTGCTTGGAATGTTCCATATCCCCTTTCTACATGGTAAACACCAACTCTTCCTTCAAGATTCCGTTCAAGTGCCCCCTTCTCTATAAAAGCTTTCCTGAGTACTCCCTCCATCCTGCCCCACCCCACATAGGAATGGTCCTATATTCTCTCCCTGCCTCATTTAGACTTCTGCTACATAATCTCTCGCTCTTGGTGCTTGCTTATTCATCTGAGTCCCTGATTAAACTGCAAATTCCTAGGATTGAGCACAGGGCCTGACATGATGCAAGAACTCAGTGTATGCCTGCTGGCCACATGGGTGCAAGTGATGACTGAGTGGATCCAGGAAAGAACAAATGAGCAAACAAATGAGTGAATGCTTATACTGAAGCCTGGGTGAATAAGTGAATGAATGAGTTATGCATGAATAGGCGAACAAAGGAATGATGAGTGGATGAATGAGAAAAAGAAGCCAATAAGTAAATGAATGAGAAGTGCCTGTGCCAGTGAGGTTATGCGACAGAGTGAATTCCCACCTGTGTCTTGTTTCAAACCCACTTGGGGAAGGCCCTCGTGCCCTGCTCTCCACCCATCTACAGTGCACACCACAATGTTCACTTCTTTCAGATTACAAGAACACACACACTCAGGTTAGTGATGGAGATTTATTGAAGCATTCACAGGGAAATAAGGAAGACAAGAACAGCTACACAGGCAGCCTCATGGAGGAACAGAAACTCGAAAATGGTTCATGATCCAAAGCAGCTCTAGAGCCTGGCTTATCTCATCACCCCCTCAGCTGCAGGCATCTGTTGCTCCCTTCTCTAGTGCTTCCCAAAATGGTGACTCAACTTCTTTCTGGCTGTATTTATATTCCTCCTACTGCTACTGACTACCTTTTATCTTTCTTTCTTTCTTTCTTTTCCCTCTGCTCCCCTCCTCTCTAGCCCTTGGCCTTTGGGGGCCTCACAGCTTCTGGGCCTCCTGGCTCCCACAGCTTCCTGGCTTCTGGGGCTTCAGTTCTAATGAATCCAGGGCTTCTCTGTGTTGTAGCTTCTGTTTGCCTTATAAATCCTGCAGCCTCTTCGATTCCTGCTGCCTGGCTACCTTGTGGCTCTTACAGTCTCATCACTTCTGCTACCTCGTGGATCTTTTCCGTTTGAACCTTCTGCTGCTTCATGGATCTCAGATTCAGGGTTCTGCCTCATGGTTTCTGTTCCTCGTGGCTCCTGCTACATTGTGGCTCCTATTGCTTCATGGCTTCTTTGTCCTTTTGGCCCATTGTTGTCTTGCTGCTTCATGGCTTCTGCTACCTTGCGGCCCCATGTTCTCACGATAATAAACATCTATGGTCCCTGCAGCTTTCTCCTTGCTTTTGCTGTTTCGCTTCTGGCACCCCTCATTCACCACCACCACTTCTGTCTCACTAAATTCTAATTAATTGTTCACTTCTGAATGCCTCACATCTAGCCTCCCTGGAGGCTATTTAATGCAGGCCATCCCTACGAGGTGGAGTTCTTACATCAGTCCACCTCATAGGCTGCGACCTAGAGATTGGCTATCCTCAAGTCAGATACTATCCCAAACTAAACATCTGTGGCCAGGATTGTGAGGTCACATGGTACAGAGCATGGCAACTCATGCTTAAGAAACCCCTTAGAAGGGACTGTGGGCATGGCAGGTTTGCTGAGGGTTTCCAGAAGGGGGCAGTGTAATTGGCAAGCTTCTTGTTTGGCCTGTCCAGTACACTGACCTTCAAGGCCAACCTAAGTCCCGCCTTCTCCCTGGCCACCTCTGCTTGTCCTGATCTGTGATGGGAGAGATCAAGGCTCTAGGAGTGATGTGGAAAAGGAACTTAGGTTCCAGTTCTGGCTCTGACACTTTCTTGTAATGGGGCCTTGGGCAAGCTCCTTCCCCTCCCAGGGCCTCAGGAGGGAGTTGGACAAAGTCTGTAAGTTCCCTTACAGGTCTGACATCTAGGCATCTCACTTTAGGTTACGGTCTAAGGGATGGGAGTCTTACCTGGGGAAGCCCTCAAAAACATCTCTTGAGGTAGGAAAGAGGGAGTCAGAGTCCTGGCTTGGAAGAGCCTCACTGCATACAGGAGGTGCTTAGCCAAGATTTATTGAACTGGATGAATGAATCAATGGCTGGGAGGCTGGGCGGGGGGGGGGGGGGAAGACCACACAGCACACAGAATGTTTAACTTAGGGGAGGAGTTCCAGTTGCTGAGGCTGGAAGGAGATTCTGACTTAGATGGATGAGGAAAGAGGAAAATGACTGGGATAGGGTAGGAATGTGGGCTACTGATGGACATTCATTTATCCTCTCAGTCACTCTCCACATCCAATAATCAGTCACGAAGTCCAGCTCATCACCTTCCCTTTACAGCTCACTTTTGTTGCCTCCAACCCATTCTCACTGCTGTTGCCCTTGAGTAGTCCTCCTAGTCTTCTCAGTAGTTTCCTAACTGATCTCCCTGTCTCCATTCTCTCCCTCACAAGTGCATTCATTCACGCACTCACTCACTCAAAAACTATTTACTGGGTGCCTGTTTTGGGTTAGGCACTGTGCTTTTTGCTGGGGATATACCAGTAGCAAGATAACCCCAGGCCCATCCTTGTGGTGCTTTTAGCTTATTCAGAGACAAAACAAGCCAATACAGTGAGTAGTTGAGCAACAGGGAAACCACAGGTCTGGCAGCATACAGCATGCACATCTGACCTAAACCATTTCCATACTGGCTGACCAGAAAAAGGCTTATTAAGTTCTCATCTGACACAGTCTCCTAAAACCATTCAGTGGCTCCCACACTGCCTACAGCTAGTTCCCAAACCTGGCTGTACCCTACACTCACATGCTGACTTTTCTAAGCACTCAAGATCCTGAGGCCCCATCCATTACAGAAATTGAATGTTTAGAGGCTGGGGCCTGGGATGCTCCATGCGTCTCTGGTGCACAGCCAGTTTGGGAACCACACTGTCCCAAGAAAGTAAATCTGAACTCTGTCGCCAGGCTCTTACTCCCCTCTTCAAATTTCTGGCTCTCGAATACTTCTCCAGCTTTACTTCCTGCTGCTCTTCCCCACCTCAGTAAAACTTGTTTCAGGAGTTTGGAACTGTTTTGCCATTTCTTGCCTTCAGGTCTTTGTGCATACTGTCTCCACAACCTGGAAATTCCCTCTACTTCAACTGGATGGTTCCTACCAGTCTCTCGAGACTCAGCTCAGGTGTCACCTCCTAGACTAGAGGATGCCTTCCCGGAACCTTTACATTTAAGCTAGATACTCCTCAGTTTTCAATGCTCCCGTCAAGAGTGCTATCACACTGTATGGTTAAAGGCTGTTCTATGAATTGCCTCCAACTAGTGAGCTCCTCAAAGGCGGGGTAAAGATTGAACTCCTGTTTGTGTCCCTGGCGCACAACACGAGATTCCTAGAGTGAAGTGCCCAGTTAAAGGTAAACACTGCCATGGAGTTTTCTTAAACTCCCTAGACCAAGGCTACTGGGTCCAGAGTATAAGGGAGTCAGCCTAGTGCCATCCAACTAGCCCTAGAGATTCTATTTGGACATAGCCTACTCTTGGCAACACTGTGGTGTTGGCTCTCATCTGACTACAGCCTTCACTCAGCACATGTTGCCCTGTGATGATAGGAGGCAGTGTGGCACAGTGGGCAAAGCACTGGGCAAGCACAGCGATCCTCCTGGTTAAGTCTAGGCTCTGCCAACGAACCACTGGGCTCTAGGACAAGGCCTCTCACCTCTCTGATCCCCAGGACCTAAGTCCTTTGTCACATTTGTGTTCCTGTGGGCCAGGGCTTCAGCCCAAGGCATGTCATCTAATCCTTTCCACCCTGTGAGGTAAGGATTATTATCCAGATTATTATCCACACCTACTGAATTAGACTTTCAGAGGCGGGACCAGAGCAAGGAGCTCCACATCCTTTTGGACATGGAGGTGCAGCAGGGAACAGCTGCTTTTTATTATAAGCCCTTCTGTACTATTTCACCTTCTAATCAGTGTATATATTGCTTTGATTTTTAAAAAGGAAAAAGAAAAAGCTTCACAAGTGATTCTGGTGCACAGCCAAGGTTGATAACCATCCTCGCAGCGGGGAAAGCACAAGACTGAAGCGGAGGGCCTGAGTTCAAACCCTTACTGTTATCTGGTAGCTTGGTCATTAACCTTCCTGGGCCTCAGTATCCTCAACTGTAAAGTGAGGAGAATAGTAACTGCTACCTTGAAAGGCCTGTGATAATCTAAGTGCCAGCCAAATTGCTTCAAATGTATTTCACTTCATCTTGCCTACACTGCTGCAAAGTAGGCACATATGACCTCCTTTCCTATGCAAGGAAACTGAGATTCAGGGAGGTGAAGTAACGAGCTGAAGTTTCTACAGCTAGGATTTGAACCAGGGTGACTCCCAGACTGTGCTCTTTCAGATATGCCAGCATTTCCCAAACTATAGCACACGTACCACTGGTGGTATGTGACTTCTTTGGTTGAACACAGACAAATTTGAGTTATGCCTTTTAATATGTATTAGAAAAATACATAATTAGCATATCAAACCCGTGGTTTCACGGATATCACTACCTAGGATGAAACTGAAGTAGGTAACAACATTATACCTAAGACAACCTCAGGAAAATATTGAGTAAATAGTACAGGAGGGCAATTTGGAAGTATCTATTTAAAACAAAAATATAAATAGCCTATGACTCTGCAGTTCAACCTAGGAAGCAACCCTAGGTAAACTCATACACACACGCACACACACACACACGTGTTGTTCCTGTGTAGTATTCCGTAATAGCAAAAAGAGAAAACAGTCTTAACTATCTATCACAAAAGAAATGGGAAGATGTGATAGAGTCCTATAATGGCAGTCTATATAGCCATTACAAAGGATGAATTGAATCTACATTTTGTAAAAACATGCATAGATCTCAAAAACATCGTTAAATTGAAGAAAGCAAACTGTAGAACGACTCAATATGCCATTTGTATTAAATACACAACAGTATTTTCAATGAATTATATACGTAAAAGTCTTAAAAACAGTCTAGATGGATGTACAACACACACGATAGCAGTTTAGAGGGGGATGGGGAATGGTAGTCAAATGAGGCTACCTTTATTTATAAATCTAATGTCTTAAGAGAATGGATTCATGCATTACTTGAGTAATCAGAACTGACTTAACTTTTAAAAAACAAAAATGCAGTATACAATCAGAACAAGGTGATGGTCTGACAGTGTACATGAACGAGCAAAGGCTGACCTCATGGCAGCAGGCTCTGCTGCCTCTGCACGGTCCCTACAGCTGACACAGTTAGTTCCCAAAAGGAACTTCACACACATTCGGCCGGGATGTGGCCCAGGCTACCTCTCCCCGACTTCCTCACAACCCAGGTTGGGGCCCAGGCACCTGGTTACCACACGATTGAAGCTATAGGCTTCCTTAGGCCCTTCACTTACCAGATAAACCCCACTGGTGCCCTGGAACTTTCTCAAAAAGCTAGGCATCCAGTATCTTCCAGATTTGGAGGCTCTTTCTGTCCCTAACAATTGGGATCAGAGCCCACAGGGGTCTAGGTATGAGAAGGCTTGTATTCTGAGGGGTCGGCACCTAGTGGGCTCCAAGCAGGGATAAGGCCCCCAGTGAGGAGCTTGACATCATTAAATCCTATGAGGTAGGTAATATTGTTAGCCCCATTTTACAGATGAGGAAACTGAGGCACAGAAAGGTCAAATGACTTGCTCAACATCAGATTAGTGACTTAAAAAAGGACGAGAACCCACAACTGTCTGTCCCCAGAGCCCAGGCTCTGCTCCTAGTGCCCAAGCAAATCCTACCAATTTGTCAAGGTTCAGCTCATATGTGACCTTCTCCAGGAAGCCTGGAGGTGATCATCCTCTTCTCAAAGTACATATACATAGAATTCAGCTGACCATGGGAAATCATGAACCTACTGCATCTCCTCAGTAGGAGGGTAGAGATCATGTCTGATTCAGCTCTGTATTTCTAGAATAGAGCCTGACAAATAAAGAGTGCTCGATATATGTCTGATAAACACACGAATGAACACACGAATCAGTGAAATGAGGGCAGTTTCACATGACTGATTCCTATGAGGTCCTGAATACCTTTGCCCAGCTCTGGGGTGCTGTCATACTAAGCTCTCTTAGAATCAAGTTCAGCCTAGGCTCCTTCTAAAATGAATCTCCGATATCTTTATTATTGTGCTAACACACCCACATGCACACACGCAGACACATATATACACACATACATACCCACACACAAGCAAGATGCAAGAGGCCCAAGGGACCTATGGTTATGGGTGATAGGAGGGGGGCCTGGGGAGGGGAAGGCGGGGGGAGGGAAGAAAGAATGGACAGATGGCCCTGTTCGGCTCAGTTCAGCTCAGCACCTCCTTCCAAAGGCCAGGATGCTCCCTGTAGCTCAGGAATTTTTGCTCCAGACCTAACATCACCTCTGTTCCTCTTCATGCTTGACAGCAGTGCCTAAATCCCATGACTATACCAAACAGGGACAGGAGGTAGGGGAAGGTTGGGAGCCAAGTATCGAGAGATTGGGAGAGGGGAAGCTTAGGGATCCAGACAGGGCAGGAGGGCAGAACTACTGCTACTGCTCATTGGGGTTGGGGTTGGCATCTGGGTACTTGGTGAGGTCGAAGGTCAGGACTTTGCTGATCACACAGTCCCCTTGCTGAAGGAGGAGGGAGAAAAAGAAAAATGAAATTGTAAGGAGAGAATTAAGGGAGGGAGGGGGTCTAGCGCCCCAGGACTGGGGGCCTCAAACCCTCCTCCCTACATACCTGCCCAAAGCCCAAGCAATGGTTCTCTCTGGGTGTGAGAGGATGTGCTCGGTCCCATGTGCCTTCTCTCCCTGCCTACCTCTGCATTCTCCTCCTTTTCTCTGCTGTCTGGCTGCCTCTGCCTGGCCGTTCCACCTGTCCCCAGACGCAATGGCCCTGCCCAGCTGGGCTGGCTAAGCCTCAAGGGCAGGGCTCCAACAAGCCCAGATGGTTGTTCAGGACCTGAGTCCCTATGCTCCCCCACCCCCATGGCCCTCCACTGCAGCCTTCCCTTCCTGCCCTGGGGAGTCAGGCAGGGAGTGGGGCTGGCTCCTGAGCCAGGCCCGCCCTACCTCGGGGTAGACTCCAATGAGGCTCTCAGCCTTGGTGTAGAACTCCTCCTTGAGAGAGATGACGATGGCCTGGAAGTTGCAAGTCGACTGCTCCTTGATGTAATTTGCCACCTGTGGGAGGGGCCGCCGGGCACTTAGCAGGGCTGAAGCCCTAACACTCCCTTGTGTTTTCCAGTCAGAACCAGAGGCAGAGGGGGTGGGGTAAGGGGTGAAGGGTTGGGGGAAAAGAGGCTGAGAGGCCACTGACTAGCACGGCGTGAATGACCCTGGGCCCAGCCTCCCAGGCACAGAGAGCAGGCAGCAGGAACGGCTAGAGCACACTCAGGAGTTGCTCCCTGAAACCCAGCCCCAAGCTAGGGGCCTCCCTCCCGGGCCCCACTTTCCTTGCACCCACCTTGCCAATGTTGGTGTTATCCAAGGCAGCATCGATCTCATCCAGGACGAAGAAGGGGGCTGGCTTGTAGCTGGGAGGGAACCAGTAAGTGAGCTGACACTGATGGGGGCAGGGGTGGGGCGGGAAAGCCCCAGGGCCCATCACACAGGCCAGCATCCCCCTCCACTTCTTCAGAGACTAAAAACCCCAGGTCATAATGTTGCCTGAGCCCCCAAAGGCCAGTATACCAACTGAGCCCTCCTGTGCATCCAACCCTGTGCTCCAGGAACCTACAGAACCAGGAGAGGACATGGTTCTCTCCAGAGCTTCCAGACTTGCTGGGGAGATAAAGCAGTCCTAGGCTCTGGCCACACTGTCCAAGCTACCTGAAGGTTCTCCCCACCCACCTGCACACGCTGCTGTCTCCCTGCCTCTCTGCACGTGCTGCACCCTCTGCCTAGAATGCCTCCTGGTCTCTTGGCTATCTTCTACTCATCCTTTGCATTTCCTGCTCAAGTGTTACCTGCCCTCAAAAGCCTTCCCTGACCACCCAGACCCTCCCCCAGACTGGGTTGGTATCCCTCCTCTGTGCATCCACAGCACACACGCTCATCCAGTTACGACACTTAGCTTGCTGTTTACACATCTGGCTTTCACTAGATCATGAGCTCCTCAAGGACAGAGACCATGTCTGACTCATCTGTGTTCCTAATCCCCCAACAGAGTCTGGTACAGAGCAGCCTTCAAGAAATGCTCGCTGAATGACGCTGTACAATCAAGTACTAAGTTGTGGGGGTCAGACTCAAGTACTATTGGCATTCAGGAGGGGGAGATCAGGGTATGCCATAGTGGGCAAAGCAGGCTTCCTAGAGGAACAGGAGGAGGAAAATGAGATGTGAAGGTGTGGTAGGTGACAGTCAAGCTAGATTTGCATAGAAAGGGCTTGTTAGCCAGCAACCATGTAAGCAAAAGCCTGGTGGTAGGACTGAATACATGCAGGGGCCAGTGAGGGCATGCTGAGTGGATGAGGGTGGATGGGAAAGACAGGTCCAGGAAACCAAGGCCAGATATGCTGTAGTAGGTAGGGAAATAGGGATGCAATCCAGATTCCACCAGAACATCTTCACCTCTGCAGATCTCTGCATATCCTTGGGCCCCAGAGCCTCTGGTGGCCTCAGTTCAGTCTCTCCGCCATCTGCCCTGGGAGGAGCAGCCTTACCTGTGGATGGCAAAGAGCAAGGCCAGAGCTGCCACTGTTTTCTCCCCCCCTGACAAGTTGTCCATTGGCCGGAAGCGTTTGCCAGGAGCCACGCAATTGTAGTTGATGCCATCCAAGTAGGGCTCCTCAGGGTTCTCAGGGCCCAGGAATGCCTAGGGAGAAGGCAGATGGATCAGAATCTGGGTCTGGGTCTGCAGCTAAATGAGGATGGGGACAGGATGCCTAAAGGGAAGGGCAACAGGATGGTAGGGGCTAGCCGGGTAAGGGGCTCCAGCCTACCTGGGCACTGCTGTTGCGGGATAGGGCCTTGTAGATCTCATCAATGTTGGTGGCCACGGATTCAAAACAAGCATTGAAGCGGTCAAAGCGCTCCTTCTTGATCTGTTCGAATGCCTGCTTGGCTTTCTTGGCTCGCTTTCGGGCTGCCTCAAATTCTGCCACAAGGGAAAGACAGGTGACTCCTCAGTGCCCAGGCTCTGCCAAGGCTGAGGACCATACCCTGGCAAGAATGACCTGCAAATGACAATCCGCAGAGCAGGGACATCCCAAAGGGAGAGGAATGTCTGGGGAGGGTCCCAGGAAAACGATCCCACAACCACCCATCCATCACCAGTGGGCCAGCCACATAGTATAAACGAAGAAACATGGGCTTGGAGCCACAAAAATATGAATTCTTCCCTGGGCTCAGGTAGGTGATGGTCAAGCTAGATTTGCATAGAAAGGGCTTGTTAGCCAGCAACCATGTAAGCAAAAGCCTGGTGGTAGGACTGAATACATGCAGGGGCCAGTGAGGGCATGCTGAGTGGATGAGGGTGGATGGGAAAGACAGGTCCAGGAAACCAAGGCCAGATATGCTGTAGTAGGTAGGGGCTATGTGACTTTGGGTGGGTCATTCACCCCCTCTGAACCTCAGCAGTTTTATACTCTATAAAACAAGTGTGGTAATTAACCCCTACTGTTTAGGGCTCTTGGGAATTTCAAGTAAGAAAGCTCGTAAAAAGGGGAGCTGCTGTGATATGTAACAGGCCCTTGCTGTAATTCCGGCCTTCTGCCTTCACCTTAGACCCAAGTAAAAGGGAAAAATCTTACCATCTGAGGTCTCCTGGAACTTGTCTCGGACACTTTCCAGCTTTTCCATGGCTTTCATGTTAGGGGCAGCAATACGCTGGAGTACACTCTGCTGCTCATTGAGCTTCTGCTGCAGTGTATTCATCTCCTGTTTGATCTCCTCCTCGGCCTGGGCATCCTGTAAACCCCAGGCCCAGAAACATCAAGAAGGGCCATCTCCGTAAGAGATGCTCCACCAAGTGGGGGCCTGAGCACTTGCTCCCATGTAGAAGCTCTTCTTCCCTAGCTCAGCTCCTTCCACCAGGTCCTCCTCACAGGAACCATTCCTACCACCCTGGAAATTACAGGCTGACGCCACTTTCTCATCTCTAGCCCTTCCCCCAGGCCCTGCCAACCTCTCCGTCTCTCAGGAAGAGCAGCTGGTGGTGCCCCTCTCTGGCTCTCAGCCCAGGCCATGAGCCAGTACCATCCCAGGGTGACCTAGAGGCTCCCACACAGACTGGTCTGGACTCCACCTACGGCTCCACAATGAATAAGGCAACTCATGTTTTCTGCTCAGATCACCACATCTGAGCAAATTCCATTTAAGTTTTAGGTCTTATGGTATTGCAATGCATGTCTGCGCTTGTGCCTTTCTGCCACTTTCAGTCAATATTTACTAAATGCCTTCTAAATGCCAGGTGGCACTGGGGCTCTCATATCCTGTGAGCCAGGGCTCCTGTGCTCACAGAACTCATGGACTAACAGAGGAAGGCATATAAGTAAACAATCAGAACACTGTACAATGAATACCAAAACAATGATAAACAGATGGTGTTGGGTCAGCACATAAGAAGGGCAACTAACTGAGACTCGGGCTACGGAAGGCTTCCAGAAATATGTTTAAGCTCAGGCCTACAGGATGAATGGTGAGGACAAAGAGAAGGAACAGCCTATGCAGACAGGAGCATCACATGCAAAACCAGGGGTCTGCTTGTGGTTCATTCAGGGAAGTCAAACCAATTAAAAAGTAACCAATTTTAATAAATTTCAAAAGCCAAAAAAAGGTGGGGGGGGCGGCAATTCAATATGGCAGTAATTATGCACTGTGTGCGTGTGTGTGTGCACGCGTGCACATACGCATGCTGGGGGATGAAGTAAGGCTGGAGACATGTGCAGAAGCCCGAAGATAAAGGGCTTTTTAAGCCTTGTAAGAGGTTTGGACTTTATCCCAAGGGAGGTGAGGTACCACTGAATGGCTTCAAGCACAGGAAGGACATGAATATACACAAATGGATGCACAAATATACACGTTTTAGAAAAACCCTTCTAAAGATCTCTCTACACTGCTATGAAGTGGTCTCCTGGATATAAGTGAACTATGAAAGGTACACAATAGAATGTTTTTTTTTATATCTAAGAGAAGGAATGGGAGTATCTTTGCATATTTACAGATATATTTGTATTTTTAAAATACAACAAAAAAAGGATAATCTAAAAACTAATTAAAATGGTTACATATAAAGGAAGGGAGATGAAGGGGACAGGAAAGAAAGTTAAACTTATTTTCATGTACCTTATGTTATACTTTTGGTTTTAGAACCATATGAAGATTTTATAGAATTATAAAAGAAAATTCGATCAAAATGTGAAAACCACCAGGTAAAAAAATTGTTGGGAACAAGACATTCACAATATACCAAACAATCACCTTAAAGATGACTAGTTACTACTGACAACAGTAAGAAATGTGGCAATTGATACCTTAACTGAGGACCACGCTTAACATCATGAATAGTAGGACATCCTCACGTTACATGCCTCCTGGCATGATGCAATACAGAGTACACAGCATCACCGATGAAAGGTTCTGGCCAAAAAATTACTTAACCCAAATCCATCAAGCCTCCAGACTAGATCAAACTTCCAATTTATAGGAAACAATAAGGGTAGGTAGAACAAGGTTAGCAACAATGAAAGGAAACAAACATATCCATAACATATCCATTCAAGACAACACATAGACTTCAAAAGATCAATGATGTGGGAATGCTCCACATTAAAAGAAACTAAAAAGAGATCAACCAAAAGCAATACGTGAATCTTGATTGGATCACAGTTTAAAACAATTATTAAAAACAAACTTTTTTGGAATAACTAAGGAAATTTAAAAGTGGGCAGGATATTAGATATGACATTATTAATTTTCTTAAATGTAATATGGAATTGTGGTTATGGAGAATCCCTTGTTATTAGCTGAAGTATTTAGAGTTGAAGTCTGCAACTTCCTTCAAATGGTTCAGCAAAAAACAAAACGCATGTAGTGCAGAGGGAGGGAATCAAGCAAGATGAGAGAGGGAAAAAAACCAGAAAATTATTCATTGGGGAGTGTAAGGTGAAAGACATGTGAACATTCATTGTACTATTCTTTCGATTTTTTTGTGGATTTGAAAATTTTCAAAGTAAAATTGGAAAAAAAATCAAAATGCAAAAATGAGCAACCCCTTAAAAATGGAAAACTAAACAAAGAACCATGACTATATATTAAGCTGATTAAACACTCAGAGGATTCTTTCGAATCACTTTAAAATACAGGAACATGCCGTACATGTTCAACGAGCCATTAGCTTAACAGCAAAGAGGACTTCAAGGAAATCTTCAATAGCATTCAATAATCAAATTATTACTAAGAATATCTCATTGATATTTTCAAACTATTATATATATAGAGAATAGGATAAAAAAATACATTATTATGTTAGTGTTGCTAGGAACCAAGATTTTTAGCAAGAATAACTGAGGGAACTCAAACATAAAACCAATGATGTTAAACTGTGAAAATTACAATTTCAACTGAAGTATCAATGTGAACTCATGGTAACATTTTTCCTTCAAAATAAAAAATGCATCCTGTAGCCCAGTCTACTGAAACGTTCTAGAAGCACTCAGCAACCCAGCAGTCATGAGCACTCCAGTGCTCAGTTGGTGGTTGCTAAATAGCATTTCTCACTGCAAGAAGTCAAGGCTTCTCAGAGAGAAATGGCTAATTATAGATCTGGGGAAATGTAAAGGATGAACCTGGACATACCAGAAAGCAAGGAAGACAAAAGTCTGTAACAGTTGTGTCAAAATGATTCAGAAGCCAACTTGAACCAGTTCTCACTGGCCAAAGATGCAACAACTTGATCAACAAGAAGGATAACCACCACAACAGTGCAACACATCTAATATGTTTAAATCCTTGAGTTCATAATGATATACCTGAAAACTCAGTGAACAAATCTTGAGAATGCCAAAGAACAAATTCATTATTTTATAAACTAGTAATAAAAGATTCAAGCCTACATACCCTGCCTTTTTAATATAAACTGTATACCTCAGAGTAACCAAGTAATTGATAAGAGGAAATCTCTCTTTACAGTATTCCAGCTAACAAAGAAGAATGACAGAGTAAGAAGGTTACCATTTTGCAACCACAGACAAATTAATGAATCTGGACAATAACCACCATGGCTGCAAACCACACAAAAAGAATCACAATCAGACATTACCAACCTCCTGATTAAAGTTAACAACGCCACTTATGACCAGTCATAACAACCCCCAAACTTGACCAAAACAAACCCCCCAAACTTGAATCTAATCACACCCCTAGATCAGAGCTGTCCAGTACGGTAGCCATAAGTCACATATGACCGATTTTAATGGATGTTGATGGATGTAAAAACCAATATTCAACTTAGTTACTAGAAAACTTTTAAGTATATTTGGAAAAAACCTGGCTATGTGGTTCTCCTTTTCCAATTGTAAAGTTTAAGATAGCAAAATACAGATCAAGTATATCCAAGGAAAATTTAGCATCCAAATTGAGATGTGCTGGAAACATAAATAGATACTGTATGTTGAAGACTTAGTACAAAGAGATTATCAAATATCTCATCAATAATTTTATATTGTTTACACACTGAAATAACTCTTTAAGATATACCGGGTTGAACAAAATACAGTAGTAAAATTAATTTTACTTTTTAAAAAATGCCACATGTGGGTCATATTATATGTCTACTGAACAGCACTGATCTATGTCTAACTACCCACTTTCAGGAACTACAGGGGATACCAGAAATTTTTTTTTTTTTTTTTTTTTTTTTTTGTTCTGGGGGAGCATTAAAAAATCATAGTACACAATCAAAAAGGTACAGCATGTAGAAAATCATTCAGGAGAAATAAGCCAATTTCTTCAACAAAAAATACTGCAAAGAAAAATAAAAACTGATAGAGGAGCATTTATATAGTAGTCCCCCCTATCCCCATGGGTACATTCTAAGACCCCCAGTGGATGCCTAAAACCATGGACAGTGCCAACCCCGACATACCATGTTTTTCCTCATACATACATACCCTTGATACTTTAATTTATAAATTAGGCACAGTAAAAGATTAACAGCAATAATAAAATAGAACAATTATAAAAATATACTATAATAAAAGTTACATGAATGGTCTTCTCTCTCAAACTATCTTATTGTACTGTAACTCACCCTTCTTGTGATGACCGGAGATGATAAAATGACTATGTGATGAAATGAAGTGGATGATGTAGGCACTGTGATACAGCACTAGGCTACTACTGACCTTCTGACAATAGGTCAGAAGGAGGATCATCTGCTTCCAGACCGCGGTTGACCGCGGGTAACTGAAACCACAGAAAGCAAAGGCATGGACAAGGGGGCACTCCTGTAGATTAATTGAGACTTAAGAGACATATCAACCAATCACTATATCAATTATCTATCTATCTATCTATCTATCTATCTATCTATCTATCTATATCTATCATCTTATTTGACTCCCAGTTCAAGTAAGCAAACTGTGTGTGTACATGACAATCAGGGAAATGTGAATACTAATATTGATATTAAGAAATTATTTTATAATATAGAATTCCAATATTAAGGAATTATTGGGTTTTTGGTGTAACAATTCTAAATATTTCTAAAGATCTGAAAATGATCTCTTTTAGACACTTAAGTACAGAAAACAAACTGAGAGTTGATGGGGGGGCAAGGGAGAGGGGAAAAATGGGTGATGGGCATTGAAGAGGGCACCTGTTGGGATGAGCACTAGGTATTGTACATAAGCAATGAATCATGGAAATCTACCCTCAAAACCAAGAGTACACTCTATGTTAGCCAGCTTGACAACAAATTACATTTTAAAACATTAAATAAAGATAAAAATTATCATTTAGAGATACATTCTGAAATATTTACAAACGACATGACATGATGTCTAAAATTTGCAGCTGACCCTTGAACACAAGGGGGTTGGGGCATAAACCCCCCACCCCACACAGCCAAAAATCCATTTACATATAACTTGTGACTCCCCCAAAACTTAATTACTAATAGCCTACTGTTGACCGGAAGCATTACAGATAACATAAACAGTGGTTAATGTGTATTTTTATTTAAAAAAAAATTTTTTTTTTTAATGTTTATTTATTATTGAGAGACAGAGAGAGACAGACCATGAGCAGGGGAGGGGCAGAGAGAGAGGGAGACACAGAATCTGAAGCAGGCTCCAGATTCTGGGCTGCCAGCACAGAGCCGATGTGGGGCTTGAACTCACGAACCGCGAGATCATGACCTGAGCTGAAGTCAGATGCTTAACCAACTGAGTCACCCAGGTGCCCCAATTAACATGTATTTTTAAAGTAAGCTAAGGAAAAGAAAATGTTACTAAGAAAATCATTAAAAAACACATGTACAGTACGTATTTATTGAAGAAAAATCTGTGTATAAGTGGACCTGCACAGTTAAAACCCGTTATTATTCAAGGGTTGACTGTATTTTTTTTGAGACAGAAAGAGTGCAAGTGGGGGAGAGGGGCTGAGAGAGGGAAGGGAGCAGGAGGAGAGGGAGGGAGAAGGAGAGAGAAAGGGAGGTGGGGAAGGGGTGAGGGGGCGGGGGGGGGGGGGAGAGAGAATATCTTAAGCAGTCTCCATTCTCAGCACAGAGTGGACTTGAGCCTTGATCCCACAACCCTGGGATCAGGACCTGAGCCAACATCAAGAGTCAAATGCTAAACCGACTGACACCCAGGCGCCTTGGGATTGACTGTATTTTTAAAGAAGCCAGGGGTAGGGAGAGAGGATGAAGTGTATGAGGTGCACAGAAAACAAGTCTGGCCATGAGCTGATAACTGTTGAAACTGGCAATGTCTACATGAGACGGCACTGTGCTATTTTGCTTTTGCCTGTGAAAACTTCCCATAATAAAAATCTAAACATAAGAGCAAAAATCAACTTGAAGTGGTTCCTGCTGGACAAAGATGGGACAATATGAACATAAAGAAGAAAAATGGCTCCAACAGATAAACATCAAAATACCTTTAAACAGTTTATAATAAATACAAATTAAAAAAGTCACTGGTCACCTTTAAAGGTTACAAGGGCAACCACCTCTTTCTGAAAGCTCGTAAATAAAAGAATGAAGCATTTATCCTACCCTTTCTGTATTGGCTGTATTTCAAGGGAACTAAATAGTTGATATGAGAAACTTCTTTTTAGAATTCCAATAAATAAATGGAGGAGGAATGGAAGAATCAGGAAATTACCACTTTCCAACCCTTAATAGGGCTAGGCAATGATGATTAAGAGCTGCTAAAACCAACTTGTGAAAGACTGACAGGGAATTTTATAAAAACTGATGGGCTAACAACACCTGAACCTGGTGATCACCTCCTCCACACCCTCCAATTATTTTTCTCTTTATATTATGTAAATTTTCAACATGCACAAAAATGCAGAGGATAATACAAAGCACCCCCGTGTACCTATTATCCAGCTATAATTATCAACTCAGGGCCAGTATTCTGCCACCTATACTCAATTCCTTTCTATCTTCAATTATTTTTAATTTTTTTTAATGTTTATTTTTGACAGAGAGAGAGAGACAGAGCATGAGTGGGGAAAGGGCAAAGAGAGAAGGAGACACAGAATCTGAAACAGGCTCCACGCTCTGAGCTGTCAGCACATAGCTCGACGCGGGGCCTGAACTCACGGACAGCAAGATCGTGACCTGAGCCGAAGTCAGACGCTCAACCAAGGTGAGCCAGGTGAGCCACCCAGGTGTCCCTCAATTATTTTAAAGCAAATCTCAAGCATACCATTTCATCCATAAATACTGCAGTATGTGTCTCTAAAATGGTTCTGAATCTCAGCACTACTGACACTTTGGACCAGATGATTCACTGTTGTTAAGGGCTGTCCTTGTGCACTGTTAAGATGTTTAGCAGCATCCCTTGTATCTACCTACTCAATACTGTCAACAACCAATTATGACAAGTGGGTGTCACAAGTATCTCCAGACATTACCAAATGTCCCCTGGGAGGCAAAATCCATGCACCATTGAGAACCACTGCTATAAAAGATAAGGACATTTAAAAAAAGCCACAATACTATCATCTCACCTAAAAATATTAATAGCAATTTCTGAACATCATAAATTATCCGGTCAGTGTTCAAATTGTCCTGATTATTTTATTAAAAAAAATTTTTTTACAGGGTTTTCAAAGCAGGTTTCAAATAAGGTACACACACTGCAACTGGCTGATTTGTCTCTTATGTCTCGTCTATAAATTCCCCTTCCTCTCTTCGTAATGGATTTAAGGGAGTGCCACATGTTCCAACTGGTTGATTTGTCTCTTATAGCCAATAAAAATTTTCCCTGTTTCTTCTCATTTCTCTATGGAAGACACCAGGTCTATAGAGTTTCTCACAGCCTGGATTTAGCTAACTTCATCCCTATGTTTTTATTTAACATGTTGCTCTGGCACCAGTGTTTCATATAATCGGTGTATATAAGGCTTGATCAGATCCTTATTTGAGTTGCTGACAAGAATATTCACAGGTAACGTTGACTCCTGCTCAAACTTATTACAAAGATAGAGAGAAATGACATTCAATGTCAACTGATGTGATGCAAAAGAAAGTTCACAAGCAGACAGCACCACCTATGATATATTCCTGCCAAAAATAAAAAATGAACTGAATCCAATCAAACCCCAGATTTAAGTACCAGTTTACAGGAAGTACAGGGGATGGGAGAACACGTTAAACAACATTATAGGACATAATCAGCCAAATTCGAAATGTAGAAAATTGTACAGGGCCAATAACCTAGTTTCTTCCATATACAGGTAGAAAAAAATAAAAAGGGATAAGAAAATGTTACAGACTAGAAGAGACCACTTTTAACATTATGAACCTCACTTGAATCCTGATTTAAATACACAAACTGTGGGGCACCTGAGTGGCTTAGTTGGCTAAGCATCCGACTCTTGATCTCAGCTCAGGTCCTGATCTCAGTTCTGACTTCAAGCCCTGCATCAGGCTCTGTGCTAACAGTGTGCACCAACTGAGGATTCTCTCTCTGCCTCTCCCCTGCTTCTGTGTGCGCATGTGCACTCTCTCTCAAGATAAAATAAACTTAAAAACACACAAACTGTGTTTTTAAAAAAGGTATTTATGGGATATTTGTGCAAATCTAAAGATTTACTGAATATTAGATGACATTGCAGCTACTCTTAAAATTTTTTTGGTAGGACACTATAGTACGTCTTTTAAAATGTCCTTCTTTCTAGAGATGTATATTGAGGTAATCATGAATATTATCTGGAATTTTATTTAAAATATGCCAATGGGGAGGGAAGGGTATAAAAAACAAGACTGACCACATGTTGCTAATTGCTGAAGCTGGGTGATGGGTACCTGGGGTTCATTATATTCTTCTCTCTACTTCTGTGTATATTTGAAGTTTTCCGCAATAAAGGCTTCTTTAAAAAATCAAGTACCCCTGGCTATAATGATGGATTGGAAAGCATCAGGACCTGTTTAGGAGGCTCCTACAGTAGTCCACAAGAGAGGTAAAATGGCCTGTACTAGAAAGACCACAGAAACAGAAAAAAGTAGAATTCACTAGATATCTAAGGAGGTAGAATGGATAGGGCTTGGTAATTCAATGAGTATGCAAAATGAGAGAGGCAGTCAAGAATGAGGCTCAGATTTCTGGTTCAAACCTGTGGCTGGCACTGAGAAGGGGAAGACTTGGGGAGGAAGGCTGGGGTTTGAGGTACCTGTGGAGCATAGCATACATGGCAGCTGAAGCCAGGGGAGTAAAAGAGATACCCAGGATGAGAGAATGCCAAGTGAGAAGGAAGAGTGCCTGGGACAGAGTACTGAGGAACACCCAAGGCCCATCTGTTCACTGTAAAGGAGCATGTTCTCTGTGTGTGCATCTGGGCTGAGACGTGTATATGCGTGGAAGGGGAAGACTGGCAGCAGACAGGGATGAGGACAACTGGGGGTGGTGGTGGAAGATGTGCCTGTGTCTGTGTGTGCATAGCTGGGGGAGACCCTAAGTCACAACTCTCTCCCTCCTTTGCCAGCTTACCCCTCTTTCCAGCCATGGTCTCCATGGGGCCCCCAGGTGGGCTGACTCTCTTCCCTCTGAACAGCTAGGAAGATGTCCCCACCCCTGTGGCTGATCCTCACCTTCAGATCCTCACACAGGTCACCGTAGTCAATCTCGATGAGGGCCTCTCGTGCATAGATACTGGAAGTTCGCTGAGAACCACTCACTGAATCCTCCCCCTGGGAGCTACCCTGCAATGGTGAGAGGGAGAGTCCAATGGAGCACACTGGCCATGAGAATGCCCCTCTAGAGGGTATGGGGGGGGGGGAGGGAGGGGAGGGCGCTCCTATGCAGCCTTCAAAGTCTTTGAGAAGCACCTTGCTAGAGAGCACCTGTGGCAGAAGGACAGCAGCTCTGAAGGCACAGAGACCTGAGTTCAAATTTGGGCTCTACCACTAACGGTGGGATCCTGGGCAAGTCATGCTGTCAGATCCTGACACCTGAATCCTGATTTAAACACACAAACCCTCAACTGTAACACGGGACAACGCCTGCCTGGCAGGATTGTGTTTTGGATTAGGAGTAATTATGTCACCCATTACCATGGCGCCTGGCACATTTCTGGTGTTCAAAATATTTTGCTGAATTAAATTGAAATGCTATTTGGGAGGAGGGAGGGAAAGACATGTGGGCCTGAGATCCGTGCCCAGGTCTAAGACAGATATATGCAAACCTCCTCTCAGTTAATGTTCCCACCCCTTGCTACCAACTGTCAATTCCAGGACATAAAATGCCTTGGCTCCTCTACTGGCTAGTGTCCATCCCTTTCCTATGACTAAGCCTTGTCACCTCTGCATTGCTGTCCCTTACCCAACCCTCTCCTGGCCAACCTCTTTCACTGCAGCTAGGCCATCATTTTCAGGTCCCTCAGCTTCTGTCTTCCTTTGCTCTTGGCTAATGTCCCTCAACTTGCACTCTTCCCAATAGTCATCACCTGCGGGAGCTAACTTTTTCCTCAAGTCCCTAAGGTTACATACAGAATGATTTCATCTTCCCCTGGCCTCGCTCCCTCACCACCCACTGACAGCACTACCCCTCAATTCAACTTCCCTCTCACACCAAAGCTATTGCCTTTCACTTCACCTGCCTTCACAGCCTCACCCTGCCTCATCTCCCCTTCATCCTTCCTTATGTTCCCCACCACCTCCACCCACCATCCTTTTCTCTCTCTCCCTGGTCACTCTCACCCCCCATCTCTGGTCAATGTTATTCATTGCCCACTCCCACCACCAGCCATGACACACACCTCTTCCTGACTAATGTCGTCCATAGTGCCTTTAGACAGTGGCAACTTGATGTCCTGCATCTTGCAGGCCTGTAGCAGGTTGTGGCGGTCACTGCGTTTCTGTTCAAGCTTGGTCTCAATGGCTGTTACCTCCTTCTGTAAGTGGGTCATTTCCCTAAGAAGGTCCAGGGAGAGGTGAGATCCAAATCCAGCAGGCTGCCTGCTCTACCTAGTTCCCCCACCCCAGGCCTGAACCCACTCACTTGTTGGCGCCCCCCAGTTTCTTACGAATCTCCTCCATCTCATGATTCTTATCATTCACCTCCGACTTCTTGGCCAGGTGCTGATTCTTCAGGTCTTGTAGCTGGGCCATGGTCTCATCTATGATCTTCATGTGTCTTTGCTCCTCCTGGTCCCAGCAGGGGGAACAGGACAAGAAGTGAAGGTTTTCCTCATCTCAACTTGGGATCTTCTCCCCTTGCCCCCACCCTTTCCACCAGGCAGAAGGAGCCTCTGGGTGTGTCAGAACCTCTCTTCAGTAAGCTCTACTTTCACACACCACCATCACCCTCTGGGCTTCTTTTTATCTTTTTTCAAATTTGGTTGCCCTCCCCTACATAACCCATAATACAAGTTGCTTGATGTAGAAAAGTTCAAAGTACTGAAACAGTATCAAGTAGGAGGAGAAAAAGTCACTCGTAATCCCACCAGCCACAGATAACCAATTAACATCTTAGTCTATTTCCTCCTCATATCACTTCTAGATAGCCCTACAGACTTGAGACTAGATTAGAATTAAAACTCTATATTCTGACTTAGTATTATATTTAAGCATCTTTTCCACATCAAAATTGCCATCATGAGCAATATAACATCAATTTTTTAAAAACCCACACAAACAATACTGCATATTTTCTATGAGTGTACCTATATGAATATACAAGTATTTAAGTAAATGCCTACAAGCTCTGGAAGAATACACACTGTATGGGATTAGCCCCAGGAAGAGGAAAGGGAGTGGCATTGAGCATGGTCAGTCAAGGGATCGGAGTCTTACTTAATAGATCAGATTTCTTAAAGGAAGAATGTTTGGTTTTCATTTTGATCTTAAAGTCACATAAAGGAGACATATCTGCAACTTCCTCCCAAATGGCTCATAAAAACAATACGCATACACAGACAATGCAGAAACAAATATGGGATGTCAGTGACTGATGAATCTTGGTGACAGGTAGGGGGGAGTTCTTTGTAATACTCATTTTCAAATGATTTCAAAATAAAAAGTCATAGAAACATGACTCTGGATCATCTAGATGTCCGTGTACGCCTGCCTGATCTTCATTTGCATTTAAGATTCTGGTGACACCAAAGAGAACTACTTTAATTATCTGGGTTTAATGAAAACACACACACACACACCACCACCACCACCACCACCACCACCACCACCACCACCACCACCACTACCACCAACAAACACAGGCAGACATAAAAGTCAAATGGTTTAAACCAAGTGAAGAGGATCAAATCACCTCAGGACGGGATGCTATGAGAAGAACAAAGGTTTGACAGGAATTTAAAGAGAAAGAATGTGGGAAAAGGGAGTTGTTAGACAATACCCAGTGACACAGGCATGCTTGACTCAAACTGAGCCGTGGCAGTCAGCAGCACAGGCGCACTGTGAAAAGGGACTCAGTTTCAGCAAAACACCATCATCTGTTGCACTGAATTAATGTGGTTAATTATAAAAATTAATTTGTAAGTTTATCCTGGCTTTCTGGTTAAGTGCTCTAAGTATGGATGTTTGTATATATTTAACAGTAAGGATTTTTTTAAGCCAACGCTAAAGATCTTAGGTCTTTAAACGGGTTCTGTATATTACTAAACTTTGAAGACCATTTAACTACACACATATATGAATGTAGCGTAATTTGCTAAACTCCTAATTCCCAGAGGACATTGGAGAGTTTCCAATATAGAACTATAAATGTTTGTAATAAACATCAACCTCCGTGCACAAAGCTGTGCCAGCATTCTGGATTTCCTCAGGTATTACTGAGTAAGAGGGGATAAATACATTCTGAAGAATCTTGATGGATGGTGCCATATGGCATAAAAGAATGCTGGTCTTGGGCACCATGGCCAGTGTTAATCATTTTTTTTAATCTTGGATGTGATAGGAAACAAATTACCTCTGATTGTTGCTTTAATTTGCATCTCTTTGATTTCTAATAAGGCTAAATTATGTGTATGTGTTTATGGGCTATTTGAACCTTCTTAAACTGTTTGTGCCTCTTACTCATTTCATTTTTCCTATTTAGGTCTTGGTGTTTTCTTATTTCAACAGGGCTTTATAAATAATGGATATTATCCTTCTATCATATCTCTTCCAATTTTTCCTCCCAGTTTTTAGTATGTCTTTTCATGCTCTCCTTCCTTACCTTCTTGAGCTTTTCTATCTCATTTTCATCCTTTTTCACTGTCTGCTCCCACATGTGCACTTTATCCTGGTCCTCTTTCAGTTGGTTCTTTTCAAAATCCAACTGGATGCCCAAGCGAGTCTTCTGATTCTCAAACTCCAAACTGTGGGGAGAAAAGAGAACTAGGCCCAGGATGCAGGGACTCAGGTACTACTAGATTTCAGTCACCACTCAGCTCATCCCTCCATATCCACATAAAACTATTCCAACTCCAACTGATGCTGGAGAACTAAGTTCCTCAGCCTTGCCTTGTGGATATGGCACAAGGCAGGGGAGATCAGGCCAAACTCCACTACTCCCCCTTTATACATTGGAAGACTCCAGAACCCTCCCAAGTTCCTAGGAGGCACAAAAAGGTCCACCTGAACCCACCAGCCATGATAATTCCTACTTACTAAGTTTCTGTGTACTTTACAAAATTACCTCTAATCCTCTAATTAATAGCTCCACAAGTAAGCATGATTATCCTAATTTTACAAATGAGGGAACACGGGCCAAGAGGTAAAAGACCTTGCCCAAGGCCACACAGGAATCCAGGTCTAACACCAAAACCCAGGCTGTTTCTCCTATGGCACCATCGCAATGTAATGTGGCAGAATAAGAGGTCTGGCATCCAAACTCTGCCATTCACTAGTAGTGTAATCTTGGCCAAGGTAGTTATACATTCTATGCTTCTGTTTCCTCATCTATAAGATGGAAATAACAGTACTGCTTACCTCATAGTTATTGGGAGAATTTTTTAACAAGTTAATATGCATCCAGTCCTTAGAAGCATACCAGACACACAGTTAAATACTTAATAAATTTTAGTTACCATCATTATTGACAGTATACTGGTTGCATTCAGCTCATACTTGCTCATGGGCTTTGACTCTTTCCAATGAGCCCACCCACCCTCCCCCATCCCAGAACCTTCAAGGAGCAGAGCTTAGGTAGTAAAAACAAAACATGGAGAAAATACTAGATTTCTGCTATTGCCCTGCTCCCCATCTCTTCAGAAACTCAAAGAGTATGTAACCAGCATCCAGATACTAGCAGGCCAGACAGGGCTAATTTCCAACTGCCTCCCCACCCCCGCAATATGGTGTGACAGATGCTGCCAGATGTCATGCTAGCAGCTTAACCCTATTAGTCACTATAATCCAAATGGAATGTAATTAACTCTATAATTTTGAGCTATGCGATTTTAAGTCCAATCTCCCAAGCATGACTCATAAAGCCCTCTGCAATCTGGCCCCTGCTGACCTGTCCACCACCCCCGCCTTCCTCCTGACCCCATTTTTATGCTCCAGACATTCAAAACTACTTAGTTTCCAGTACAAGGCACACTCTCTCACACCTCCGAGCATGCTGTTCTCACTGCCTGGAACTCCCTTCTGTCTGCTGCCCAGCTGGCCAAGTCCTACTCACTCTACAGGCATCCAGTTCATCGCTTCTTGTTCTGGAAAAGCTTTCCTGACAGTTGTGAGCAGGTTCTCTGATTTTATTACATGTTTCTGGGTTTCCTCCCTTTTTGGTGCAGTTAATTATATCCCACAGTTCATAACACGCTTATGTTCACTGTCTGTGCAAGACCATGGTCTCCTTTGGCTCAATACCTGATTTCTACTCCCATTACTCTCTCTACAGGGAGCACACACTCCAAAGTGACATACATACGTACATACATACATACGTATATAGCCTTAAAAATACACACCCTTGTAAAATATACTTGTTTTTAAATGTACACAAATACAATTATAAATGTATCTATGTTACAGCCTGTAAATCTAGTTCTTGCTTTGAACTGCTACACAGTATTGCATAGTCTATATATTCATCACATTCGACTTGTATTTTCCTCCAAGTGATGGCCATTTACATGGCCACCAACATCTAACTACTACAAATTATGCCAAGACACAACCCCGAATGTGTCTCTTTGTTGCCCTGTGGCAACACTCTCTCTGAGCTATATACCCAGAAGTGGCTTTGCTAAGTCATAGAGCTTATGCAAACTTATTTTCACCAAATACTGCTAAGACTGTTTTAATTTGCATTTCTCTGATTAGAAACAAGACTGAACGTCAATCTGTAGTTATCAGCCATTTGTGCTTCTTTTTCCATGAAATGCTAACTGCACCCTCTGTCCATTTCTCTATTGGGTCTCTCGTTTTTATCTTTCTTCTTGATTTGCAGTTCTTTGAACATTTCCTCTGTATTTTCTATGTACCTCAAGTACAGCATCAATGACACTATTCTGAAATTGTTGATCTACTTGTTTGTCTCCCCCACTTCCACAACCCCCTGAGGACAAGGACAGTCTCTGATTCAATTCTATATCCCTTGAGCCTGGCTTATGGGTAGGAGAGCAATGAATATTTACTATATGGGCCATGAGCTACATAAACTGCAGACTGAGACCCAGGGTCCAGGAGGCAACCTCTTTTAAAGATTGTCACGTTCGTCTGTGTCACCCCAATCTCCCCACCAATACCTAGCACAGGACAACTTCGTACAACATAGGGACTCAAGAAAAGTCTATTAAATTAACAAATATAGTAAAGAGGGGGAAGAGAAGAGGAACTGTTGTGTTGTTCTTACTATTCTTCCAACTTCATTCCATCCCCACCCCTCTGCAATGCCCATCAGGATAATGACAATAATAAAAGCTAGCATCTACTACTCTTGGTAGGTGCTAAGTATTATCCTAAATACTTTACAAGGACGAGTTCATTTGATCTGCCTAAATGCCATGAGACAGGCATCCTTATTATCCCACTTTACAGATAAGGAAACTGGGCCTCAGAGAGGTCAAGTCACTGCCCAAGATAATGAGTTATGGAGCTAGGATTCTAACCCAGGTAAATCACATTTAAAGCTGGCACTCTTAAGCATGAGACCATGCCACACTGCCTCCCTGATGTTCCTGTTCTTTAAAGCCGACCTACTACACCCATCATTCTAAGAGCTGCTCCTTGTCTTATGATGGCATGTGACTTCCCAGGATATCAGGCTGGGGGCTCAAGGGCACCCCAGTGTGTACTCTTGTACCCCACACTTCCACTTACCGCTTCTTGGCAATTTCGTTCTGCCGCTTCACCTTCTCTTCCTCAAACTCTCGGATGTTGCGCACACCAATCTCGCGACAAAACTCTTCAAACACCTCATCCTCTACCTGAGGGGAGAAGCGAGGGACAACAAAGGCCCTCTGGATCAGAGTGCTGCTGCCAGTCCCAGTCCCACCCCACTGCACACACTGGCATGGTTCATCCCTTACCAACCTGGTTCATCTTCTCCTTCAAGTCTTTCATTTCCCTCTCTCGGCTCTGGATGATCCTCTTGATATCATTAATGCGAGGCCCAAAGTTGGCTAGCTCACTCTCCAGCTTGGACTTTTCCTGCAGGAAACAGGGTTGAGGGAAAAAGAGACCAGGCTCTTTGGAGGAACGGAGCCACCCTGAGCTCACCGGCCCCTGCAAAAGAAGGGCTAGCTCTCCACATGCTGAGAGAACATGGCTCACAATTCCCCAGTCAAGGTTCCATCATCTCCTACTTGAACCATCACACAGCTTCCTCCCCGGGCTCTATTCGGCTAGCTTTAATCCACATGGTAAACATCATCAGTTACAGGTCCACATTTCCTTATCTATAACCCTTGGAATTCAGACTTTTTGATTTTAGAAGAAGGTAAAGGGATATTTATACTACACTTTAAATAATGCCTCCAGGTGGTCTTGGGAAGCACCCTATGATCAAACACATTAATATACCTAGAAGAGCACCCCCACCGAGAGGGACTGAAATGCCAGCGTTCACTTTCAATTTACTTTCAGAAGCAGCTCAGATATTTGTTGAACGAATAATGCTAATAATAGCATCTAACATTTACTGAGCACTTACCGGGCACAAGGAATCAGTCTAAGTACTTTACAGGCATGTAATCATTCAATCTTTGCAAGAAGGCTATAAAGCAGGTGGTATTCTAACTCCCATTTTACAAATAGATGAAAAACTAATGACGACATATTAAGTAAGCTGCCTCCCACCATAAAGGCGAGACCTGAAGTCCGGACTGCTATGCTTGGTTCCCTGAAGCAGGCTGGGAGGAGAGAGGGAAATGGGATACATTTCCACTCGCAGAGAAACTCTGACCAGGAATGTGAGGGTGGCCTTTGGAGGACAGGGCTGAAGACTAAGCCCCACCTGCAGATTCAGGGCTAGATGTCTTGTCTTAGTCTGTTCCAGGTCACTCTGCGAGTACTTGAGCCGCATCTGTAGTCCATGGGCCTGAGACTGCACCTGACGTAGCTCTGCCTCTTTCCGCTTTGCCTTCATCTGCTCCTGAAGTGGACATGACAGAACAGCTAGGTGATAAGAACAGGAATGGCCAGCCTGGGCTTAGGATTCCAAACCCTGGGGACAGTAATGCCCATGACTTACTTTCAGCTCCTCTGTCAACCGCTCCTTCTTCTCTTTCAACTTATCTACCGCTTTCTCATCCCAGCGCCGAGCCTTGGCTTTCAAGTCACTGGCTCCACCAGAGATCACCCCTGACTTCTGGAACAGGGTCCCATCCAGTGCCACCGTCTACACACAGTAGGGAAAAGAGAGAAGGAGGGAGAGAAGATGAAGAGTCTCCAATACTAAGCCTGTCCAGCTCCAATGTGCACAAGGGAATCCATACCTTGTGACGCTGGTGGCCGCCAAAGGCAATGCGGCGGGCATCCTCCACATTGTCACACACAAGGGCGTTGCCACAAGCATATTGCAGGGCCTTTTTGATGTGGGGTGGCTCATAGCGAATTACGTCAATCACCAGCTTGGCCCCCTTCAGTTCCCGGAGCTTCTCATCTGTAGGTTTCACCTATGGGAAGAAGCTCAGTAAGTGGGAGAACATGGAGGGCTAGGAGAAGGGGCCCTCTCACACTGCCCTGACCCCATCCCCACCAGCCTCACCTCCAAGTAGTCAAGAGGCAAGAAGGTCTCAGGCTCCCCACGCTGTTCCTTGATATACTGAATACAGTCCCGGCCTGTCTTCTCAGAGTCCACGATAATGGCATCCATGTTCTTGCCCAAAACCTTGGTCACGGCAATCTGGTACTTCTTTTGTGTGGGCTGACAGAGGTCAATGAGGCGTCCATACTGAGGAAAGTCAGAAGAGAAAACTGAAGCATGAGGCTTTTGGGGACTGACTCAGGAACCCCAATTCCCAGTTCAGAAGTGGCAGACCAAAACCTGCATGAGGAACATAGCTTCCATGCTATGGAGGAAAAGCCTACTCTGTCCCCAAAGCAACAATCACTCCAGTCATGCCTGAATCCAAAATCATCTTTCTAAACCTCAGTTTTATCATTTCATAGACCACTACTGCCCCAGGCACTATGTCAGATACCCCTTACATACATTACCTCAAATTCTCACAAGCACCCAGCAAAATAAATCTTTTTCTAGTTCATGTCCCCCATGCCCCCTAAGCTAATCATGGTTCCCTAAGAACTATCAGATAATGGGTAAGATCTTCAAGGGCAGGAAATGAGCCTAAATCATCCTTATAAACTCCTCAGGAGTGTCTAGAGGACAGATCAGGAAATATCTATGGAACCAAATTAAGTTAAACCCAGGGATGGAATTATAGCAATAGAGATCCTTATAAACTCCCCCAGAAGTGTCTAGAGGACAGATCAGGAAATATCTATGGGACCAAATTAAGTTGAACCCAGGGATGGATAGCAATAGAGAGAGAATACTCAGGGAACTCAAGATTTGGTTCAAGAGGCCAAGAGCTCTAATAAAGCCTAGGATATCCCTACAAGCAAATAAACCACTTGGTACAGGCCATGTGAGCTCATATCAAAGCCTGCAGAGTTACTCCCTATGAGACTAAATCATATCCTGTGGCTCCTCCCACTTCCAAAGGCCTCTCCAGTTTCCCAGCATCCCACAGAGGAGTGGAAGCAGCAAGACAAAACCTTCAAGAAGTTGCAACTGGTGTCATAGAAAGAACAGGAGGTTCCAAGTCAGACATAAGTTGGGTTTGGATTACAATTCTTATAAGCTGTGCTGTTTTGGGTAAGTCATTTCATCTCTCTGAGCCTGTTCCCCCAGCTGTAAAAAAGGGATCAGCAATCTTGTCTTCACAGGGCCGCTGACAGCCAGTGGGAGAGTAGGTGCTCAGGAAAGGAGTTCCCTTTCCATTCTTACCACAGAGCCAGGGTACAAGCGCTTGATGCTTTCCATAATCTCTGCCTTTCGCTGTTGGCGGCTGCTCTCCTGGCGGTCAATACGGGCATCACCTAGCTGCTCCATCACCTGGTTCAGCTCCTTATTGATCTCATCAATACGCCGTTTGGCCATCTCCACCTCCTCTGTCAGCTCCCCCTCTAACTTCTTCTGCTCCTCTAGGGACTGCCTACAAAGTGAGGGATCACAAGGGGTTACCCTGGCTAGTGAGAAAATATTCCTGGCTGAAAGGGACTCTGGGGATCCTGCCTGAGGAGGGGCAGGACAGATAGGGTTCACAACAGCCCTGGAAATAAGAGGAAAGGCTGCAGAGCCACATACTTGCTAGTGGTAATGTATTCCTCTAGTTTCTCAATCCGTTTCTGATTCTCTTCAATCTCCCGCAGCTTTTGCTTGATCTTGGCCTGGAAGAAAGACAAATATACACCATCACCAGGGGCTGAGCAAGTTAACTCTAAGACCATGGGGCCCTGGCTTATACCTGCTATGTGCCCACTGATCAAAAAGCCCAACAGTCCAGGACAGTCTGTCACTAATGGGGGAGACCTACTAAAAAGCAGACACACAACAGTGTTCAGTGTGGCTCTGCTAATTGATGCCCCTCCCAGAGCCCTGAGACCTTTCATGACGTTCTACCTAGCCTGGGTAGAACATATCCTGGTTCTGCCACTTCATAATGATGTGACCTGAGGCAAATTACTTCACCTCTGGACTATAGTTTCCTCATTTGGAAAATGAGGAATTAAATGAGTAAATACATGTAAAATATAGTGCCTAGCAAACAGTAAATGCTTACTAGTTGTTAGCTATTGTCATTACTGTTAAGGGGCACCTGGGTAACTCAGTCAGTTAAGTGTCTGACTTCGGCTCAGGTCATGATCTTGCGGTTCGTGGGTTTGAGCCCCGCATCAGGTTCTCTGCTGTCAGCACAGAGCCTGCTTTGGATCCTCTGTTCCCCTCTCTCTGTGCCCCCTCCCCTGCTCATGCTCTCTCCCTCTCAAAAATAAACATTAAAAAGAAAAAAAAAAGACTTTCATCACTTCTTTTTTCTCTGAACCATCATCCCTAATCTTGTAACACATGCCCACCTCTGTCTCTACTTTCTTCCGCTCTTCCAGATCCAGCCGGTCCTGGTCGGCTTTCTGATCTCGATTGAACTTCTCCAGCTCCTGGGCCAACGTAGCCGCTCTCTTGCTGGCTTCTTCTTTCAACCGGTGGTATTTCTTTACCTGTATTAGGAATAGGTAACCAAATCAGTCTCTGTAGAAGCACAGCAACCCCCCACCCCACCCCCAACCTCCCAGAGCTTACCTGATTCTCCTCCAAGGTTAAGTCTCTGCCCTGACTCTGACTCTCCTCTTCCATCCGTTCCTCAAACTCCTGCCGGGCTTTCTCTACTGACAGCATCTCCTTTTCCAGCTCATCCATGTCACCTTTACGCTTCTTGTAATGCTTCTGAGCATTCTGTAGGGACTTCTTGGCTGCTTCCAGCTTCTTGATTTTGTGGGAGGTATTCTCCTTGGCTTTGATGTACTGAGGCCGCTTCTGGTTCAGCTCTGAGTCCTTCTCCCTTTTGCCGGAGGGGGGGTGGTGGGTAAATCAGTTAGCACTGTGGCAGAAGGGAGGGTTCCCAGGCTTTTTACCCAAAGGGGGGGCCTGATGTCCCAGCCAGCCTCAGGGAATTGCTTAAAGAACGAGGGCCTGATGCCCCACAGATCCTCAGAAAAGGGGCAGTCTGACTACTCCCTGGAACTGATGGCTTCAGCCTGGCATTCCGGCCACTCCGTAAGGTAAAGCTGCCACTCCTGCCTCAGCCCTAGCCAGGCCAGGACCATCAGTAACAGCTCCCAAGAATGCCCTATGTTCATGGAGTTGTCCCCCATCTGATCTAACTTTTTCATGTCCTTTAAACTTCTAGCGCCAGTTTTCCTCTTCCAGGAAGGCATTCCCAGCCACTCTAGTAGCCAGGCCTCCCATTGCTTCCTCTCACTTGGCAAGGTCCCCACCCCTTTCAAGTTCTCTCTTTCATGAGTAGCCATCTACCCAGAGTTTGAGTACTCAAATGCTTTGTCTAAAATGCAAGTCAAGAAATGTGTTTGGTTCTGGCCAAAGCAAGTCAAGAGGAAGACAAACTAGGACGAGCACCGGACTCTAGGCTCAGAGGAGCCCTAGGAAACAGCACAGCCTCTTGGTTTCCCATAGGTTGCAGGCCCAGGCCTGCCTCTTACTTGATCTCCTTCTCAATCTGCTGCTGCTCCCGCATCATTTTGCCCAGCTCCTTCTTCTTCTCCTTCAGCTCATCCTCTACCTTGTCCATACGCTTCTTGTCCTTCTCGATCTCCTTGTTCTTAGAGGCCAGTTCCTTATTGAGCTTCTCAATCTCCACTTCATTGTGATAAAGCTTAAAGAGCTGCAGCTGCACCTGAGCTCGCACCACCTCATCCTTCAGGCGCTGGTAGCGGTCAGCCTGCGCAAACAGGAGCACGGAGGCAGGTGTGCATCAGTAAGGCACTGGCTCGACCCTGGCCCCTTAGAGCCCAGAGGTAGCCTAGCCACCTACCTCTTCTTTCTCCTGTTTGGCTTCCTTGCGTTCGGCCGCAATGTTTTTTTTGCGATGGTAATTAAACTGTGTGTCCTCTTCAGCCTTCACCATTTCCTTCTTTCGCTTGTCATACTCCTGGGCCAGCTCCCCAGAGCGACTTATCTCTTCAAATAGAGCTGTCCTCTCTTTGGGATTCTTCATGGCAATAGATTCCACAGCACCCTAGTAAAGATCAAAACACTCTCCCCATTTAGAGCCTATCCAACCCAGTTCCTTCTACCCATTTCTACTCAGTTATTCAGAAAAAGGTCTCTGACCCTCTCCCCGCACTAGGTGCCACATTTCACACTGGGCCTTGAGGACACGTTCCCTGCCTCTTGAGGTGCACACAGAGCAAAAGAGACAAAAGCAAAGACAACACCATGTGTTATGTGCAGTGACAGAAGCAACACAGAAAAAGCACTAAGTGAAGCTTGGGGGTAGGAGACTGGTAGGAGTGTCTATCCAGGAAAGCTTCCCAAAGGTGACATCTAAGTTGAGTTTGAAAGATGGGGAAGAACTAACCAAGAAAGTTAAGAGAGAAGGTCATTTCATGTAAAGGACGATTAATATGCAAAGGCCTGCAGGCCAAAGAAAGCAAGTGAATTTGGGGAACTATAAACAGTTTAACTGAGCTGGAATGCAGGGTTGGAAGGGAAAAATACTGACAGGTGAGGGGCTAGTAAGGTGGGCAAGAACCAAAGGATGATGTTTCCTGAATGCCAGGAGTTTGGAGTTTATGCTAAAGCAATGATTTAGCATGTATAATAACCTGGAGAGCTTGGTAAAACACTCAGTGCTGGGCCCCATCCCATAGTCTCTACGTCTATAGATCTGGGATGGGACCAGAGAAGGTGCATTTCTAGCATGTCCCCAAGTTGATGCTGATCCAGAGACAATAATTTGAGAACCACCATCATAAGACAATGAGCAATCACTGAAATGCTTTAAGGAGGAAAAGGAAAGAAACAGATTTGTGTCTTTGTAAGATGAACCTAGCCTAAGGGATGAACTGGAAGGGGACAGACTGGAGTCTTGTAAGCCCAGTGAAGAAGCTGCTACATTAATTCAGGGGAGAGATGAAGCTCAAGATGAAGCAGGCCCAGTGAGGATGGGACAAGGATCAGCAAAGAGCAGACAGCCAATAATTGTTAAAAATGCTCACCTGGAAGACGAGGAAGTTACGAGCTTTGATGAGAATGCCCAACTTCTCTAATTCCTCACTGTACTCATGTAGCTGAACCACTTTGTTGTTGATCTTGTACTCAGAAGAACCCCCTACAAGACAGTGCATGAGTTAGCTGAAGGTCAGACATCCACCTATCCCAGTCAACTAGTCTAGTCACCTCCCGGGACCCAAGGGGAGCCTTCTGGCCAGCCTCACCCACCAACAATGACACGGGCAAAGGTGCGGTCCTCAGCACCCTCCTCAGAGTAGACCATGCTGACAAAGGCCCGATTGGCAGCTGGCTTGCCCACAGGAGCTCCATGGATCAGGTCCCTCAGGGTCTTTACTCGCAGGTTGCTGGTTTTCTCACCCAATACAAAGCTGATCGCATCCATGAGATTTGACTTACCTAAGGGAGTAGGGGACAAAGCAGAGGAGGGGAAGTCAGGGAACACTGCTCTGCCCCCACCGGAGCCCTGGTTCAAGGGCTGAGAAAAACAGTCCCTTTGCAGCTATTACCTACAGCAGTTAAAGACTAGAATCCCATCTAAGGAAACAGCATATTCACATAATGGATTGTTCTACAACCATTAACGACACGGGGAAATGCCCATAATAGAAGAAATAAGCAGATAATGTAACTGTAACAAAAAATATAGTTTGATCTCAACCAAGTTTAAAAGTTAAAAAAAAAAAAAGAGCTAAGGGAAGGTGATAATGGGGAGTTGCTATTTCCTGTGTACACTTTCAATTTTGCAAGATGAAAAAGTTCAGGAGATCAGTTGTACAATGTGAAGATACTTAACATGGCTGAACTGTACACTTAAAAAATCGTTAAGATGACAAATTTTGCTATGTGTATTTTACTATATTTTTTAAAAGGCATATTCCTATTGTGATACAATATGACGCATACAGCATCATCTATGAAGTATCTTGCCAAAATATTTAACCTGAATCTGAACAAGCCTTTAGACCTACCTTCCAGTTTACAGGAAATATAATAGTTAGAGGAACATAGTAAGTGACACTATGAAGAAACCTTAAGACAAACACAGAATGTGGAATACTCTCCAAGACAACTGGCCTGATTTTTTCAAAAAGTGAATGTCTAAAAAGAAACATGTGGAGAACCACTCCAGAACACAAGCGATTACTGAGAAATAAGCAAAGGCAGTGCACGAACTTTGATTGGATTCGAGTTTCCCTTTAAAACCAAGACCAAAGCCAAAGCCAAAGCCAAAGCCAAAGCCAAAACCAAAACGACATTCTGGGGAACAATTAGGGAAGCTTGAATATGAACTAGATAACTGATGACAACAAGGAAATTAATTTTCCCAGGTGTGATCACAGTCTACTGGTGACACAAGAGAATGATGATTTTAGGAGTCGAATGCTGAATCCCTAGAGGTGAAATGTCATGAAGTCCACAGCTTACTTTCCAACGATTAAGCAAAACACACAAGTAGGTTTGAATATTTTCATAATAAAAACTTGGGGAGAGGCAAAGGCATAGAAAAAAAATACATGAAAATGTGAACAGTGTAACCAGTGGTCACTTCCCAGAAGGAAAATAGGTTAACAGGTCAGGGAAGGGTATCTTTTTACTGTCTATCCTTTGGGATTTTTTAAATTTTATACTGTGTGCATATATCAGCTATTCAAATAATTAAGATTTTTTTAACATTAAGAGTGGTTATCTTTTCAATAGTGGAGTCACAATTGTTACTTTCTTCATTTTAGACTCAGGAAAAAAATTTTTTTTCAATTTAGACTGGGGGTGGGGGGTGGGAGAACACTTTAATCTCTATAAATGCTACCTCAGGATTATACCCCAGCATGTTATATGACCTTGAACGGAAGACCTGATTTCCCACACCTTTCTACTCAGGTATAAAAATAACAGCCCAGTTCCTTCCAAAGCAGTACAACACCGTGATTAAGAGCTCGGGTTCTAGTCCAACAGACCAGGTTCTTAGTTTCACCAATTTTTAGCTGACCTTCCATTCCCTCACTTCGAAAATCTAAAAAACCACAACTGATAGGTAAAGCCTCTAAAATAACGCTTAGCACACAGTTCTCTGTTGGGAGTGGCAGGAGCACAAGGCTTTGAAGTATGACAGGCACAATTTCTGACCCTGGCTCTGAGAATCAATTAGTGTGCAAGTGATCACAACTGTTTGTGCCTCACTCTTCCACCTATGAAACAAAGATAATGGTACCTCCCTGATAGGGTCATTTTGAGAATTTAAATGTAAAAGGTCCCAATAAATAAAGTACCTGACACACACTGGTGCTCAACAAATGGCACTCCTATCTTAACACAGGTCTGAACTCAGCTCTGTCTCCCTTATCAGAGCAGGACTAGCACACCATGCTGACCAGGAGTTAGACTTTTAGGCACCCACTTCCAACCTTTAGGCTTCTCCCATGCTCTCCAGAGATGGTTAGAACGTCTCACAATCAAAGCCCTCCCTATTAGCAATCATTCGATATTGTAAACATTTTTATAACATGCATTATGAGCTGAACACTGATAAAACGTTTTAAGGAATGTCTTCTTTGGGGCACTCATAAACCAGTAATGAAAACACAAAAACATATACCATAAATACAAGACAGAAGAAAGTAAACATTAACTTGTGCCAAGTGTCTACTGTGTGCCACAGAAGAAACGCAATTCACTCTTCTTCTCTGCCAAGAAATGGGTTGTGGAGGTGGGTATTGAAGAATTGGGGGAGGGGACAGGGTCCAGACCAAGGGGGTCTTTGGGGAACAGCTGGGTATACAAATCTACCCACGCTGAGGGGAGTGAATGCCAAGAGGTGCATCCTGGCTCTTTCCACAGGGGCCACCACTCCAAAATCCTAAGAAACTGGAGTGAAACCCCAAGCATTAGTCCTCTAAGCCAGTGGTCCTCAAGTGAGGATGGGGAAGGCAGGGAGTGATCTGCCCCACCTCTCAGGGGGACACAGACAATATCTGGAAACATTTTTGGTTGTCACATCTGGGGGGTAGGGGTGCTATCATCTAGTGGGAAAAAGCCAAGGATGCTGCTAAACATCCTACAATGCACAGGACCTACCTCACAGCAAAGAATTATCTTACTAGAAATGTCAACAATGCCGCTGTTGAGAAACCCTGCTCTACAAAGAGCACCAAACACAAGCAAAACCCCAGGGAAGGTCACAAATTTGAGCTACGTCTGCAGGGAAAGCCCCTCACACTAGGAAATGATTTAGCTAGAACATCTCTGGGGTGGAGGAACACAGTGGGATTCCAAACAGACTGCCTATGGGGGTAGATGGAAGGAATCCATGGTGTATCATTTAGAAATGAGGAGTTAAGATATGAAATAGAGGTGTTACCTAGCCACTCTTTGCCCCTCCCCAGTTTTGTTGAGATATAACTGACATATAGCATTGTGTTAGTTTCAGGTGTACAACATGATTCCATAGCTGTCTATATCGAGAAATGATTACCACAATAAGTTTAGTTAGTTAACATCCATCACCTCACATAAACGATTTTTTTTCTTGTGATGAGAACTTTTAAGATCTATTCCCTCAGCAACTTTCAAATACACAATACAGTATTTACTGACCACTCTTTCCAAAGACACCACCCAAGTCACTGTATCCCATCAACCTAATTTCCTGCATAGCATGTATCACAGCCGAATAGTCTTATTTTCTCCTTCTTTATTATTGTCTTTCCCCTCTGGAATGCAAGCCCCGAGAGTAAGGCTTACTCTATTCTTCACTGTTTCCACAGCACCTCGAATAACTCCTTACAAAACAGTAAACATTCAATAAATTCGGCGAGCGGAAGAGTTCTTTTAACGGCTTCAGTGGTAAATTAAAGGGGGGATTCCGAGGCACCCCCATCTCTGAGATGGGGGTGGAGGGTGGAGACCCCAAGCACTCCAGCTGGAGAGGCGAGCGCGGGATCAGAAATTCAAAACTGCCGCCTCCGGAGGAGAGTAAAAAAAAAAAAAAGGACGAATTGGAGCATACCAGAGCGAAGCGGGAGGGGGCGCTGGGATAAGGCAGAAGTGTACCGCTGGAGACCGGGGGCCAAGGGAGGGCTACCAGCGGTCCCACACCCTCCGGAGGGTTCAAACAAGGCAAGGGGAAGTAGCCGGAAGCAGCAGGTCCGGCGGAGGACTGCACGGCCCGCCGCTGGCAGTCGGCTCCGGACGCGCCACTTTTGGCGGGAGGGGGCAGTGGGCGGGGTAACGTACAGAATCGGCCCGTACCACTTGCTCCGGGGAGGGGGCCGCGCAGAGAGCGGGCAAGTGACACCTGGGGAAGAGGTTTGAGTTAGAGCACTCGAGCGGGCAAAGCGGGTTCGAGTTGAGCCCGCTCAGGAGGGAGAGGAACCTGTGAGGGTTCCCGACATTTCAGGTCACACGGGCTGGGTTGGACTACTCTGCTGCCGGATAGGGGGTCCAGGCTGGGACGTGCGGAGGGCCGCAGCCAGGTTTATCTCACCAGAGCCATTGGGTCCAATGATGGCGGTGAACCTCTGAAACGGTCCGATAATCTGCCGACCCTTGTACGACTTAAAGTTCTCGATCTCAATCAGTTTCAGGAAACCCATGACAGCGGCGGCGCCGGCGGCTGTACAAAAGGCCGCGCCGTACGCCCGGGAACTGGGGTAGCCCGCGCGGGAAACACCGCAGTGCAGGCCGGGCGGAAGACAAACCTCGCGAGAATAAGTCCAGGCCTAACGGGATTTCCGGCTTCCGGCGCAAGCGGAACCAGGGGCGTGGTGTGGAAGTTTTGTTGATCCGTTGCCAGGGCGCGAGCTTACCACGGACGTTTGGGTCCCGCCCCCCTTTCTTGTGGCGTGGCAACGCCAACCACTGACACAGCCTACCAAACCGCAGAGGAGGCGGTTACGCAGGACTCTGCGGCTTTTGGGATCCGAGGAAGCAGGCAGGACCAGAGCCCAAGCTTACTGAGACAGAAGTCACAGCAGGGTTATGCCCTCCAGGGCAAGAGGAAGGTGGGAGCTTGGCAGTGGCTTTAGCCTCGCCGGCTGGAAGGCTCAAACAAGAACAGGGTCAGGAATTGGAAGGACCTCGAGGAGCGAGGGCTGTATGGGAAGGAGGGGCCAGTGGGATGATTCGGTGTTAGGTGAGCTCAGACCATGCTGATGGTGAAGTAGAGTTGGAAGTTCCACTAGGAATAAGGGTAGGAATGGGTTGGGATGGGAGGGGGAGGGAGTGTGAAGGGAGAGGAGAGTACTCTGGAGCGGCAGGCTATGGGCTAGGGAAAGCTACTGCCACAGGTACTGCCTCTGTCTCCCGCCTCCCACCTGTGTTTCCAAGCAGAATTCAGAGACTGATGCTGTAACCCAAGAATAGTCTTGGACCCGAGCCACTTATTGGCTACTTGAACACAGATCCAACCTGGGAGCTTCAAAATTGACACTCCTTGCTAAGAAAAATATTTTATGTGAACTCCCTGGAGTCAGGGTTCCTGAGCCAGTGCTCTCCATCTCTATTCTCTTCCTTTCCCCCCATTTTATCTATCTCTCTTCATGCTTCATCCCCATCCCATTTCCTCCTCTCCATCCTCCTCTGCCCCCTCCCTCGCTTTCCTTCTTTCCCTTCTCTTGCTCTCTGTCCTCCATTCCTATTAGTAATAGGTTGCCCTTCTTCCCCTTTCCTTTTCTCCCTCCCCCTCCATTCCCCATATTTTCTATCCTTCTTCATACTTTCATCCCCCTATCACCTTATACTTGCTCATTACCAGATCATGGCTGGGACAACGAAGTGGCTCAGTGGGTTAAGCATGTGACTTTTGATTTTGGCTGGAGTCATGATCTCACAGTTGGTGGGATCGAGCCTGGCATGTGGAGCCTACTTGGGATTCTCTCTCTCTCCCTCTCTCTCTCTCCCTCCCCCACTCACACTCTCTCTCTCTCAAAAAACAAAACAAAACAAAAAAACAAAAACACAAGGTCATGGCCTTAGCAGTCCAAGAAGCTTAAAATATCTACCAAATCTTCCCGTTTAATGACCTTACATTGTGGTGACAGATGGAATGAATAGGCTGGGGTTGGTGCTTAGGCTTAGACATGGAAAAGGTCTGGTTGTTGCCATAGCCATTCCTGAAACCATTTTAAAAATGATGTCTGGAGGCTGGGAAGAGTCTAAAAGTTCTAGGACAAGTCCAGGAAAGTGAGAAAGCTTGGTTTATGGAATCTAGTAGAGTAATCGTAAATGAATTCAACTGGGAGAAACAATCACAATCAGGCTGAGGGGACAGAATGACCAAAGGACAGCAATCTCATATAATTGACAGGAACTAATGTTCCATTTTAGAAAGATGAGATGGAACTTGGAAAAAAATCTAATTGGATCCCTACCTCTCACACCATATATAAAGTGCAATTCCAAATGGATTAAAAACTTAAATGAGAAAGGCAAAATTCTAGACATTTTAGAACATATAACAGGATATCTTTATGACCTCAGGGGATTTCTTGAATGATGAAAACTTCTAAGTTTAAAGGAAAAGATTTGTGAATTGGACTACATTTAAATTCATCCAAATTACAACATAAAGAAAATGAAAAAGTGGGTAAGTGCACACAAAAAGCTTCTGGGGTATTGATTATGTTTTATTTTCTGGCTTCTGCAGGGGATCCACAGGTATTCATTTTGTTGTTGTGCTTCATAACTTACATGTATGTTAACCAGATTCCTTTGTATGTATCAATTGTTACCATAAAAGTAAAGTGAGGGAGCACCTGGCTGACTCTGTTAGCAGAGCATGTGACTCTTGATCTCTGGGTCATGAGTTCAGGCCACACATTGGGCATAGAGCTTTTTAAAAAATAAATATTATTAGTTTTTTAATGTTTATTTATTTTTGAGAGAGAGCGTGAGCAGGGGAGGGCAGAGAGAGAGGAGGACACAGAATCCAAAGCAGGCTCCAGGCTGTCCTGAGCTGTCTGCACAGAGCCTGACATGGGGCTCTAATTCACAAACTGTGAGATCATGACCTGAGCCAAAGTCAGACACTTAACCAACTAAGCCATCCAGCTGCCCCTAAAAATAAATATTATTTTAAAAAATCTGGGGCGCCTGGGTGGCTCAATCAGTTGAACATCCAACTTTTGATTTTAGCTCAGATCATGATCCCAGGGGTGTGGGTTTGAGCCCCACGTTGGGATCTGCACTGAGTGTGGAGCCTGCTTAAGATTCTCTGTCTCTCTCTCTCCCTCTGCCCCTCCCTCCTGCTTGTGCTCTCTCTCTCTCTCTCTAAAATGGAAAAAATAAAATAATAAAAAATAATAAAGTGAAAAAACAAGCCACAGATTGGAGGTGTTTGTCACATTTAGGCTAATAAATGATTAGTGTGTAGAATACATAACTCCTAAAATTAATAAGAAAAGGACAAGCAACTTGATTTTTTTTAAATGAACAAAAGTGAGCACTTCACAGAGGAGTATTCAAAAATGGCCAAAATACATGAAAAGATGTGCAACCTCATTAGCAATAATGATAATATCAATAAAAATTGATAATTATAATTTTATGTTAACAAATTGGCAAAAATTAAAAAGTCTGCAATACCAAGTATTCCTGAGGATGTGGGGTGACTAGAGTTTTTATACACTATAGTGAAAGTGTAAATTGGTACAGTCTCCTTGGAAAACAACTTGTAAAGTTAAATACATTTATGCCCTATGATCAGCCCTTGCACTCTGAGGTATATGCTAGAGAAATTTTTCCACCTGTATATAGGTTTCTTTTAATCTACAGATTCCTCCTTTTTTTCCCTTGCAATTAAAAATAAATAAACTGGGTTGTTTGTGCTGCAGAGTCCTAGTCTCTCCTAAACTCACTTCAGTCAGGTCGTCATCCCCACAACCCCACCAAAAATGTTTTTGTTAAGGTCATCAACAATCCTCGTGTTATTAAACCGGTCAGTTCTCAGTCCTCATCTTAACATAACATCAGTTGCTCACTCCTTCCTGAAGTCTTCTCAGATACCACACTTCTGGTTTTCCTCCCACCTCACCAGACACTCCTCCTCAGCCTCAAGTGCTGACTCCTCCACTCCCCATCTCCCCTGGGGCATCTAAACTTACTGCCCTAGAGTAAGATCTCTTATAGCCTCATAGCTTTAAATTCCTGGGGTGCCTGGGTGGCTCAGCTCAGGTCATGATCTCCCAGTTCATGCGTTCATGAGTTCAAGCCCCACATTGGGCTCTCTGCTGTCAGCATAAAGCCCACTTTGGATTCTCTGTCCCCCTCTCTATGCCCCTCCCTGTTCACTCTCTCTCTTTCTCAAAAGTAAATAAACATGAAATTCCTTTGTATTAGGATACACTAACTTTTGCTGAGGTTACAAACAACCCCAAAATCTCAGCAGCTTAAAATAACAAGGATTTCTCACTCATGCATCTTGTCTGATTTGAGTTGGCTACATCTCTGCTCTATGTCATCATTCCAGGACCAATGCTGAAGGAGCAGCTCTTACCCGGGACATTGCCAGACTCCTAGCAGAGACTGAAGAGGAAAACGTGGCAATCACATAATAGCTCTTAGTTCTATTTGGAAATAACACACGCCAATTCTCCCATTGCAAAGGGCAAAGCCAATCACATGGCTAACCTTGAGGGCAATGAGATGTATAAGCCTTCTATAGGGAGAAGCACCAGATCTTTTGGAACAATAATGAAATCCACCATACCATCTGTACGCTATCAATGGATATCTAATAGACTTCTCAAACTCAACACTTCCAAACATGATCTCTTGATCCTCCTCCCCATTCCACTGTTCTCCCACACAGACTATTCAGTTGATAACAACTCTATCCCTCTGATTGCCTTAGCTCAAATCCTTGAAATCATTCTTGATACTGCTCTCATACTGCACATCTAATCTATCAGAAGTCCTGTTGGCTCTGCCTTCAAAATCTATCCAGAATCTGGGGTGCCTGGGTGGCTCAGTTGAACATCTGACTTCGACTCAGGTCATGATCTCACAGCTTGTGAGTTCAAGCCCCACATCGGGCTTGCTGCTGTCAGCACAGAGTCCACTTGGGTCCTCTGTCCCCCTCTGTCTCTTCCCTTCCCCCACTCATATTCATTCTCTCTCTCTCTCTCTCTCTCAAAAATAAATAAAAACATTTTTAAAATACATGCATATATTCAGAATCTGACCACTTCTCACTATCCTTGCTGCTCCTGACCTGATGTGATTCACCATCATCTTTTGCCTGGATGGCTGCAATAGCCTTCTGTCTGGCCTCCCTGCTTCTAGCCTTGCCTCTGGTCCCCTTAGTCTGTTCACACAACATCCAGAAGTGAATCTTTAAAAAGCAGAGGCTGAACACATCATTCCCACTGCTCAAAATCCTCCAATGGCTGCCCATTTCTCTAAGAGTAAAAGCCACAGCGTTTAACAATGTTCTGCAAAGTCCTACAGGCTCTGCACACACCCCACATTATCTCTCTAATAGCATTTCCTACCTACGTCTCCTCCACCCACCTGCCTCCCTGCTGTTCCCCTGAATGTGTGCCTTTTGCATCCTCCTTAAGGGCTTTGCACTTGTTCCCTCTGCCTGAGTGCTCTTCTCCTAGATATCAGCATAGGTGACTCCCTCACCTTCAAGTATTTGCTCAAATATTACCTGTTCAATTATGCCTCCCCTGGCTTCAACATTTAAAATTGTAACACTCCCCATTTCCTTGGCACTTCCAGTTCCCTTTATTCTGCTCTATATTTTTTCCCAGAGGACTTATCATCTTACAAACTATTTAATGTGCTGTTGATTGTCTGTGCCCCCCCAAAAGCAACCTCCACAGACTCAGATTCTTGTCAGTTTTGTTCTTTGATGTCTCCCAAATGCTTACAGGAGTGTCTTGACAGTAGGCACTCCCCAAAGATTTGTTAAATGATAGAATGAACGTGAGTGAACACGGGAAGATGAAGAATGCACACTGCATGATACGTTATAAAGTTCTTAAATGAGAATATTTCAAAATATTGTCCAGGGAGTCGTATACACACACAGTATATTAATGCCCATTAGTAAGTGAATGTCAACATTTGCACAGTAGTTACCTCTTAGGGTAAGGATGAGGGAGAAGAGACATAAGATACTTCAATAGTATTGATCATGTTCTATTTCTTTTTTTTTTAATTTTTTAATGTTTATTTTTGAGAGAGACAGAGTGTGAGTGGGGAAGGGGCAGAGAGAGGGAGACACAGGATCTGAAACTGGCTCCAGGCTCTGAGCTGTCAGCACAGAGCCCAATGCGGGGCTCAAACTTGGGAACGGCGAGATCATGACCTAGGCTGAAGTTGGACACTTAACCGACTGAGGTACCCAGGTGCCCTAATCATGTTCTATTTCTTAAGTTGGGGTGTTGGTTCATGGGTCTCTTTTGTCATGCCTCCTAACTTGTAAATGGGTTATATATATATATTCTCCTGTATGTGTCAAATATTTCAACCACAAAATTAAAAAAAAAAAAAAAAAGACCAGAACTAGCTCTAGGAGGAGTTGAGGAATGGTATTCTAAACAAAGAAACACCATGTACAAAGGCCTTGAGGTGGGAATGGTTGTTGCGTTGGAGGACTTGATAGGAGGCCAGTGTGCCTGGAAGACTGTAAGTGAGGGAGGCTGTGACGTGGGATGAATTGGAGAGGTGTGCAGGAGCCGGATCTTGAAACTCGTGGTTAGGCATTTGGATCTGATGCTAAGTGCAGTGGGAAGCCATTGGATTGTAAGCAGGTGAGAGACATGATCAGATTCATGTTTGCAAAAGTGTATTTGGCTGTGGTTTTGGCCAGCTCACAATGCCAAAAGTGAGCTTCCCAAAATATGAAAGAACACAGGTGAATTTAAGCCTTCTAGCCTGTCACTTGACTAGAGAATAAGTAGCAAATAAAGAGGAAAAAGTGGTGCCATTTACTGAAATAGGGAAAACTGAATAGAGCATAATACAAATAGAGGAGACTTGTAAATGAGTTTGAGAATTGGAAAGGTGAGCAGGGGTCAGATCATGAAGACTTATAAATCTGGCAAAGAGGGTTACATTTTATCTTGTAAACACTGGGGAGCCATTTGCTTTAAAGCTGCTTTTAAAGTTGTTGTTTTTTAAGATCTTTTATTTTTAAGTGATCTCTACACCCAACATGAGGCTTGAACTTACAACCCTGAGATCAAGATTCACATGTTCCACTGACTGAGTCAGCCAGGCACTCTATTGCTTTTAAGGTTTTTTTTTTTTTTTACTTTCTATCATTTATTTTTTATAATTTACATCCAAGTTAGTTGGCACATGGTACAACAAAGATTTCAGGAGTAGATTCCTTAAGCCCCTTATCCATTTAGCCCATCCCCCCTCCCACAACCCCTCCGGCAACCCTATGTTCTCTATATTTAAGAGTCTCTTATGTTTTGTCCCCCTCCCTGTTTTTATGTTATTTTTGCTTCCCTTCCCTTATGTTCATGTTTTGTATCTTAAAGTCCTCATATGAGTGAAGTCATATGATATTTGTCTTTCTCTGACTAATTTCACTTAGTATAATACCCTCTAGCTCCATCCATGTAGTTGCAAACGGCAAGATTTCATTCTTTCTGATTGCTGAGTAATACTCCATTGTATATGTATACCACATCTCCTTTATTCATTCATCCATCGATGGACATTTGAGCTCTTTCCATACTTTGGATATTGTTGATAGTGCTGCTATAAACATTGGGGTGCATGTGTCCCTTCAAAACAGCATACCTGCATCCCTTAGATAAATACCTAGTAGTGCAATTGCTGGGTCGTAGGGTAGTTCTATTTTTAATTTTTTGAGGAACCTCCATATTGTTTTCCAGAGTGGCTGCACCAGTTTGCATTCCCACCAGCAGTGCATCCTCACCAACATCTGTTGTTGCCTGAGTTAATGTTAGCCTGTCTGACCGCCATGAGGTGGTATCTCAGTGTGATTTTGATTTGTGTTTCCCAGATGATGAGTGATGTTGAGCATTTTTTCATGTGTCGGTTAGCTATCTGGATGTCTTCTTTGGAGAAGTGTCTATTCATGTCTTTTGCCCATTTCTTCATTGGATTATTTGTGTTTTGGGTGTTGAGTTTGGTAAGTTCTCTATAAATTTTGGATACTAACCCTTTATCTGATATGTAGTTTGCAAATATCTTCTCCCATTCTTTCGGTTGCCTTTTCATTTTGCTGATTGTTTCCTTTGCTGTGCAGAAGCTTTTTAATTTGATGAGGTCCCAATAGTTCATTTTTGCTTTGGTTTCCCTTGGCTTTTAAAGGTTTTAAGCTGAGGTGCAATGGTCAGATTTGCTTTCAGAAAGGTCACTCTGGTAACTAGCGGAGACAGAGAAGTAGAGAGGGTAACACTGGAGCAAGGGAGACCACTGAGGCTCCTGGGAATATTGTCTGGCACCCAATTGTGAGGCATGAGTTAGGGTGGTGACAACAGAGATGTAGGACACATATATGAAGTATACCAGTAGGTAAAATCAGTAGGAATCAATAAGTGGTCAGACACTGTAGGGAGAAAGGAATGGGGGTTAGGGATGTAGTCAAGGGTGATGGTTAGCACTGATTAGCCATTCCACCCCACCCTTGCTCCAGATGAATAAGATAAACCTGCCAGATCCGAAGGAGGTGGCAGCCATTGAGGCTAGAAAAAATCAAGAAAAACAGCGACAGAGCCGATTCGTCAATGTGCGGACCCGGGTCATGGGGGTGAGTGGGAAATGGGGACTTTCTTGGGACCAGGAGTAACATCACTCCTGCACCTGGAGCTGAACGTAGCAGTGTCTGTTACAGCCCTCCTTGATTTGAGCAGGCCATCGGGTTGGAAAGGAAGGAGAATGGAGAGAAGGCATCCCCTCCCAGGTGTGGGAAGGAAGAGGGCTGGGGGTACAGGGGAAGAGACTGGGGGAAGAGGAGCAGTGACAGCTGACTCTCCTCCAGTCAGCTCTGGGCTGAGTGGCCTGGTTCTCGAGAGACAGGCAACATGGAGCCAAAAGAAGTCTAAAGAATATTTGGTATTGTATATGCCTAAATGCTGTCTGGAAGGCCACGTAAGAAACTGTTAACTAGGCTGAGAGAGATGGGAGGGACTTACTCTTCACTAAACTATATTCCCTTTTGCACTATCTTGAAATGTTCTAAATGAATTATAATCAAAATAAAGAGAAAATATTGACAGTTTAAGAAAAAATAAATTGCTAAGTAGGTGGATAGATGGGGGTATGCAGCATGGTATTCTGGAAAAGACCTTATACCTATGCTCAAGGCCAGGTCTGCTGTTTACTAGATGCATGGCTTTAAATGAGTCGCCTATCTTCTCTGAGCTCCAGGCTCCTTGGTAAAATGAAGCTAAATAAAGGAAGTGTGAAAGTGAATATTAACATATGGTGATGGCTCTGGAAACCAGAGGTATAGTGCCTGACATAAGTAAGTAGTTGGCTGAGAGATGTGTGGTGTGATTGAGATCCAGTTGGCAAGCTTTTCCTCAGGGTCTGCTCTGTGCCAAGCGCTGGGTTGGGCAGAAGGGTACAAAACTGACTAAGGCCCGGTCTCCACCCTGAATGGGCTCACAGTCTGGTGGAGGAGATCATCAAGAGAGGCAAACTTCAATATAATGTGGACAATGGGTCCTAGATTCTATGGTAGTAAGGAATGCCTAAGGAATTAGGAAGGTGAAGCCTGGGCTGATCTTGAAGGATGAATAGGAGTTTGGGTAAAAAGAGGAAGAAAGAGTTCCAAGTGGAGGGAGCGGCTGGAGCAAAGGCTATTTGTTCAGAACAACCTAAGATGTACAGGGAAACATAAGCACAGAGCTCTTGAGGGTGGGGTGGGTGAAAAAGGTACTGAGATAAGGCTGGAGAAGGAGGCAGAAGCTAGACCACTGAGGGGCTTACAAGCCATGCTCAGATAATAGAATATTATCCAGTAGGTATTGGGAGTCTATTGGAGGATTCTGAAGCAGGTAAATTCTTAGCAGTTTGTGTTAGAGCATCCAAGGCCCGCTGCTGTTCCCCTACCCTGATCTACCTCTTTTCTTGGGATCAGATGGATGTCAAAGCCCTCGACAGCCAGGTGGAAGAGCGAAAGCTTCGAGAGGCAACAGAGCAGAGCAAGGAGGCAGCTTATGGTAAAAACTCAAGGCAAAGGGCAAGCCAAGAAGGCTAGTATAAGGGCTTGAGTGGGCTGAGGTAGGGCCGTACTGCCTTGGGGTGGGGCCTGAGGCCTGGGGTGTGGTGGGACAAACCCGATGGGCCTTGGGAGCAGAGGCCATGCTGAGTGGGCTCTGTCTCTGCCTTGGGGCTTTTCCATGTTCCTTCCCACCACTCCCAGCTACTTACCAGAAGCAGTATGATATGGTAGCCCAGATGCTAGAGAAGGAAGAGGCAGAACGGACACGTCGGCTGGCCAAGAAAGTCCAGGAATTTCGAGAGCAAAAGCAGCAGGTCAAGAACAAGCAGGAAATTGACTTTTGGGATCCTAGCCGACAGTGGATGGAGTATCCAGCCTATCTCAGGGACAGCGAATCCTGCTATGGTCCATCCAGCCTGCAGTACTTTGCAAGGGAGGACCTGGAGAAGGCCACATGCCTGAAAATGCAGCAGGAGCAGTTCAGGCAAAGCCTGGAGAAGCAGCTGAAGGAGCGACAACAAGTCAGGGTTGATAAGAAGTATTCAGGTAGGCAGCCGGAGCCCTCCAGCTTTATTGTAGGGATACAATATATAACATATAACATACAAAATATGTGTTCATCAACGTTATGTTATTGGTAAGGTCAACAGCAGCAGTAGGCTATTAGTAGTTAAGTTTTGGGGGAGTCAAAAGTTATATGTGGATTTTTGACTGTGGGGGGCATTGGTGCACCTAAGCCCTGCGTTGTTCAAGGGTCAACTCTATAATGTGGTTAAGATAGTTGCTAGGGAGAAAAATAAAGCACAAAAGGGGGATATGAGGACTTTGGGAGAGGGGTGCACAGTTGCAATTTTAAGTAAGGAAAACCTCACTGAGGTGATGTTTGAATACAGATCCGAAGATGAGGAAGTGAGAAATGCAAACATCTGAGGGAAGAGCTGTCCAGGTAGAAGAAATAGTACAAAGGCCCGGAGGCAGGAGAGAGGGTGTCTGGAATGTTTGAAGAATGGCAGTGGGGCCAGAGTAGCTGAAGTAGACCCATTGAGGGGAAAAGTGATAGAAAACAAGTTCAGAGAGATGGAAGGGGCCAGATCCAGAGGGCCTTATGGGGCATGGTGGGGACTTTGGCTTTTACTGAGTGAGGTAGGAGCCATGGGAGGGTTTTGTGCATTGGAGTCACGTGATTTGTATTTTAGCCGTAAAATTTTGCCAGCCATTGTGGAGACTAGGTTAGAGGGAAAGACTAGAGGCAAGGAGATTAGCTAGAATGCTGTTGCAGCCAAGAGGAGGTGGCCAACAGGCAGCCATGTAGCTATATGATTCTGAGGTGGCATATAGCCAGCCAGCCTGGGGTGCAGGGAGAGATCTGGAGGTCCAAGGTGGGGAAAGCTGTGCAGATGAGCAGGATGCTAAGCCTGAATGGAGCCTGGGAAAGGGTGAGCAAATGGTACACTCTGTGAGGACAAAGGTCAGAGCTGTCTTATTAACCACTACAACCCCAGTGACTTACACACTACACTACCTGGTACATGGTAGATGCTCAGTAAATGTATCTTGAGTGAATGAAGGAGCCCATAACAAAGGGATCAGGGAGGTAGGGTAAAAGATACATCAAATAATAAAAAGAGCTAACCTGTATTGAGCACTTACTGTATACCACTCTAAGTTTGCTACCATATATTAACTCAGGTAATCCTGACGACCAGTCCATGAGGCAAGTCCTAGTATTATCCCCATTTTCAGTGGAGGAAACTGAAGAACAGAGATGTTAAATAACTTGCCCAAAGTCATACAGCTAATGGTGATGGACGCAGGAAGTAAACTTGGGCAAGCTGGCTCCAGAGCCCAACCATGTCTTGACCATGACACCATGCTTGCCTTCTCTCAGTTGCCACGAGAAGTGGTCTCAGAGGTCAAGGGAGGAGTTTCAGAGAGGGAGTCATCAATAATGTCAAAGGCCCTGGAGAAGTTCAGATAGGAACAGAAACCTGTCTACTGTATTTGGAAATTGGGAGTATTTGGTGATTTTTGTCAGAGCGCTGCAGTGGTGCCATGGGGCCCAGCTACCCTGTGGCAGCAGGCAAGTGTATGAGAAGGCAGAGCTAGGCAACAGGGACAGCAGAATACCAAGGGAGAGTCCACACAGTGTAATGGAAGGAGCATGGGCTGATTTCTCGAGAGACTTGGATTCAAATCCTGACCGACTACTTGCTGTGCAACCTTGGGCATTTTGCTTCACCTCTGGACCTTAGTGTCCTCACCTGAAAAATGGTGCTGATCCTTTCCTCTCTGGGTTGTTGTGAAGAGTGAAATGAAACCATGTACCTCTATCCATCCTCCCCACTCCACCCTTGCCATCCTCCAGCATCTGAAGTCTGTGTCCCTGTGCCTCTTCAAAGCCAAGCCTTAAGCCTATGTTCTGGACCCCATTATCCCTGTGCCTCCCTCTACCTGCCCCCAGGCTGTGGTCTCTCAGATATCCCCTGCACTGTGTTTTCAACATTTCCCCTTTCACTGGTCCCTCCTGTGCCTGCTGTAAACATGCTTATGTCTAACCCATCTTAAAAAAAAAAAAAAGCCTCCCTCCACCCTGTGATTCCTCTAGATGCTGTGAGCTAGCTCTTGTTCTTTACAGCCGTACTTTTTGAAAAATCTGCTTCTGCTTGCTGTTTTTTCTTCCTTTCCAGTCACACCTCAACCCCAAGATCTCCTTTCTCCCCCACACAAATGCACTGACCCTGCTCTTGCTAAATCGCCAATGTGTTTGTGTTATTAAGTACAAGAGGTTCTGTTTAGTCTTTCCTCTTTGGACCTTTCTTGCTACACTTGACTCTAATCACATGCTTCTTGAGGCTCTTTTCCTTGGCTTCTGTAATAGTACATTCTGCTCTTAGGTCTCTGACCATTTCTTCAGTATCTGCCTTTTGTGGGCTCCTCTTCCTTTACTCCTTCCTTGTTGAGGCTTGGTCTCTGGCACACTGCTTTCCCTACCCTGCATACTTACCTCAGGTGCCCTCGGCCCTCATTCTGGTTTGAGCTACCATGTCACCACCTCTGTGCTGTGGACTCTCTACCTGCAGAATCAGATCTGCAGATGCCTGTTGACCACCTTCAACTTAGCTTCCTAAACAGAATTCCCTAGTCTGCTCTTCATTCTCTTTTATTTCCAGTGGTGGCCACACCATATGTCCAGTCATCCAAGCCAGGACCCTGGGAAGCATCCAAATCTTTCCCCTCCCTTACTCTCTCATGCAATCAATCGTGTACTGCTAATGTAGCCTCCTATATATTTGGCCTGGCTTGAGCCCTCCAAGATGGCTTCTCTACCTCTATTGTCTCCCACCAGCCTGACTATATTCTATACCAGCCTGGAAGGAGGTTTCTAAAATACACAGCTGTGTCCCCGCCCCAACCCCTTGCTTAAAATCCTTCCATGTTCCCCACTACCTTCAGGGCAAGTTTCTGGCTCTTAGTCTGGCCCCTGCAAAGCTCTCTAGCCACTTGCATTTTATGCTCCAGCAAGAGCACACTATTTGTAGTTTAAGGTAGAGAACATACTTTTTCTTGGTTTCCTTCATTCATTTGACAAATATTTATTGAGCACCTACTATGTACCAGGCTCTGATCTAGGTGCTGGGCATGGTAGTGAATAAAACAGACAAAATCTCTGCCCTCCCAAAGGTTACTTCCTAGTGAGGAGAGAGATAGGCAATAAACAAAATAAGTTAAATGTAGAGTATATTGAATGGTGGCAAATGGTAGGGAGAAGAATAAATCGGGGAAGGGGGATAAATGTTGGGCACAGGAAGGTTGCAATTTTAGGTAGGAGAGACAGGGAAGGCCTCACTGAGGTGGCAATATTTGAGCAAAGACCTGGGGTGAGCAACAGAACATGAGCCAAGAGTAACATCTATTGCAAATCCCTGGGGCAGTAGTGCCTGGCATGTTCTAGAAACAGCAATGAGGCTGGTGTGACTGGACTAAAACACGGCCTGGAATGCCCTTTGCTCTTTCTTTCTATATGCAATGCACATTTCAAAGATCACCTCCTCCTGGAAGCCTTCCTCTCACCCACCACCCAAAGCTCTCATGATGCCCTGTATACATTTCTATCGTTGCCCTTATCAAAATGCGGTATGATGATCTATGTTTGATCCATCTCCCTGTATCTTTCAAGTAGGCACTTGAGAAATCCTTCGTTGCTGCTATTTTGGCTATCCCTAGCCCCAAAGAGTAACTCCTCCACATCCCTACAATTAGGACATTCCCCTCCCAAACATACATATACACATATCCACCGAGCTTGTTGAACAAATAGCTGAATGAGTGAACCAGCAATGGGGCAGACCAGTATAGTGCCCTGGCCATATTTATCTGTGTAGATCTGCTCGATGACCAGCTGCGCCTAGCCATGGATACACGGGCCGCCCAGCTGGCCAAGCTGGAGGAGTCCTGTCACGTGGCCATGATGACTGCCATGGCCAACGCCAACAAAGCCCAGGTACAGCCTGAGCCATTCAGTGTACTGGGCTCTCCTGAACCCCTTGAACAAAGTCCTGGAGAACCTTAGCCGTATCTTTGCCCACATAAACTTTCTTGAATCAACACCAGCCCTCTCATCTAGCTGAGGATGTCCCCTTTCACCTAAGGGCCCTCTTAGGGCAGAAGATGCTCTTCCCCACATCCAGACTCAGGATGACCTGAAAATGGAACACCACCCTCCCTTCCCCAGCCTCTCAGTCTAAAGGTTTCCAGAGAACACGGAAGTTCCCTGTCATCCCACCGCCGTCCCCCCCCCCCATATTAGGTCAAAGGTCAGGCAGTATCTGTTCCTTTTCTCCCAGAGATAGAGGAGAGTAGGGTCATGTCTTCCCCTCCCCTGTGACTGAGGGTTCCCCGATGTTGGGTACCCAAATGCTCATATTTTGGGGCCCCACCAGGCAGCTGAGATGGCTCGGTGGCAGCACCATGAGCAACGCCATGAACAGCAGGCTAACCTCAAGGAGATCCAGAAACAGGTCACAAGTAACCTACCGACTGAGAACCCCCAGACTACCCAAAACCCTGTGGCTCCCCACCGGGTCCCACCCCATTGTTGGAAGGGCATGACTCCAGAGCAGCGTGCTGCCATCAAGAAAGCCCAAAAGGTGCAACACCATGAAAAGGAGGCACAGCGCCGGGCTGAACGAGCATTGGATGCCAAAAGGGAAAGTCAGACCTTGAGCTTGGCCCAGGCAGCACTGCAGCTAGAAGAGCAAAAGAGGGAACTCTGTGCTGTATTTCAAAGGGGGCTGGGCTCCTTCAATCAGCAGCTGGCTACGGAGCAAAAAGCTCAGTGAGTTCTAGGGGGTGGCAACATGAATGCCAAGGGAGGGATGAGAAGGGTCAGGGAGAGAGGGAAGCTCATCAGCTGAGGCCTCTGCACTTCCTTCACAGGCAGAATTATCTGAATTCGATAATCTACACCAATCAACCTACAGCCCAATATCACCTGCAGTTCAATACCAGCAGCCGCTGAGCTCAGGATGGTCATCTCTTCTCCCTCATCAAGCTCACAAAAGCTTGGAGTCAGAGATGAAAATGCTGAAGGCCTCCTCCACCAATCCATCCCCCCAATATCCCTACCTTTGACCCTAGTTAATAAAGTTATTCACTAAAATCAAGGCCATGTGTTGTAACAGGACACAAAAGGTATGAGGTACTGCCTTTCCCACCCACCCCTGGGCTTGAAGGATCTGACCCTGTCACTAATTCACCTTTCTTCCCCATGCCAGTTTACCCAGCACACAGCGTTACCCACTCCCTGTGAGAAACAGAGGCTTTATTAGGCACAGAGTGTGACTGCTGGGCAGTTACAAGATGGCTACTGGACTTCCTCTCAAGCTGCAGTACAGTACTCCAGGGGAAGGAGGGGCAGAAGAACAGGTGTTTTCTGTGCTCTCTCCTTTCAAGGCTGCATGCGGATGGCCCCATCTAGCCGGATGACCTCTCCGTTGATGAATGGGTTTTCGATGATGGCTTGTACCAGATGAGCATACTCAGCAGGGTCACCCAGGCGGCTGGGGAAGGGCACCTGGCTGGCCAAGAAGTTGCGCACTTTTTCTGGGAGGCTGGTCAGCAGTGGGGTACCAAATAGGCCTAGACAAGACAGTCAGAGTCAGAGTCCTACCCTTCCTTTTTTTTTTCAATGTTTATTTATTTGAGAGAGAGACAGAGAGCACATGCTCAAGTTGGGGAGGGGGAAAGAGAGAAGAAGAGAGAGAGAGAATCCCAAGCAGGTTCTGTGCTGTCAGCACAGAGTCTAATGCGGGGCTCGATTTCACCAACCTGAGCCAAAATCAAAAGTCGAATGCTTAACCAACTGAGTACCCAGGTGCCTTTGCCCTTCCTTTCATATTTACTCATTCCCTCCTCACCTTAGCCCCAACTATGTACTTATGATGCCCAGAAATGGAAGACTATTGCTGCTTAGCTGGTAGACACCTTCCCCTCTCAATTGCCCATGAATCCTACCCAATCCCAGGTGTGGCAGGGAGGGAATATATCTACCTGGAGCAATGGTCATCACTCGGATGCCCATGGGAGCCAGATCCCGAGCAATGGGCAGTGTCATGCCCACTATGCCCCCCTTGGAAGCAGAGTATGCAGCTTGTCCAACCTGGAGAAGGAGTAGAGGTCAGAGGTGGAAGAGCCCTAACAAGTCACCAAGGACACACAAGCCTTGTCCCTGCCCACACACCTGGCCCTCAAAGGCAGCCACGCTGGCAGTGTTGATGATGACCCCGCGTTGGCCTCCCTGATCTGGTTCATTCTGGCCCATCTCACCAGCCACCAGGCGGATCACATTGAAGGTGCCCATGAGATTCACCTGGAAGACCAGTAGAAACATGGTGTAGGACCTTTTGTCCCCTAAAAGCTATGGGGGCACCCACAGTCAAATATCTCTTACTTGTACCCCTGGAGAACCTCCAAGGCCTTACATTAAGAACTCGCTGGAAGTCCTCCAAAGTATGGGCCTGATTCTTCTTTAAGTTGTATGTCTTCATAGCCACTGCAATGCCTGCACAGTTGACTGCCACATCCACACGGCCAAACTTTTCTCTTGCTAGAGTCAGGGCTGCCTGCACGTCCTTCTCTGAGGTCACCTTCAAAGGGAGAAGTGGAGAAAAGTATACATCTCCCAGCACATACACTCACCACTAAACCTGGAGGAGGAGGGAGCAGGTCCAGTCTTTGAGTGACAACAGGATTCTGTAATCAAGGGAGAGGCCAAAAGAAAACTCAAGAGTGGGGCAAAGGTGAAAATGTTAGGTAGTATAGAGCAGTGTTCAAAACATTTTTCAAATCTATACCCTCTTTTGATAAATTCACATACCCCTGGAGATTTCGGTGGATCAGAGCAGCTTTGAGAATTAGTGATATGAAGATAGCTAGCTTCACTTTCTGTAGTTTCACTAAAAGTTTTTCAACTTTGTAAATATAAAACTACAGAGCACAATATGCATTTTCAAACTGTACATACCAACTCCAGGAGATTCTGATATGTCCAATCTCCATCCCCACTGCCGTGGATCCGGGCTTTGTACATTCCTTATTGCAAATGCTCCCACAGTGCTTGACAGAGAGCTTAGGCCAAAAGGGGCAAGGAGATGGGTCCACTGTCCACATGGATAGCACCCTTATGGAAGGGGACCCCACCAGTTCCCAGGCCTATTTCAGTGACCTCATGTACACACTTACGTCAGCTGGGGCAAAGACGCAACTCTTCCCTAACTTCTTGGCTTGGACCTCCCCATCGGAGTTAGGCAGGTCCAGAAGCACAGCAGTGGCCCCTTGCCCCACCAGTCGCTCTGCCGTGGCCAGACCCAGACCAGAGGCTCCTCCGGTTATTAGAGCAACTAGGCCCTGTGAAGGATATGGTCAAATGGCTATGCTGTGCAGACCACCCCCACTCCTGCAAGGGAGACTCCTGGTCACGCCTGCGGTGTAACCCAGGTGTGTTTCCTCTCCTTACTGATGGGACCTTTTGGTGGTGTCTCATCCCCAGACAGCCCACACACATGCAGCGGAGAGTTGACCTTCACCTCCCAAGCCCAACTGCCGCATTACCAGGCCTAGATAAGGGTGACCCTTTCTCCCAGCACCGATCTCTACCCCCTAGTTCCACGACCGCGCGGTCCCAGCTGGCGCAGCGGGACAGCCAGCAGGAGCGAACGCACCACTACCTTCACAGCCCGACATGCCGCAGCCATCTTGCCCTGGCCTCTCCACGAGCCTGGCCATGAGGCAGACCCTGATTGGCCGAGGCGGAGGGATGGGGCGGGGCCGGCGAAGGGACGGGCCAATGCGCAAGACTCCGGGGCGTGGTGTCGGCTGTTTTTGTCCCTGCGCACAGCGCGAAGCCAAGGCCAGGTGCCTCCGGAGTTTCTTCACCTAGATAAAGAATCCAATAGCAGCAGCACAATGCCATCACACCTGCCGCACTACTTACTCCCTAGCTAGTCTTTGAGCAGGCGGCCAGCTCCGCGGGGAGTAGGCGGACAGGAGATTGAGAGTATTCCTTACTCAGAAAAAGCCTTCATTCAAGCATACACATATGAGAGTTTCTCATATGCCAGGCTCTGTGCGGGTCACTGGGGATACCCAAAGGAATATTAAAAGGTTCATGCCTTCCAGAAGGACACAGTTCAGTTCGGGAAAGATAATTACAGTACAGACACAGACAAAGGGACAGAGAACAAAGTTCTGAGACATAAACATGGATATGCAAAGATGTAGATTCTGAGAGCCACCAGAGAGAAATATGTTAAGAGACTGAGAAGAACAGAGATGCCAGATTGGATCACAAAGATATGGATGTAAAAAGCCACTAAGAGAGGGAAGTCAAACTCACTTTTCGTAGATGACATGATACTCTACGTGGAAAACGTGAAAGACTCCACCAAAAAACTGCTAGAACTGATACACGAATTCAGCAAAGTCGCAGGATATAAAAATCAATGTACAGAAATCGAGTGTATTTGTATACAATAATAATGAAGTATTAGAAAGAGATATCAAGGAATCAATCCCATTTACAACTGCACCAGAACCCATAAGATACCTAAAAATAAACCTAACCAAAGAGGTAAAAGATTTGTATGCTGAAAACTTATGAAAGAAATCGAAGAAGACACAATGAAATGGAAAAACATTCCATGCTCATGGATCGGAAGAACAAATATTGTTAAAATGTTGATATTACCCAAAGCATTCAATGCACATTCAATGCACATTCAATGCGCATTCAATGCAATCCCTATCAAAATAACACCAGCATTCTTCACAGAGCTAGAACAAACAATCCTAAAATTTGTATGGAACCATAAGAGATCCCAAATAGCCCAAGTAATGTTGAAAAAAGAAAACCAAAGCTGGAGGCATCCCAATTCTGGACTTTAAGATTACAAAGCTGTAATCATCAAGACAGTATGGTATTGGCACAAAAAACAGACACATAGATTAATGGAATAGAACAGAGAATCCATAAATGGACCCACAGATATATGGCCAACTAATCTTCAACAAAGCAGGAAAGAATATCTAATGGAAAAAAGACAGTCTCTTTGGCAAATGATGCTGGGAAAACTGGACAGCGAAATGTAGAAGAATGAAACTGGACCACTTTCTTACACCATACACAAAAACAAATTCAAAGTGGTTGAAAGACCCAAACGTGAGACAGGAAACCATCAAAATCCTACAGGAGAAAACAGGCAGAAATCTCTTCGACCTTGGCCACAGCAACTTCTTATTAGACATGTCTCCAGAGGCAAGGGAAATAAAAGCAAAATGAACTACTGGGACCTCGTCAAGATAAAAAGCTTCTGCACAGCAAAGGAAACAATCAACAAAACTAAAGGCAACTGACAGAATGAGAGAAGATATTTTTAAATGACATATCTGATAAAGGGTTAATATCCAAAATCTATAAAGAACTTACCAAATTCAACACCCTACCAACAAATAATCTGGTAAAGAAATGGGCAGAAGACATGAATAGACACTTCTACAAAGACATCCAAATAACTTACAGACACATGAAAAGATGCTCAACTGTTGGAGAACAAGAAGCCAGAGGCACCATAAGAATGTCCTGAAGGAAAGGGACAGAGCAGCAAGGAACTGAAAGCAGTTTCATTCCCAGGACGGAAAGCCACCGGGACTGCACGTTCTCTCCAGAAGGACATCATACAGACACCAGGCCTAGGATAAGAATGTTTTGTCTGGCGCCAGATGTACTCATGACCCAGTATGCAATACACTGCAGGTGCATGACCTGTCAAGATGCCAAATACTATGTTGTATGTGCTTGCACATACAATTTGCAAAAATAAAAGAGGCTTGAGCCAAGTGAGCGATTCTTTGGCTCCTGGAGAGTCTTAGCCCCCTGCTTTGTAATTCTCTCATCACCGCACCTTTAGGCCCTGTCTCTCTACACTCAGCATCATTCATCATCAGGGGAATACAAATCAAAACCACAAAATCACACCTGTCAGAATGGCAGAAATTAACAATTCAAGAAACAATAGGTGTTGGTGAGGATACAGAGAAAGGGGAACACTTTTGCCCTGTTGATGGGAATGCAAAATGGTGCAACCACTCTGGAAAACAGTATGGAGGTTCCTCAAAAAATTAAATATAGAACCACCCTATGACTCAAGAACTGCACTACTCAGTATTTATCCAAAGGATACAAAAGTGCTGATTCAAAGGAGCCCATGCACCCCAATGTTTATAGCAGCACTATCAATAATAGCCAAGTCATGGAAGGAGTCCAAATGTCCATCAACTGATGAATGGATAAAGAAGATATGATGTGTATATATATATATATATATATATATATATATATATATATATATATACAATGGAATTCTACTCAGTGATGAAAAAAAATGAAATCTCGCCATTTGCTACAACATGGATGGAACTAACTAGAGGGTATTATGCTAAGCGAAGTAAGTCAGTCAGAGAAAGACATGTCATATGATTTCACTCATATATGGAATTTGAGAAACCCAACAGATGAACATAGGGGAAGGGAAGGAAAAATAGGATAAAAACACAGAGAGAGGAAAACCATAAGAGACTCTTAAATACAGAGAACAAACTGAGGGCTGCTGTAGGGGAGGTGGGGGGGGGATGGGTTAAATGGGTGATGGGCATTAAGGAGGGCACTTGTTGGGATAAGCACTGGGTGTCATATGTAAGAGGTGAATCACTGGGATCTACTCCTGAAGCCAAGACTATACTGTATGTTAACTAATTTGAATTTAAATTAAAAGAAAAATAAGAGACAGGGAAGCTGGGAGACAGACATTCTGAGACAGTTGTTGAAAAGTAGAAACTCTGAGAGGCATAAACAGAAGCAAAAACATCTTTCATCAGTTCAGCCTTGGCTACTGTCCTCTAGCTGTGTCAAACCTATTTTAAATCCAAAAGCCCAGATCACACATTGCTGACTGGAACTCAACCAGACACTGCCATTAAAAATTTTTTTATTACATTTATTTATTTTTGAGAGGCAGATAGAGACAGAGTGCAAGCGGGGGAGGGGCAGAGAGGGAGACGCAGAATCCGAAGCAGGCTCCAGGCTCTGAGCTGTCAACACCGAGCCTGACGCAGGGCTCAAACCCACGAACCGCAAGATCATGACCTGAGCCGATGTTGGACGCTTAACTGACTGAGCCACCCAGGTGGCCCAGACACTGTCATTTTAGACCAGGTCTTTGGTCATCCTAGAACATCTTTCAACCAGCATCCCAATTCAAATCTTGAACCCACCTAATCTACCTAATCTGACTTCCTTTCATACTTCTCCCCAAACCAAGGTCTTCAGGCCATAAATCCTAGTCTACATTTTCAGTCCCATTTGGCTTTATGTTTCCTCTACCTAAAGTATCTCCCCACATGCTTTCCCACCCAGGAAGACTTCCCTCTAGGCCTCCTAGTTGTTGACAATCACCACACTCATGGACACTACACCATATTCATCAAAGGATTTAGTACCAGATTCACCATCTTTCTGACTACATGAAGTCTGCCCAGCAATTTATAGCACTCTTCACGGGGTCCAATATGCTCCAGCCACAGTGGCCTCTTTGTGTTCATCTTTGCGTTAGCTGTTCCCTCTGTTTGGAATTCTCTCTCCGTGAAATTTGCATGACTGCCTTTTTCTTCTTCCTTTTTCATCATGTAGAACTAAGCTTAAATGTCACCTCCTCCCCCTGATCATTCAAGCTGTGGACACCTAGTTACTATCCCATCGTGTTGGAGAAAGTCATTGAGGATGTGACCACTGGTTGACCTGAGAGTTGGAGCCAGGCAATGGGTATCTTTTCACCCCTTCCCTTGTCTTTGGAATGTATACTCTGCCCAATGTTCCCATGGCTGGAGCCATTTCAGGGACATAGCCTTGAGAGAATAAGGTATTGTTGAGACTATCTACACTGAATACATGGTTGAACCTAGTTAAAGCCTCTCTATACATTTTTAAGATTCTGGTGGGTGGATGCAGATATCTACTTGTCTTTCAGCTAAGACAAGCCTTGTATGTAAGTTCCCTTGCTTATTAAATCTGCTATCTACCAATCTGGAGTGGTTTGCCTCTTTCTTTGGTCTCTCCATGCCCTTTTCGTACAGGGACCATTTTGTGAACCAACACATTGCATATTTGAATTATCTGCATAGCCCTTACAGGTCTGTAATCTTTTTTCTAATCTTGGGACCAGATGTGTTTTGGAATTCATATTTTTTCAATTTTAGAAAAGAAGACATATTTTATATAACATAATTCTGTATACTGCATATAGTCTATTCTATATAACTACTGAGAAAGGTCTAGGGCATCACATAATTAAAATTTAATATTTCTAGAGTGAAAAGTATGAACAAGAACACTAAGTGTGAATCAAGACTATAGATAGCTTCATATCACTTCAGGTCAGGTTTTGTCACCTGATGGGTTTGAGCTCCAAAGTATGAAAAAAAACCTTGTGCTTTTCAGAACTTTTGGGGTTATGGAATTGTGCCTAAAGGCACTTGAGCCTTGTCTAATTTTCAAAAATTTTTAAATGTTTATTTAATTTTGAGAGGGAGAGACAGAGAGAGCATGAGTTGGGAAGAGGCAGAGAGAGAGGGAGACCCAGAATCCAAAGCAGGCTCCAGGCTCTGAGCTGTCAGCACAGAGCCTGACGTGGGGCTCGAACCCACGAACTGCGAGATCATGACCTAAGCCAAAGTCAGCCACTTAACCAACTGAACCACCCAGGTGCCCTGAGCTTTGTCTAATTTATGTATGAGAGTGTGTGTGTGTGTGTGTGCGTGCGCATGTGTGTGTGTGTGCGCGCGCGCGTGTGTGTGTGTGTGTGTGTGTGTGTATGTGTGTGTGTGTGTGGTGTGGTTCTCTCCCTGCTGGAAGGTAAGCCCCATGGCCGCAGGATTTTGTCCTGCTGGTTCACTTCTTGGCTACCCAATCCCAAGAAAACTGCCGGCATGTACTAGACACACGATAAAAATGAATGAATGAATGAATCAGTTGGTCAATCAATCAATCAATCAATCTTGGGAGAATTTGGGGGCCCAGTTTCATGATTCCTTCATCTGCTTAACTGCAAGGACCTTTACCTCCTTTTGACTTTAACCACTTCTGCCTAGGTCACATTATTAACCTTGCCAAGCCCTGGAATGACTCTCCCACTTCCCCAGCATCTACACACCACCATCTCTCACTCTGACCATGTTCTCCCGGTCATGTTGACTCTCCTTCCACCACTTCTTTTATCTCCTTGAACCCTGTTATTCTGTGGGCCTCCCCATTTCCTTCCAGCCTAGTAGCCTCTTCCTACTTTTCTTCTGGCCAGCGTAGACCCTCACTCATTCCTCTTCTTTTTTAAAATTTTTTAAAATGGTTGTTCATTTTTTAGAGAAAAACAGAGAGCATAAGCAGGTCAGGGCAGAGAGAGAGGGAGACAGAGAATCTGAAGCAGGCTCCAGACTCCAAGCTGTCAGCAGAGCCTGATGTGGGCTCGAACCCACTAACCTTGAGATCATGACCTGTGCCGAACACAGACGCTTAACTGAGTCACCCAGGCACCCCTCCTCTTCTCTCTTTAAACAGTCTTGCTGGCACCCTCAACCTATTTGCCCCTTGGCATTCTACTAATTCAACTTCTTGACTTTTCAGCACAGACTCTGAAGCCAGAAGGCCTGGGTTTGAATCTCAATTCCATCCTTAATAGCTGAATGACCTTGAGCAAGTTACTTAACTGTTGTGCCTCAGTCTCCTCTTCCATAAAATGGGTATAATCAGGGGTGCCTGGGTGGCCCAATCGGTCAAGCGTCCAACTCTTGATTTCGGCTCAGGTCATGATCTCATGGTTTGTGAGTTCGAGTCCCACATCAGGCTCTCTGCTGTAAGCGAGGAGCCCACTTCATATCCTCTGCTTCCCATTCTCTCTGCCCTTCCTCTGCTCACACACTCTCTCTCTCAAAAATAAATTTAAAAAACATCAAAAAATGGGTATAATCAAAGCACCTACCTTGTAGGGTTGTTAGGAGTAAGTGAGTGAACTATTATATAAGAAAAAAAGTACTCAGTACCTGGCCTTTAGCAAGAGCTATGTAAATGTTAGCTATTGTTACTCTTCAGAGCAGTGTCTCTTAGCCTTTTTTATGCTGTGAAAACTTCTGGCAGTCTGGTGAAGTCTAAGGAATCCCTTCTCAGAATAATGAATGTATTAGATAGGATATAAATAGGATTACAAAAGAAATACAATTACCAAAATAATAAGAAATATATCTGTAGTGTGGTAATATATGTGCTTCTTTATACATTAAATCCCAAGCTCTATCAACAGGTCTTATGACTACCATGGTTTCAAAATAGTGATGTTATTTTGAGAGATCTGTAACAACCCTGATATGCTATGAAAATCTGATTTCTATTAGTAACAGAGCCACGGGTACTGCTAATACTACTGTAGTTTGTTATCCACATCCCCTAGAAGGACATAGTAACTTGTGTTGGTAATAGTGAAAATAAAGATGCAATTTCCCCCCTATCCAAGTCCATGGGCTGCTTGAGTTCTCCCTATAGTCTCCAAAGGGGCTGTGGACCCTGGATTAAGAACTCCTCTTTTTAGAGCAAATGGAGGCCATTAAGTGAACATTTCCTCTCTTGTCATCTCCAACATTGTCTCTACCCACACTATCCTTTCCTTGGATCTCAGAGAAGAGAGGTCCTGTTTGGGGCTTGCCCTTCCCACTGGGCTCAGGAATTTGTGCCATTGAGCATTCTCTCTTTATTGTTCACACCTGTGTCTCAAGGTCATTAGAAAACAGGGAACTGAGCAAACTTGATTTTTGCACACAACAGATAATCATGAGTTTGGTTGTATGAGGTTGAGAAGTGAGGGAAGGGCATGTCAGGGACACCAGAACCAGCAACATCCAGCATTACCTCACAATCCCCAGGGGGTATTAGCCATACCAGGAGATGAGAGAAAAACAAAGACAATCTTCACTCCTGGGAGATAAAAACCACAAAATAACCTGTTTAAGCCTTTCAGGTGCTTTCCATTACCCCGTCAATGACAGAGCTGCATTGGCTCCAGCTGGCTCTGAGCTGGCATTGACAAATATAAAGGACCCCAAATGATGAGCGTGGGGAGCATCCAAATGTGTGCCTGTAACTCCTGAGTAAGTTGGGGCACAATTTGAATGAATGGCTTAAATTCTGAAAGCATGTGTGCAACATGGGAATGTGGCCAGCATCTGAGACCATGCTGAGGATTCATGCTGGCTGAGTGTTTACCATTTGAATAAATAACACTGATGTCTGAATGAATCTGTGTGATGCCAGCCTAAGTTCATCATGACTTTACCATCACTCAAATCAATGGCCATTGTTTAGCCTTTTTTAAAGTTTATTTATTTATTTTGAGAGAGAGAGAGAGAGCGCATGTGAGCAGGGGAGGGGCAGAGAGAGTGAGGGAGAGAGAGAAAATCTCAAGCAGGCTCCTCGCTGGTAGTGAAGCTCAATCCCATGAACCATGAGATCATGACGTGAGCCGAAATCAAGAGTCAGGCACTTAACCAACTGAGCCACCCAGGTGCCTCCATTGTTTAGCCTTTGTAGAATCAAAACTTTCTGGCTGCATTTGACATGTTTGATCACTTATTCCTCCTAGAAACCCTCCCTTGGCTTCTGTGACACCTAACTCTCCTGGTTCCTCCTACTTCCCTGACTGTTCCTTCTTGGTCTTCTTCCTGGGTTCCTTTTCTTCTGCACCCCTTGTCTCTGGGGAGCTCAACCATCTCTTAGTTTCAATACTGCCTCTCTACTGAGGACTTCCCAATCTCTACCTCCAGCTCATCTTCTCCACTGAACTTCAGAATGAGATAGCCAATCATATGCTAGTCCCCTACACCAAATGTCTCTTGGGCGCCTACAACACATGGCATAAACTAAACTGAATCATTTCCCCTTAAACCTTCTCTATCTTGGTAGTAATACCATATTCCCAGACACTCAAACTGGATCTTGGGACTGATGCCCTCTTCACTCCTTTTTTTCTTATAAGTAGGCCTCACACCCAGTGCGGAGTCTAACATGGGGCTTGAACTCATGACTGTGAGATCAAGACCTGAGCTGACAAAAACAAACAAACAAACAAACAAACCTGAGCTGAGATCAAGAGTCAGACCCTTAACTGACTGGGCCATCCAGGCGCCCCCGCCTCTTCACTGCTTCAAATCAATTGCCAGATCCTGTTGATTTAACTCCTACATATTTCTTGAATCTGGCACCTCCTCTTTCCTCTCTTCCAATTATCACCACCCCAAATCTCTTGTCTGTACTATTGCAACTGGTCATATCCCAGTTATCCCTCTTAAAAGGATCCTTCAAGAAGCCAGCAGAAGCCTCTTCCTAAAACTCAAATTTTATTATGTTGTCCTCGTTTCTTTAAACCCTTTAAGTGGTTCCTGCTCACTTTCAGTGCTCTGCATAATCTGCTGCCTGCTGCCTGACTTCAGTCTGTGTAAAACACTGTACTTTCCAGCAGCAATGCACTACTTGATACCTCTCACAGTAGTGCTGCCAGATCAGATACAGGGTACTCAGTAATTAAATTTGAATTCAGATGAACAATAAATAATTTTCAGTTTAAGTATCTCCCATGCAATATTTGGGACATACAAAGGAAGTCCAACAATGCCAGCAAAACCAATAACACCAAGTCTTGGGAAAAAATCCAGGAGGTGCATTTTGGAGATAGTCAAAGCTGTCTAACCCCTACTGAACCAAGCTGTGCATCTTGGGCTTAGTTTGGGAGTATATTTCCTGACACTGACTTGCATATGGCTTGCAATAATGTCAGAGATGTGAGAAATTTTCTTCAAGTTGGGTCCTTGGCTCCTCCACAAATTTAGACTGAGCCTCAGGAATGAAGTAGAGTGAAAGCTCAACCTTCGTGGAAAAGTTTTTTGAGATGAGTCCTTTTCAGGTGATGCATAGACTTTGAAGGTGAGCAGACCCAGGCTGGCTGGCCCCACAGACCTCTAAATTACCTTGCACGTGTTGCTGACAGAAGTGGCTCCAGCAGGGTCCAAAGCCAAAAGTTTTAACAGGTGGATGCTGTCTCCTGTGAAGAGGTTTGGGAAAGGGAGCAGAGAAGCAAATCATCTATGTATTATAACAAGGTAAAGCCTGATGAAAACTTTGTATCATCCAAATGAGCTTTTAAGGCTTGTGAAAAGTAAGAACTCTCTGTGAAATCCTGGGACATTACTGTCAGGGTGTATTGCCATTCTTCTCAAGTGAAAGCAAAAAGATATTGGCTATCTTTGTCAACTGGAATACCAAAAATGCACTGCATAGATTAGTTACAGTGGAAAATTTGCTTTCAGTGGGGATGGATGTTAGCAGCACATGGGGGTTAGGAAGAACAGGGTGCCAAGGAATAGCAGTATTATTTATTGCCTACAGGTTATGAATAAACCTCCATCCTTGGCCATTGGGTTTTCTCACAGGTAAAACAGGGCTGTCACAGGAACTAGTGCACAGGATAATGAGGCCCTGAGCTGCAATCTTCTATTATGGGCTTGATGCCATGAAGGGCTCCTTTATTTATAGGGCATTATTTATGGGAAGAGTTTTTGAGGGATCTATTTGAATCTTGATTGGAGGTGCAGTGTGGATTCAGTCAACAGCAGTTGAGAATTTTGACAATAAAGAGAATGGTAGCTGATCCAATAGGAACAAATGCTCAGTGTCCCTGGGCTCAACTACAGTGCCATAAGAGACAGAACAAATAAAAGAGGTCAAAACAGTCATTTAATTCCCCGAGTTGGCTATTTTTATTGCTTCTGTCAAATTCTAGAATTATTTCCCTGCTTTGGGAGAAATTCTGGCATGATACTTTTCTAAGAAATATCAACCCAATAAATGAATAGGGGCAGCGTAACTAAAGAGAAAAAGGTTGAGTAGCTTTCCAAGAGCCTAGACAAAAGGGAATAGGTTCAGAGACAGGAACCTGTTGAAGTGTATTAGAGATCTCCATTATTTGAACTGTTTTAGGACTCCAAGGCAGGAACTGCTTTATAGAAGGGGGGTTAAGCACCGAGAATATAGCTCTGGTGTCAATAAGGACAGAGATTCATTCCCAATCTGAAGAATGGTTTCTCTGGGCCAGTTAAGAGGGAGGATTGGGATGAGCCCTTGTAGTTCCTCAGAGTCCCAGTCACTGGGAATTAGGAGGACATTAGAAAGACTGACTAGAGGGCTGAAGGTGCCTGGAGTACTTAAATTTGTAAAACTCTTTTTTTAATGCCTTGGCTCTTTGCAATAATAGCAGAAACTTGAAAGTTTTTGGTTTTGTTTAGTGGATTTCATTTGCCAGAGTTGAAAATTGAGAATCAAAGCAGTCTTTCTTTTAGATGACTCACCTAGGATGCAAGCAAGCTGGTTTGTCATATTAACTAAATCTGGAGTAGGCAGTTTTCCATTCCACCCTAGTCCTTTTAAATTTTTTTAAATTTTTATTTATTTTTTTAAGTTTATTTATTTTGAGAGACAGAGAGAGAGAGAGAGAGAGAGAGAGAGAGAGAGAAAACAAGCAAAGGCTGGGAGGGGCAGAGGGAGAGAATTCCAAGCAGGCTCTGCACTGTCAGCACAGAGCCCGATGTGGGACTCAAACTCATGAATTGCGAGATCATGACCTGAGCCGAAATCAAGAATCAGATGCTTACCAACTGAGCCACCCAGATGCCCCAATTTTTTTAAATTTTTCAATCTTTATTTATTTATTTTTGAGAGAGAGAGAGGGAGGGAGAGAGAGAGGAAGGATGTGCACATGTTGGGGAGGAGCAGAGAGAGAAGGAGAGAGAGAATCCCAAGCAGGCTCCACACTGTCAGCCCAGAGCCTGAAGTGGGGCTCAATCTCAGGAACTGTGAGATCATGACCTGACCTGAAATCAAGAGCCAGACGCTCAACCGACTGAGCCACCCAGGAGCCCCCATCCTGGTCCTTTTAACTAAAAGAGAAAGATCCCAGTTTAGCTTGTTAGTAAACATAGAGTTAGGGGCACCTGGGTGGCTCAGTCGGTTGAGTGTCTGACTTCAGCTCAGGTCGTGATCTCGTGGTTTGTGGATTCAAGCCCTGCATCAGGCTCTGTGCTGACAGCTCAGAGCCTGGAGCCTGCTTTGGATTCTGCGTCTCCCTCTCTGTCCCTCCCCTGTTCATTCTCTGTCTCTGTCTCTCTCTCAAAAATAAATAAATGTAAAAAAAAAAAAGATAGAGTTAAATGCTACCAGTGGATTCAACATCTAAAGGAAGACCAGAATACTCTAAAAAACAATTTGGAATAGTCATGAACAGGCTCATCAAGCTTTTGTGTACAGGCCTGAATTTTGCTCCAATCAGCAGTCTTGGGAAAAGCTACTGTGATTGCTCGGTGGAGATTTCCAGTGAGTGCTCTAGCATCTTGCCAAAAGTTAGGGGTTTGTTTCTCTAAATCCCCTTTGGGATGATCCATTCTAGCTAGTTTCATCCAATGCTTGGCCTGGTCCTAGCCAACAAGCATGTGGATTATTGATAGAAATCTGAAAAACCAGGTTGGTAAATTTGAATAACTATGTTAAATTATTTGGAAATCTTATGGGGGTCCTCAGTCACTTTAGGAAACTCTTTAATTATGGCTCATAATTTGGCCTTAATCCAGGCAACATAATTTGAAGTTTATTTGGATCCTCAGAAGAATTTGAAACGGCAGCAAGAGAGGAGCGAGAGGGGAGAGATTCAGAGGAAAGTTAAGCTCCGCAGACAGAATAGAGGACAAAGGCACCAGCCAGCCACCGCAGAGCCTGAGGACAAGGTGGCCACCATGGGTCTGCAGACAAAGAAAATGGGGGAGGCAAAAAAGAGGCCTCAGAAGCCATTTTGGCTTCTTTCAATTGTTTTCCTCAGTTAATTTAGAAATAGTGTTTCTGCAAAGAGACACACTTAGAATCCTGAAAACATTTGGAAGCCTCAGGTACCATTTAAAATAGACATTCCAGGGGCGCCTGGGTGGCGCAGTCGGTTAAGCGTCCGACTTCAGCCAGGTCACGATCTCACGGTCCGTGAGTTCAAGCCCCGCGTCAGGCTCTGGGCTGATGGCTCAGAGCCTGGAGCCTGTTTCCGATTCTGTGTCTCCCTCTCTCTCTGCCCCTCCCCCATTCATCCTCTGTCTCTCTCTGTCCCAAAAATAAATAAACGTTGAAAAATAAAATAGACATTCCAGGGGTGCCTGGGTGGCTCAGTAGGTTAAACATCTGACTTCAGCTCAGGTCATGATCTCATGGTTGGTGGGTTCGAGCCCAGCATCAGGCTCTAGGCTGATAGCTCAGAGACCAGAGCTTGCTTCTGATTCTGTGTCTCTCTCTCTCTCTCTCTCTCTCTCTCTGCCCCTCCCCCACTCACACTGTGTCTCTCTCTGTCTCTTGAAAATAAATGTTCAAAAAATTTTTTTAAATAAAATAGACATTCCATTAATTTTCTTTTTTTTTCTTTTCTCCCTTTTTTACCCTTTAAAAATTTGTATGTATGTATGTATTTTTAGGAGCGGCAGCTTTCTAATTTAATCTTGAGCAAACAACTTTGGGGAGATCAAAATTTCAAGATCATGTCCATTAAAGCCTTAAATTTCTTTGGTTAAGTCAGTCCACTGACTTATGACTGTGCATGTGGAGGAACCATAGTTTTTAAACATAAAACTGGCCAGCGTCCCAGTAGAGAGGAGTGCCCTCAAAGCATTTTGATGACTGGAATCCCATTTCTTACAGGTTTTTCTCTAGAGCAAAGAGAAAATTCCTCAACAGAACAGTTTCAAGAGGTACAGCCTGGTTCCAGAGGAATCAGACCAAAGGCCAGCACAGTTCTAATGAGAACAGCTCAACTAGAATGGTCCCATCCCAAAAAGGAGTTGGCTCAGAGTCCTACACAATTCAAACTGGCACAAGTTCCAACAGGAACAGTCTGGTTCCAAACAGGATTCAGACTGAAGGCCAGCACAGTTCTATCAGGAATGGTCTGATTGCAAAAAGGAGTCAGCCCAAAGGCCAAATGAGTACTGTCAAGAGATTTTAAAAAAACAAACAAGCAAAGCTTTAAAAATAGATCCTGAAAAAATTCTGGGGAGCTCAAACACAAAGCATTCAGCATAAAAACCAGAAGAAAACTTATTCTCAAAACCCCAGAATCGGCAAGAAAGCAGTGAGCCCAATGGGCCCTGTGCATGTAAACACCTGTTTGTTCACCAGCCTTGGAGTTTTGGGGGAGGAGGGTCTTCTCTGGATACCCTTTTGGGCCACCAAGTAATGTTAAACTTAAAAATAAAACTGTTATTTTACCAGCAAAAAAATGGATTTATTCAGGAATAGCTGAGAATTACAATTCAAGACAAGCAAGGTATGATAAAACCATAGGCAAGTCCAGAGAACAAAGGAGAGGAACTCTCTTTTATAGAGGAAAAGTATGTGTGTTCACGGGACAGTTGGGAGGAGCTATTATAAATTAAAAGTCTATTGGAGTAGGGGCACCTGGATGGCTCAGTCAGTTAAGCCTATGACTTTTTGGCTCAGGTCATGAGCTCATGGTTTGTGAGTTCAAGCCCCATGGAGTTGTGCTCTGCACTGACGGTGCAGAGCCTGCTTGGGATTCTCTCTCTCTCTCTCTCTCTCTCTCTCTCTCTGCCCCTCCCAGAGCATGCTCTCTCTCTACAATAAATACATAAACTTAAAAAAAATCTATTGGAGGGGCGCCTGGGTGGCTCAGTTGGTTAAGCATCCGACTTCAACTCAGGTGATGATCTCACGGTTCATGGGTTCAAGCCCCACGTTGGACTCTGAGCTGACAGCTCAGAGCCTGGAGCCTGCTTCAGATCCTGTGTCTCCTTTTCTCTCTGCCCCTCCCCTCGCTTGCGCTCTCTTTCTCTCTCAAAAATAAACATAAAAAAAAATCTTTTTAATCTATTGAAGTAAACTGGGGGGTTGGAAGTATAGTGGCTTCTCATTGGCGGGGCTGTTGGCAGAGTAGGAAGAAACCTTCCACTGGGTTAGTAAAGTAGTATGGACTTGCAAAGTCAGTTTCTTCTTTTTGGGTCTTCAATGATAACTAGTACTAGGGGTGAGAGCTCCCCTTGGCAGCCTCCGAATTCCATTCTAAATGGGGTTTTCTTTCATTAATTTTTACAAAATTAATAAGTGCTGTGATCATCACACAGTGTCAGTTCCACTTATATCCATCCACCTTCCCTTCACAGCTTTGGAAGAATTACCTCATGGTTTACACATGCACCCAACAGACAAGCTAGAAACCTGGAAGTCATCTGAAGGCTTAGAGAAGCCATTCATTATAGGACCAGTTTGGGGCTCTTTTTGGAGGGAGAAAAGGAATGGGAGGAAGACAGCTGGTATTCTGGCTATATGGAGGTCGAGGATGGCAAAGAGGACCAGAGCAAGGGAGGAAATGGGGGAGGAAGGAAAGATGATGTGGACAGCCTGAAGGAAAGGCAGAAAAGCAAGCAGGTAGGAACAAAGGCTAGAAACAAGGGGCCGCCTGGCACCAGAGGAGGAGTACAGCCAGGTGGCAGGGGCAGGAGCCAGCAGCCAGAGGAGGGAGGCTCTGGCAATGTGGATGGAACCATTCTTCTCCCTCCAGGATGCCACACTGATGTGGAAATGTTGGGTTTGGGAGCAGTCAAGAAAGAATTCTTGAGACATCTTTGGTGCAAAAAAAAAAAAAAAAAAAGCGGTGGTTTTGTTAAAGCACGGGGACAGGACCCCTGGGCAGAAAGAGCTGCACAAGGGCTGTGAGGGGTGACTGATTATATACTTTCAAGTTGGGAGGGGGTTAGGCACAACACAAGCCTCCAAGGAATTTTGGAAACAAGGTTTCCAGGACCCTGAGAGGGCTAGTTATTTTTAGGAAAATGTCATTTATTAGTGTTTAGTAAACTCTCAGTCATGAGACCCCCTCAGCTGTATATCAGTGGGCCATCAGCTTGGAGGATGATTGCTAACATATATCTTGGGTGGGGCTAGATATAAAGGAAGTTTCCAAAGGAATTTCTATATGTTAAAGTAGACTCACAGGATCCTGGGGGCATCAGGATAATGTTAAGCTAAGATTGCCTTTTGCCCTTAGCAAAGCGTCAACATTGTGGCAGCTGAACTCCCAGAGGAAGGTCACTCTGCCTGTCAATGGGACTTGTCAATGGGCTGTAGGTAGTAAGGAAATTTAATTTTTTTCTTTTGCCTTTGTTTCCCACATCAACACCACCTCTCCTCCTAATGAAGGCAAAGCAGAAGACCCCCACCCTGTTCATGGTCAGAGTCAGACACAGGGGGCTTGGCCCTCTCCAGGTCTCCTAGCTCTCCAGCCTGGGAGTTTACCTAGTTTCTCCAACTCCCCCAGCCTCCACATCATGTGGACCAGGGAAAGATTCTGATAATCCCCTCCTCTCTGAACCCGGGGTCCAGTTAGGAAAGACTTGGAATAGAATAAATGATTATGGGGGAGATGAATCAACCCAGGTGGGGCAGCAGCACCCAGAAGTTGGGGGCTCATGGTGTGGGAGTGCCCATTCTGGATGTGAGGCTTTTGAGGAAGTGTCTGTAATAAGTCTTGACCATGCACCCACTGAAGGGGCACTCGTGGGACATGGGTCAAGTCGTCTTCGTCTCCCAGCCTCAATTTCCTCCTTTGTGAAGTGGGAATACGACTACTCACTCCCTTTATGAGAGCATACTATGTCTGCCACAAAAAAGCGGTAAGTGAGTAGTAATGATCAATCTTAGTGCTATGCCCTCTACCTTAGTCCACTTGCGTCATGCGAGACTGTCCTAATGGTGGCGGTCTGAGGGAACCCAAAAGGTCTGGTGAAGGGGCTCGGGCAGGCAAAAAAGGCAAATTCCTTTTTTATTTGTGCGACTTCCAGGTGGAGAAGAAAAGACGCCCGCTCTGGGACCAAGGACTGGGTGGCGATGTACAGGCTGCACCCTCTCTAAGAAAAGTCACCTTAGATTCACTATGGTTGTCACTTATTCATTTTCTCTACTAGAGGGACAGCTAGCTAAACAGAAGGATTCACAGTAGGACTCCAATACGGGGCTGTCCTACGGTCCTGACTTGGTGTGGGAAGGGGAGACCCAGGGAGAGGAAGGACCGCGGCAGGGGTCTCGGAAACGCACCGGGCCAGCTTGACACCGCCAGGCACTTGCAGCATCTTGCCTACCTCGCCTCCGCGCAAGCGCTCTCCGCACCGACCAGGCCTTCTGGAGGGCATGGGCTGTACTCGCGCATGCGTGTCCAGCTCTCATCAAGTTCCCCGTGGAGTTGCAGTCGTCTCCTGTGGAGCTGGCGGTGGGAATGAGTGGGAGGACCGCGGCCCGGTCCACAGTGGGTGGCTATTAGGGGATTAGGACGAAGCTGTGTGTGATAGTGACAGATCACAGTGGGAGGAAGAGGATAAGTGCGGCCACCAAGAGAGGTTTAGGCCAGCGCAGAGTCCTCAGAGGTAGAAGGACAGTTGGGATTGCTCTTTTCACCCGGGCTACAATTTGCAGCCCCCTGGGGGAGACGGGAAACCGGAGGACGGAAAGGAGTGGGTGTGTTAGACCTGGAGGAAACATCTTTCGATCCCGTCGTTACAACTCCATGCCCTAGAAGGGACTCAGTCTGACGTCTAGTCGCCCCCAGGTCATCCTCTTTGGAAGAAAGTCTAAATTTGGACAGTGACCGCGCGGTACCCCACCCCCAGTCTTCCAGTCAGTCCCAGAGGCCACACTCTGGTCGACTCTAAGTCAAAAAGGGGGTCCTGTGAGGGCGGAGCAGGGTTGGAAGACCTGCGGTGGAGCCTCTGTGGTCTGGGAAGAACCACTTCCAAATCGGGCACTGCGCTGATGGAAGACACCAGACCGGCCCGGCAGTTCCCAGAAGAGTGACTTCAGACCACTGATTCGGAAGTGAAGCCTGAGGAGGTGCTCATAAGCCCAGTGTGAGACTAAATTAATGACTCTGACCTCAGACCCCTGTACCGAAAGGGTAGGAGCCATTGGCATCTCCAGCTGCAGGTGCTAAGTCGCAGAAGCTTCAGGGACCTTAAGGCCTAATGCTTCTTATAAATGAGGATCCCAAGGCCCAGTCATACTATCTAAGGCTTATATGTGATGGGTCAGGCTCTGTTGCGAGTGTATTTACTCTATTAATCCTCACAGCAACCCTATGAGGTAGGCATTACAATCATTCCTGGCTTAAGATGAAGAAAGTGAGTCCTGGAAAGTTAAGTACTTTGCAAAGTCACATAACTAGTAAGGAGCAAAGCAAGACTTCACAGTCAGGCAATCTGGCTCCAGAGTCTGCACTCTTAGGAGCACAAGATTATATTGGTCTGGGTAAGAGACCAGACAAGAGAAACCCAGGAGAAGGTCAAGACTGGAACTCGTTTTCTGAGCACCTACTCTCACAGTATTGTGTTTCTCTCACATTATTTCAATCTTCCCAACAACTTTCTAAGGAAGGAATTGCTAGTTGAAGAAACTGAAAGAGGTTCCGTATCTTGCCCAGGTCATACAGATAGTAGTTGGACCAAGTTGATGAAGCAACTTGACTCAGGTAACAGATTAGTTAACAAGACAAATGATGAGACTAAAATCTAGTTCTCCTATCTCCCAACCTTGGGGCCTTTTTACTAAGTGCATTCTAACAAACATTTATTTGTTCGCTTAGCAAATGTTTGTTGTGCCGGGCGTTCTTGCAGGCACTAAGGATTCACCTGTGACCAAAACAGACATGGTCCCTGCCCTCTAGTCTCTGAGGGAGGGCAAAGGTGGAGGGTGGCAAAGATAAACAAAACTGACATTAGTTAAAGCAGTGAAAACAGATTTTATTCAGTAACTACTGTCAGTAAGGAAAAGAGCTGAGCTCCGTTCCAATTTGTGCAGAAGTGACTATTTTAAAGGGAGGAGGAGGGAGGAGGGAGAAAGAGGGAGCAGGGGCTCAGGTAGAGTCAAGGAAGTGAAAAATTACAAATTAGGCCTGCTGTGTGTGCTAGCTGGCACTTAGGATGCTATTCCCCCCAGAGAGACTGGGAGGTAGAGGCCCTAGCATTTCTTATGCTTACATTTTAAAGGAATGGCTCTCAGGTGCTTAAGAAATAACTTTCTGAAGTGTAGGAGATACATATACATCTCAAAAGAACAGGAACAATTCACAGTTGAAAGCCCTTTTTAGTAAATGCTCTAAAAAAAGGAGGTCATGGGATTACCATCCGGTGCTGGCTAGAACAAATGATAAAATCTTTTAGCAGTCCTGAGCTTTTTCAGACACAAACTCAAAAGAGGGCTGGGTCATCTCTGCTTGCAGTCTTAGGCTTCTAGAAGCCAAGCCAAAGTTTGATCAAATATTTTAGTGCAGGAGGTGGGTGGGTGGGCCGAGTGGGGGTGTTTGAATGAAGTGTTTGTGCGGAGACTTTTTACAGTTCTCAAGGGAGATGGAACCAATAATAAACATTCATAAGATTTTCAGGTAGTGATGATATTGGAGATGGGATTTTCTGTATTGATAACTGAGAACCCAGATATGCAAAGGTCTAGGAAGGAAAGCAATCTGGAGGGAAGAGCAAGTGAAAAGATTTGAGGCAGATGTGAGGGCCAGTATTACTGGAGTGCAGGTAACACACAGTGAAAGCAGTGAATGAGAGCAGAGCTGGGGAGAGTTGGACAATTAAAGTCTGAGGACTTGGGGACAGTCAAGGGGCAAATCACTGGTACTTAGATGCCAGCAGGACCACCCAGTGAGGTCGCCCAAGTATTTACCGTACAGGACACCTTGTGCTGAGGGAGTGACAACAGGGATCTAAAAATTAACCTTTCCTATGGTCACCGAGCTGTGCAGGGCTGCATGGGCAGAAGAGAGGGGTTCCTTTTACTAATAACCACAAGCTAGCCACACGGTGAGCAGGAGGAGCTGTCTTCCCAGAAGGGCAGCTTTGTCCAAACAGAATGAAGGTGCTAGACAGGCAAGCTGTGGCTTGTGTGCCAGGCGCTGAGCTAGTAGTTGCCAGGGCAGCAGACCAGTTATGAGGTTATTGAAAAAGCTGAAACGGCTTAGCCGCTGCCTTAAAAAGAAAAAAAAAAAAAACCCAGTGCCATGAACAATGAATGTACATTACCTTATTACAGGGCCCATAGCGGTAGTGCAGTGGGCGTGTTCAACCCCTCCATGGAGAAACTGCAGTGAGGACTGAACCAAGGAGAGTATGATACATCAGGGTACTCACTAATACTTGAGCGTGACTTCATCCAGGTGACTGAACCCCTCTTGCCCCCTCTTCCTGCATCCCCTTTCCCTCTCCCCCTTCAGGCTCTTTCTGGGTCTCTCCTTCCCATTCCATTTGTTTATTTCAGCAGAATTGAGCATTCATTACTTGGTACAGTGCATACAAAAATGTCCTCACTTGATGTCTTCAAAATCAGGTAGAGGAAACAGACCCATTTTTTCTAAATTTATGAAGTTATTGATTTATACATTTCTATCTTATGTGAAGGATTTGAAGCAGCTGTCAAGTCCCAGATTTATCTTTTCCTGCCATTATACTAAGGTGGACAATAGAATGAACCTAGGGCGAGATGATGATAAGAACTGCTTTTATTTATTTTGCTTTATTTTATTTTTATTTATTTTTTATTTTTTAATGTTTATTTATTTATGAAAGAGACAGAGAGAGAGACAGAGCGTGAGCAGGGGAGGGGCATAGAATCCAAAGCAGGTTCTGGGCTCTGAGCTGTCAGCACAGAGCCCAACGTGGGGCTCTAACTCATGAACCACAAGTTCATGAGTTGAGCCGAAGTCGGATGCTTAACCGACTGAGCCACCCAGATGCCCCTTCAGATTTGATTTTTTAAAAAGGGAGCATTAACAAAGCAGTTGAATCCCCCTCAGCTGTTCCCTCAGGGGCATCCCATTTCCTCCCCCAGTTACCATTGTCCTGAATTTGGAGTTCATCATGACCATGCATGGTTTGTTCTCCAACTTTATATGAATGCATCCATAAATATTTCATAGTATTTTGTAAACATGATATAGTCTTATTTTGCGCAAGCGATGTTAACACTATATGGCCCCTGTGTTGGTAAGCGAAGCTCTAGAATTCTGTATATTTACATGGTGCTCTTCAGCACCCAAAGGACTTTAGGGTCCATTATTCCCAGTGATTCTCACATAGGCCTCCTAAGGAGGCAGAACAAGTGCTATGATCCCCATTTGACCCAAGAAGAAACGAAGATACAGAGTGAAGGGACTTGCCCCAGGACCACAAAAGGGCAGAGGCCCAGGCTTACTAACTCCTAGCTCAGTGCAGTTTCCACTACTCAGTTGACATCTGGGACATAAGGTGAGTTGCGTCATCAAGATAAGCATGAGCGACCTGAGAGCAGACAAAGTGGGAGGGAGAGGGAGGAGAGGAGTGTGGAGATGAGGGTAGGAAGGAAGGGTAGACAAGGGAGGAAAAAATAAAAGGGCAGAGCCAACGGAGGGAGCACCAGAGATTCTCAATGTTGGCTACACTTTGGGATCGGCTGGGAGCCTCAAAAAACACCGATGGCTGGGACCCACCCCCAGAAATTCTAATGTAATTGGCCTGCAGGGTGGCCTGAGCAGTAGGATGATGAAAAGCTGCCCAGCTGGTTTTGAATGTATAGCCGAGGCTGCGAACCATTGACTAAGCAAAGCAATTTATCAGGCGGTGAATTGATTGAGGGGGTGGTACTCAAAGACTCGCTTATTAACGTTAATAAGATCTTACACCTCAAAGCCTGGCTTGATAATGCAATGTAAATAAGTTATTGAGATCTTAGCCCTAGAATCTAAGGACAGAAATGGACTAAAATGAAAGAGGTGATAATCCAGTTTCCTCAGTGCTGTTCATACTAGTTTTAGACTACTGTGTTCGGTTACCAGGCTTTAACTTGCAGGAGAGAGCAGCAATTTTCACAATGAATACCAGTGGACCCCCGCAGAGTAATAGAACTCAGCAAACGTTCTCTAAATACTTCCTTTATGCAAGGTTTGTGCTGCAGGAAAGTGAGAGAGATGGAAACATTACAATCCTTGCTCTCAAGAAGTTCAGACTAACTGCAACCCAGACAAATACAAGACAATTAACACAATGTGCTGAATGCCAGTGATAAATCAAAAGTGTTAGGGGATAGAGGGCAGAGAGAGGAGTCTCGGGAGACCAGCAGAGGGGCTCAGAGTCGGCTTCACTTGAGTGCTGCCTGAGCTGAGTCTTGAAGGATGAGTAGGAGTTAGTTAAGGGCACTGTTGAGGCTGGGGGCTGGGAAGAGCATGTGCACGGCTCAGGCATAAGTGCAGCTGCAGAAGGGCAAATTGGTATGGGAGAAGCACAGGGAAGAAATATGTGGTGGAACAGAAGCAGGTGATGAGGCTGGAAAGGTGGGCCTGTTCCAGTTTTACCCTGCAGGCATCAGGGAATTATCAAAGGGTGTGGGGGGAGAGCAGCAAGGTCCTTATGAAGGAGAGAGCATCTAAATTAGGGCTTAGAAATGAGTAGAAACTCAAGAGGCAGGGATGTGGGATGGAGAAGAAGGCTTCCCAAGCAGGGGTAGGGGGAAGTGTGGAGGCAGGAATGAGCCTGATGTATGTTAGTGCAGCAAGGGGACCAGTAGTCTGATAGGAATGATCAAAACATCTGGGGCACTTTTTAAAAATATCCATGCCTGGGCTCCACTACCCCTTTCCCCAGAGATTCTGATTTACATAGTCTGGGGGTGGGGCCCAGTCATCAATATTTTTTTTTTTGAGATTTACACAGAAATGGCTGATCAATACACTAGTTGTGTGAGCCAGTAGATCACCTCCCTTTCTTTTTTTTTTATTAAGTTTTTAATTTTAATTCCAGTATAGTCAACATACAGTGTTATATTAGTTTCAGGTGTACAATATAGTGATTCCAGAATTCTATACATTACTCAGCGATCATCAAGGTAAGTTACTCATTAATCCTCATCACTCATTTCACCCAACCCCTCACCCACCTCCCCTCTGGTAACCATCAGTTTGTTCTCTATAGTTAAGAGTCTGTTTCTTGGTTTTTCTCTCTCTCTCTCTCTTTTTTCCTTTGCTCTTTTGTTTCTTAAATTCCACATATGAGTGAAATCATGTGGTATTTCTTCCTGACTTATTTCACTTAGTATTATACCCTCTGGATCCATCCATGTTATTGCAAATGGCAAGATTTCATTCTTTTTTATGGCTGAATAATATGTTCCATTGTATATGCATACCACTTCTTTATCCATTCATCTATCGATGGACACTGGAGCTGCTTCCATACTTGGCCATTGTAAATAATGCTGCTATAAACATAGAAGTACATGTATCCCTTTGAATTAGTGTTTTTGTATTCTTTGGGTTTGCATTTCCACCAACAATGCATAGGGGTTCCTTGTTCTCTGCATCCTTGCCAATACCTGTTGTTTCTTGTGGTTTTGATTTTAGCCATTCTGACAGCTGTGAGGTGATAGCTCATTGTAGTTTTGATTTGCATTTCCCCGATGATGAGTGATGTTGAGCATCTTTTCGTATGTCTGTTGGCCAGCTGGATGTCTTCTTTGGGGAAACGTCTGTTCATGTCCTGTGCCCATTTCTTAGTTGGATTGTTTGTGTTTTTTTTGGTGTTGAGTTGTATAAGTTTTCCATATTTTTTGCATACTAACCCTTTATTGGACTTGTCATTTGCAAATATCTTCTCCCATTCAGTAGGTTGTCTTTTAGTTTTGTTGATTGTTTCCTTTGTTGTGCAGAAGTTTTTCATTTTGATGTAATCACAATAGTTTATTTTTGTTTTTATTTCCCTTGCCTCAGGAGACATGTCTAGTAAGAAGTTTCTATGCTCAATGTCAAAGAGGTTACTGCCTGTGTTCTCCTCTAGGATTTTTATGATTTCAGGTCTCCCGTTTAGGTCTTTAACACATTTTGAATTTATTTTTGTGTATGGTGTAAGAAAGTGGTCCAGTTTCATTCTTTTGCATGTAGCTGCCCAGTTTTCCCAACACCATTTATTGAAGAGACCATCTTTTTCCCATTGCATATTCTTGCCTCCTGTGCCAAAGATTAATGGACCAAATAATTGTAGGTTTATTTATGGGTTTTCAATTCTGTTCTATTGATCTTTGTGTCTGTTTTTGTGCCAGTACCATACTGTTTTGATTTCTACAGCTTTGTATATAACTTGAAGTCTGCAATCGTGATGCCTCCAGCTTTGCTTTGCTTTTTCAAGATTGCTTTGGCTATTGGGGGGGGGGTGTCTTTTGAGTTTCCATACAAATTTTAGGATTATTTGTTTTGGTTCTGTAAAAAAAAATGCTGTTGGTATTTTGATAGGGATTGCATTAAATCTGTAGATTGCTTTGGATAGTATGGGCATTTTAACAATGTTTGGTCTTCCAAGCCATGGGCATGGAACGTCTTTCCATTTCTTTGTGTTGCCTTCAGTTTCCTTCATCAACATTTTATAGTTTTCAGAATACAGGTCTTTCACCTCTTTGGTTAAGTTTATTCCGAGGTGTTTTATTATTTTTGGTGTAATTGTCAATGGGATTGTTTTCTTAATATTTCTTTCTGCTGCTTCATTATTATTGTGTAGAAATGCAACAGATTTCTGTGCATTGATTTTGTATCTTATGACTTTACTGAATTCATTGATCAGTTCTAGTAGTTTTTGGTGGATTCTTTAGGGTTTTATGAATTGAATATAATGTCATCTGCAAACAGTATTTTTTCAAATGTCTTCCAGGTGATCCTACTATGTAGGTGGCCTTGAGAACTATAAAGGAGCTGTTCAGTATACAGATGGAAAGATAGGCTAGAGCCAGATAACAGAGATGATAAATTAGCTAATGTTTATTGAAAGTTAACTACGTGCTAGACACTTTATGTGTAGTAATCCATTTAATCCTCACAATCCTATGAGTATAGGTACTATTATCATTATGTTACAGATGAGGAAACAGTAAATTGACCAAAGTCTTATATACCAAAAGAGTGTCAGGCAGTCTGGCTTCAAAGCATGTCCTAGAAACACTTGTATTCCAGGCCAAAAAACTTGGGTTTTCTTCTGTAACCATCTTTATTAGTTTAGTATATATCCATCCAGAATTTCTTTATGCATATACAAGCAAGTGCAAATGTATATTCCCCCTCTCTTACACAAAAGGTAGCACACTAGATATACTAATCTGCATCTTGCTTTATTAACAAAATATCCCAGAAATCATTACATATCACTACACAGAGAGCGTCCTCATTCTTTTTTTTTTTTTTTTTTTTTGCGGCTCCTTAGAATTTGTTTGTGTTCATGTACCATAATTTATTTAATCTTGGGTTGTTTTCAGTGTCTATCGAAATGTTGTGATAAATAATCTTGTATATGGATCACTTTGCATAGCCACAGAAATGGAATTACTGAGTCGAGTATATTTGCACTTGTAATTTCAATAGATATTGCCAAATTATCCTCCACAGGTCTTGTACTATTTTGTATTCCTACCTGCAGTATGTGACATATGTTGGCACTTTTTTTTATGAAATAACTTTTATTAATCATTTCAAAGGTCAATAAATAGGAAAAGTCCTAGAAAGACTGATCAAGGGGGTAAAAGTGAGAATTCAAATTACTAACATCAGGAGTAGAAATTAGGAGTTAAAGGAAAAAGGAGGTCCAGGTAATAGTGAGGGAGAACAGAAGCCCATGATCTCCAAAAGTTTTAAGCTCTTCACAAAAACAGAAGAGGGAGCTATAGAGCCATCAAGTGAGAAAAGCAATCTTGAACCATGCTGCCCTTCTAAACATTCAAGAAAATTAATTCCATATAAAAGAATGGAGGTCAAATCCCATATAAAGTTATAGTAAGAAGAAAGAGGGTAAGGAGCAGAATAACCTCCCTATAAGCAATGAGAGAATTCCAGAAAGACACGCTTACAAAACAAATGAAAACTCCATCCTAGTGTTTTCAAATGAGCTAAGAGATAAGAAATGATTCAAGATATGAAACAGGAGCATAAATCAGAATGAGAAAAGTCCAGAAATGAGGTAATAGAATTCAAGAAAGAATTGGAAGCGAAACAAAACCATTTCAGAAATGACTAAACTAGAAGGAACACCAGAGCAAAGAAACACAACAGATAATGGCCTAAGAGAAACACATGAAAAAGAGGAAAGTTTTTTTTTTTTTTTTTCATTTTATTTTTAGGGGTGCCTGGGTGGCTCAGTCAGTTAAGTGTCTGACTTCGGCTTAGGTCAAGATCTCATGGTTGGTGGGTTCAAGCCCTGCGTCGGGCTCTGTGCTGACAGCTCAGAGCCTGGAGCCTGCTTCAGATTCTGTGTCTTCCCTTCTCTCTGCTCCTCCCCCACTCGCACTCTGTCTCTCTCGCTCTCTCTCTCTCTCTCTCTCTCAAAAATGAATAAACGTTAAAAAAATTAAAAATTTTATTTTTATGTCATCTCTACACCCAACATGGGGCTCGAACTCACAACCCTAAGATCAAAAGTTGCACACTCCACTGACTGAACCAGCCAGACACCCCGCCTTTTTTTTTTAATTGAAAAGGAGGAAAATTTTTAAAATAAAAAATAAATGAAAAGACTTTTGGTTTCAACTTGGACATGTAAAGAACTGCAGAAAAGACACTCCCAAACTTACAAGAAAGGGCACAAAGTGATGACTCTGTAAACTCATCAGAGAACTGAGATCACAGGACAGATGGCCATCTTGAAATCTGGAGAGAAGGAAGTTGCCTGCAGGGAGACACAGGACCAGAGCATTTGCTCACCTGGGTAGGAAGCCACTGGATGCTATATGAGCCAAGAGGAACATTAAACTAGAAATGTTCACAAATTGCTGGAGGCCAATTGGAAGGAGAGTGTGAAGCTTGTAGAGAGTGCAGGTTTTTACTCCAGGAGATCCACTAGGCTCTCACAGGAAGAATAACAGAGAATCCAGACAAAGCTCCCTCCCTGCCACCATAGCTAGAGGAGGGAGACAACCACAAGGCCAGACCACCTAAACTGTGTTCCTTATCTTCAGGGGGCAGTGTGAGGCTTCTAGGCTATTTAAGAGACCATGTCCCAGGTGTGAGAGATTGTAGTTCTTTGGGGATCTGTGTCCTAGAGTTTGGGGGTCTGTGGACTGTTTGGGGTTCTGCTTCCCAATGTGTGAAGACTTCAAGTACTTTGGGTCTATGTTTCCAGGGTATGAGCCCTCTGAGATATTTGGGGGTTACTGATCCATGGTTTGAGGTATGGAGGTGTTTGGGAGTCTGTGTCACAAATGTAAGGTCATTGAGATGTTTGTGCTTCTCTGCCCCTGGCTTTGAATGCCTGGGGATGTTTGAGGGTCTGAGTTTTAGAATGTGAGGTCTCTAGGCTGTAGCTCAGGCTATGAGGCTTCTGAAACATTTGGGGGTTCTCCTTCTCAATGTGTGACATCTCACACTTCCTAGTATGTGCAATCTCTGAGCTGATTTACTTTTGGCTGTGGCATGAGTTCTCTGAAGTCTTTGTGAGTCCATTTCCATTGTTTTGAAGTATTTGATATTTTGAGGGTCAGCATCCCTCACTGTAAACATCTCTGAATTTCTGAGGTTCTCTCCTTGAATTTAAGGCCATGTTGCTATTCCAAGCTGTGTTTAGCCTTGTGAGAGGTTTCTGAGCTGTTTTAGCATATATGTCCAAAATGTGAGGTCATTGAACTTTTTAGTGTCTCCTCACAGGATGTTAAATGTACGAGTACTTTTAGGAATCTTTCTTCCAAGTTGTGAAATCTCAAATGCTGATGGAGGCATTTTATCATATGGTGATAGCTGTTTGGGTGTTCTGTGTACCAGGTTATGAAGTGTCTGAGCTGCGTGGGACTTTGTCCAAGGTTTGATATCTTTAATCTATAGTTTAATCTGTAGAGTATACCATGGTGTGTGGTATCTGAGTTGAGTCTTTGTTCCATGGGGTGAGTCTCTGAGCTCTTCTGTGGGCTATGTTCCAGGTGTGAGGTCTCTGAGTTGTTTGGTGCCCTGTTTTCTAGGTTGTGAAATCTTCAAGTTGACTTGTTTATTTTCTGCCTGTGTATGAGACCTCTGAGCTCTTTGTGTTTCTGCTATCCAGGGTGTGGGGACTCTCAACCTTTGTGAGACTCTCCCTGATGGTGAGGATTTAATATTCTGCAGGCCTGTGTTCCTGAGTGTGGAGGCTCTGGCATTTTAAGTTTTTCATTCCCAGTTATTGTTTGGAGTATGTTTCAGGTCTCTGAGCTGATTTCATATCTACATCCAGAATGTGAGGTCACTCAAGCTGTCTAGGTTTCTGTCTGAGATGATAGCACCCAAGCAGTTTGTGGGTCTGGATCTCTACATGCATGGTATCAAAGGTTGCTTGGGTGATTTCATCTTATAATGAAATGTCTCCCCTCTTGGATATTTTCCAGGATGTGTGGTCTCTGAACTTTTTGTAGGGTGGCGTCTCTGAGTGTTAAATTTTCTATGATGTCTTTGTGGAGATGGTCCATGTAATGATGATCTTTGAGCTGATTTAAAGTTTCTTGTTCTAGGATCTGATGTTTGCATTCTTTCAGGGTTTTTGTATCCCAAGGTGTATAGCCTCAAATTTGTTTGGAATTCTGTGTCCATGGCATGAGATGTATAGGCTTTGGGGGTCTGTGCCCACCATATGTGGTTTATGAGTTTTTGGGGGGTCTGTGTTTCAGGGTGTGTAGTTTTCAAGGTACTTGGGACCTGGTGTGTGGTGCCTCTGAGCTCTCTGAGTATTTGTGTCTGGTGTGTGAGGTGTCTAAGGAGACTGGGGAAACCATTTCTAGGTTTTGGGCTCTCTGAGGTTTGGACAGGCTTGTGTCAGGGTTTGAGGTCTCAGAACTTTTAGGTGGTATGTATCTAATGTCTGAAGTATCTAAGTAGTTTGCAGATATGTTACAGAGGATGAGATCTGTGCTACTGTGGGGTCTGTGTCCTAGGTTGTGAAATCCCTGTACTTTTTTTTGTGTGTGGGGGTTGGTATGTGTCCCAGGGTAGTGAAGTCTCTGGTCTTTTTGGAGATTTGTGTCCAGTCTGAGACATACTTGAGTTTTGGTAGTTCTGTCCATGGTGGGAGGTTTCTGAGATTTTCACATATCTGTGTTAGAATTTGAAGTCAGAACGATTTGGGGTGATGTTTCCATGGCAAGTTGTCTCTCATATGCCTAGGTATCTGTGCCATGTGTGTGAAGTCTCTAGGATATTTCAATGTCTGTTTCTTAGGGTGTGATAATTATTATAGTTGGGGCACCAGAGAGAATGAGCTGAAATAACAGGAAGAGTTTAAGAATGGGATGCATAAACTTAATATTATACTTGTTCCAGTATGGGTGATGATGTCAAGGTTATTTCTGTGGATGTGAGTGGCTGCGGAGACCACTGTAGGAAAGGAGGTCAAGAAAGTGAAAGGCCAGGTCTGTATGTGAAGATGGAAGGGTCATTTAAAGAGAAATGAAATCACCAAGGTTCAAAGGAGAGGTGGTATTAGAGACAGTGATAGTAATCTAGGAGCTAAAATTCTAGAGAAATTACCATTGGTAGATGACTTTGATACTCAGGACCCTCATAACACGTGCATTAAAACTGAGGGGTTCTCTGGAAAGCAGTGTGGAGGTTCCTCAGAAAATTAAAAATAGACCTACCCTATGACCCAGCAATAGCACTGCTAGGAATTTATCCAAGGGATACAGGAGTACTGATGCATAGGGGCACCTGTACCCCAATGTTTATAGCGGCACTCTCAACAATAGCCAAATTATGGAAAGAGCCTAAATGTCCATCAACTGATGAATGGATAAAGAAATTGTGGTTTATATACACAATGGAATACTACGTGGCAATGAGAAAAAATGAAATATGGCCTTTTGTAGCAACATGGATGGAACTGGAGAGTGTGATGCTAAGTGAAATAAGCCATACAGAGAAAGACAGATACCATATGGTTTCACTCTTATGTGGATCCTGAGAAACATAACAGAAACCCATGGGGGAGGGGAAGGAAAAAAAAAAAAGGTTAGAGTGGGAGAGAGCCAAAGCATAAAAGACTGTTAAAAACTGAGAACAAACTGAGGGTTGATGGGGGGTGGGAGGGAGGGCAGGGTGGGAGGGAGGGCAGGGTGGGTGATGGGTATTGAGGAGGGCACCTTTTGGGATGAGCACTGGGTGTTGTATGGAAACCAATTTGACAGTAAATTTCATATATTAAAAAATAAAAAAAATAAAAAATAAAAAAAAAAAATAAAACTGAGGGGTTTTGTGAGAGCTTATCCCCTAAGGTCAGGAACAAGACAAGGATGTCCATTCTCTTCACTTATATTCAGCATAGTACTGGAAGTCCTAACCACTACAATCAAACAAGAATAAGGAATAAAACACATCCAAATTGTAAGGAAGAACTAAAACTTACACTATATGCAAATGACATGATACTATATAGAGAAAACCCTAAAGACTCCACCAAAAAAACTGCTAGAACTGATAAATGAATTCAGTAAAGTCACAGGATACAAAATCAATGCACAGATATCTGTTGCATTTCTTTTTTTTAATTTTTTTTTACTTTATTTATTTATTTTTTAAATATAATTCATTGCCAAGTTAACTAACATACATTATATACAGTGTGCTCTTGGTTTCAGGGGTAGATTCCCATGATTCATCGTTTACACACAACACCCAGTGCTCATCCCAACAAGTGCCCTCCTCAGTGCCCATCACCCATTTTCCCCTCCCACCACCACCACCCCCCATTAACCCTCAGTTTGTTCTCTGTATTTAAGAGTCTCTTATGGGTTTCCCTCCCTCTCTGTTTGACACTATTTTTTCCCCTTCCCTTCCCCCCTGGTCTTCTTTTAAGTTTCTCAAGCTCCACAGATGAGTGAAAACATATGATACCTGTCTTTCTCTGACTGACTTATTTCACTTAGCATAATACCCTCCAGTTCCACCCACATTGTTGCAAATGACAGGATTTCATTCTTTCTCATTGCTGAGTAGTATTCCTTGTATATATAAACCACATCTTCTTTATCCATTCATCAGTTGATGGACATTTGGGCTCTTTCCATGATTTGGTTATTGTTGAAAGCACTGCTAGAAACATTGGGGTACATGTGCCCCTATGAATCAGCACTCCTGAATCCTTTGGATGAATTCCTCGTAATGCTGTTGCTGGGTCATAGGGTAGTTCTAGTTTTAATTTTTTGAGAAAACTCCACAGTGTTTTCCAGAGTGGCTGCACCAGTTTGCCTTCCCACCAACAGTGCAAGAGGTTTCCCGTTTCTCCACTTCCTCACCAACATCTGTTGTTTCCTGAGTTGTTAGTTCTATCCACTCTGACCGGAGTGAGGTGGTATTTCAGTGTGGTTTTGATTTGTATTTCCCTGATGATGAGTGATGTTGAACATCTTTTCATGTGTCTGTAAGCCATCTGGATGTCTTCTTTGGAAAAACATCTGTTCATATCTTCTGCCCATTTGTCACTGGATTATTTGTTTTTCAGGTGTTGAATTTGGCAAGTCCTTTATAAGTTTTGGATACTAACCCTTTATCCAATATGTCATTTGCAAATATCTTCTCCTATTCCATCAGTTGCTTGTTAGTTTTGTTGATTGTTTCCTTTGCAGTGCAGAAGCTTTTTATCTTTATGAGGTCCCAAGAGTTCATTGTTGCTTTTATTTCCTTTGCCTTCAGAGACGTGTTGAGTAAGAAGTTGCTGTGGCTGAGGTCAAAGAGGTTGTCGCCTGTTTTTTCCTCTAGAGTTTTGATGGTCTCCTGTCTCACATTTAGGTCTTTCATCCATTCTGAGTTTATTTTTGTGTATGGTGTAAAAAACTGGTCCAGTTCCATTCTTCTGCGTGTTGCTATCCAGTTCTTCCAGCACCATTTGCTGAAGAGACTGTCTTTTTTTCCATTGGGTACTCTTTTCCTGCTTTGTCAAAGATTAGTTGGCTATATATTTGGGGTCCAATTCTGAGTTCTGTATTCTTTTCCATTGGTCTATGATCTGTTTTTGTGCCAGGTATCTGTTGCATTTCTACATACTAATAATGAAGCAGCAGAAAAAAAAATTAAGGAGCTCCTACATGGCTCAGTCAGTAGAGCATGTGACTCTTGATTTAAGGATTGTGAGTCTGAGCCCCATGTTGGGTGTAGAAATTGCTTTAAAATAAAAAATCCCGGGATGCCTGGGTGGCTCAGTTGGTTGAGCGTCCAACTTCAACTCAGGTCATGATCTCGCTGTCCATGAGCTCAAGCCCCATGTTGGGCTCTGTGCTGACAGCTTAGAGCCTGGAGCCTGTTTCAGATTCTGTGTCTCCCTCTCTCTCTGCCCTTCCCTCACTCATGCTCTGTCTCTCTCTGTGTGTCAAAAATAAATAGACATTAAAATTTTTTTTAAATAAAAAAATCTTAAAAAGAGAAATTAAGAAAAAATCCCACTGACAATTACACCAAAAATAATAAAATACCTCGGAATAAACTTAACCAAAGAGGAAAATGTTGATGAAAGAAACTGAAGGCGACACAAAGAAATGGAAAGACGTTCCATGCCCATGGCTTGGAAGACCAAACATTGTTAAAATGCCCATACTATCCAAAGCAATCTACAGATTTAATGCAATCCCTATCAAAATACCAACAGCATTTTTTTTTACAGAACCAAAACAAATAATCCTAAAATTTGTATGGAAACTCAAAAGACACCCCCCCCCAATAGCCAAAGCAATCTTGAAAAAGCAAAGCAAAGCTGGAGGCATCACGATTGCAGACTTCAAGTTATATACAAAGCTGTAGAAATCAAAACAGTATGGTACTGGCACAAAAACAGACACAAAGATCAATAGAACAGAATTGAAAACCCATAAATAAACCTACAATTATTTGGTCCATTAATCTTTGGCACAGGAGGCAAGAATATGCAATGGGAAAAAGATGGTCTCTTCAATAAATGGTGTTGGGAAAACTGGGCAGCTACATGCAAAAGAATGAAACTGGACCACTTTCTTACACCATACACAAAAATAAATTCAAAATGTGTTAAAGACCTAAACGGGAGACCTGAAATCATAAAAATCCTAGAGGAGAACACAGGCAGTAACCTCTTTGACATTGAGCATAGAAACTTCTTACTAGACATGTCTCCTGAGGCAAGGGAAATAAAAACAAAAATAAACTATTGTGATTACATCAAAATGAAAAACTTCTGCACAACAAAGGAAACAATCAACAAAACTAAAAGACAACCTACTGAATGGGAGAAGATATTTGCAAATGACAAGTCCAATAAAGGGTTAGTATGCAAAAAATATGGAAAACTTATACAACTCAACACCAAAAAAAACACAAACAATCCAACTAAGAAATGGGCACAGGACATGAACAGACGTTTCCCCAAAGAAGACATCCAGCTGGCCAACAGACATACGAAAAGATGCTCAACATCACTCATCATCGGGGAAATGCAAATCAAAACTACAATGAGCTATCACCTCACAGCTGTCAGAATGGCTAAAATCAAAACCACAAGAAACAACAGGTATTGGCAAGGATGCAGAGAACAAGGAACCCCTATGCATTGTTGGTGGAAATGCAAACCCAAAGAATACAAAAACACTAATTCAAAGGGATACATGTACTTCTATGTTTATAGCAGCATTATTTACAATGGCCAAGTATGGAAGCAGCCCCAGTGTCCATCGATAGATGAATGGATAAAGAAGTGGTATGCATATACAATGGAACATATTATTCAGCCATAAAAAAGAATGAAATCTTGCCATTTGCAATAACATGGATGGATCCAGAGGGTATAATACTAAGTGAAATAAGTCAGGAAGAAATACCACATGATTTCACTCATATGTGGAATTTAAGAAACAAAAGAGCAAAGGAAAAAAGAGAGAGAGAGAGAGAGAAACCAAGAAACAGACTCTTAACTATAGAGAACAAACTGATGGTTACCAGAAGGGAGGTGGGTGAGGGGTTGGGTGAAATGAGTGATGAGGATTAAAGAGTACACTCATCTTGATGATCGCTGAGTAATGTATGGACTTCTGGTATCACCATATTGTACACCTTAAATTAATACAACACTATGTTAACAATAATGGAATTAAAATTTAAAAACTAAGGGGTTTTGGGAAGAAGAGAGGGAGAATGTTTGAATGTATCCTCTGTATGCCAAGGATTTAAATTTTTTTAATGTTTTTATTTATCTTTGAAGGAGAGAGAGACAGAGCATGAGTGGGGGAGGAGCAGAGAGAGAGGGAGACATAGAATTTGAAGCAGGCTCTAGGCTCCGAGCTGTTAGCACAGAGCCGGATGCAGGGTTCTAACTCATGAACTGTGAGATCATGACCTGAGGTGAATTCGGACGCTTAACCGACTGAGCAACCCAAGCACCCCTGTACGCCAAGGATTTAAAAAGAACTCTCATATTGAAGAAAGAACAATTCACTCTCATCATGTTGCAAATATCTAATGAAATAATGGATCCAAGCAATGCCTATCTAGGGCCAGAAAGTCAGGAGAGAGCGCCAGACATACATGCCTCCTGATGGAAGAACTCACAGTACCACCTATGATGGATTCTTGCCCAAAGATTGAACCTATACCAGATCAACCTGTAGGTACAACTCCCAGTTTATAGATATCTAGGCAACAAAGGCACATGTTGAACAAGACCATGAGACGTAATCAGCCCGATATTGAAAGCTTTCTTCAGGTTTCTACTTGAATGTCACCTTCAGTGAGGTCTGCCCTGACCATCTTATATAAAATAGCACTCCCTCCCTTATCCCAAACAACCTGGCACTCCTCCCTTTGCTCTGCTTTGCACTTAGTATCGTTTGAGTTTTAAATTTTTATTACTTGTTTATTATTTGTCTCTGTCCTGCAAGAAAGTGGCATTCATGAAGGCAGGAGCTTTGTCTCGTTGTTGTGTTGCTCTGTCCCCAGCAGCTAGAACATGGCCTGGTACTGATTTAAGCAATACATAAACATCTGTGTAGTAAATGCATTCATGAGTGAATGGATCTGGCAGAGCATCAGAGCAGTAGTCCCAGCCCCTATCAGCCCTCATGATAATGCTCCCATCTGCTTTCTGTCCATCAGAAGCAGGTAGGCTCCTTATTTCCAAACCCTTCCCCTTGCCCCCAGGACATTAAGGCAGAAGTGGGGCTTACAGCTCATCTTCAAAGGCTATTGCACATTTTGTTTCGAAATATACTCCCTCAGTCTTAAATATAATAAATATGGCTTCTGTTTCTCTTTTCCTGGAGTGAGGGAAACTGAAGTATAAAATCCTGTCAACATTCTCTAGATAAATTCCTGGTACATAGAGTTACTTGAGTCACAAGAAGTCAGTTGGCAAATTTCCTTTTTCTTTACTCTGGAGCAGTTAATAGCAATAGCAGTTGATAAATTGAGACAAAGTGATAGAAGCATATTATCTAGAGCTGTACTCTCCAATATGCTGGCTACTAGGTGTATGTGTGTATTTACATTTAACTTAATTAAAATTAAATAAAGTATCTGATACGTGCTATAACATGGATGAATCTTGCGGACATTATACTAAGTGAAATAAACCAGTCACAATAGGACAAATACTGTATGATTCCACTTACATGAAGTACCTGGAGTAGTCTAATAGAGACATAAAGTAGAATGGTGGTTGCCATGGGCTGAGGAATGATTAATTGCAGAGTTTTAGTTTTGCAAGAGAGAGGAAAAGTGTTCTGGAGATACATGGTGGTGATGGTTGCAGAGCAATGCAATGTACTTAATACTACTGAGCTGTATGTTTAAAAATGGTTAAGATGATAAATTTCATGTTATTTTGTTATTATTTTATGTATTTTACCACAATAAAAAATAAAACTTCAGTTTTTCAGTTACACTTGCCACATTTTTTTAATTTTTAATTTTTAAAAAATTGTTTTATTTTAGAGAGAGAGAGAGAGACCGTGCAGGGGAGGGGCAGAGAGAGGGAAGGGCAGAGGGAGGGAGGGAGAGAGAGAGAGAGGTAGAGAGAAAGAGAGAGAGAGAGAGAAAGAAAGAAAGAAAGAAAGAAAGAAAGAAAGAAAGAAAGAATCACAAGCAGGCTCCATGCTCAGCATAGAGCCTGACATGGGGTTTGATCTCACGACCTGGAATCAAGACCCCAGCCAATATCAAGAGTCAGACACTCAACCTACGGAGCCACCCAGGCCCCTATACTTGCCACATTTTAAGTGCTCAATAGCCATATGTGTCTAGTGGCTACTGTATTGGACAGTGGAAATATAGAACATTTCCATCAATCAGAATGTTTTATTGGACAGTGCTGGTCTAGAGTTATGGCAGAAATCACTGGAAGAACTAAAACCAAAATGAAGTTGAAGAGGTAAAAATAGTTGCCTTTGAGGCTGCAATATGGGGGTGGGAGGGGCAGACAGAAATCTGCTTTTCACCAAAAGCCTCATGGGACTGTGGGACTTATTCCCAGGCTCATGAATTACTGTGATAAAAACGTTTAAAGGCCAAAGGGTACAAACTTGCAGTTATAAGATGAATAAATTCCAGGGATCTAATGTACAATGTGGTGGCAACACTGTATTGTACACTTGAAAGTTGCTATGAGGTGACAACACTGTATTGTACACTTGAAAGTTGCTATGAGAATAGAGCTTTAATGTTCTCATCATAACAATACACAACAGCAACAACAACAAGATGGTAATTATGTGAGGTAAAGGAGGCACATTAACTAACCTTTTTGTGATAAGCATGTCACAATATATATGCATATCAAATCAACACATTGTACCCCTTAGACTTATACAGTGTGTTATGTGTCAATTATACCTCAATAAAGCTGGAAAAAATGTCTGAAGGAAAACTCACTCTCTCAGGCCCCATCAGAGAGTTGGATCACACCATCTTTCCCTTTTTTCTTCTTCTCCTGCTTCTTCTTTTTTGCTTTTTAAAATGTTACGATAATTATCATAAAGCGAGAAATTCAGTGGCAGTTAGTATATTCACAATATTGTATAGTCACCACCTCTGTCTAGTTCCAAAACACTTCCATCACCCCCAAAGGGAAACCCTGTACCCGTTAGGCAGTTTCTCCCCATTCTACCCCCTTGCCCCTCCCAGCCTCTGACAACCACCAATCTGTGTTCTATGTCAATGGATTTACCTATTACAATATGTGACCTTTGTGTGTGGCTTCTTTCACATAATGTTTTCAAGATTAATCCACCCTGTAGTGTATCATGTACTTCATACCTTCTTATGACTGAATAATATTCCATTGTATATATGGAAAAACCACATTTTGTTTATCCATTCATCTGTTGATGGACCTATGGGCGGCTGCTTCCACCTTTTGGCTGTGAATAGTAATGCCATGAAGATGTGTGTACATGTATTTGTTGAGTACCAGTTTTCAGTTCTTTTGGGTGTCTACCTAGCAGTGGAATTACTGGAATTGTGGTTAATTCTGTTTAGTTTTTTGAGGAACTTCCAAACTGTTTCCACAGTGGCTGAACCATTTTTTCATTTCTACCAGCAGTGCACAAGGGCTCCAATTTTTCCACATTCTTGCCTACACTTGTTTGTTTGTTTGTATTATAGCCATCTTAGTGGGGATGATATCTCATTGTGGATTTGATTTGTATTTTCCTAGTGATTAATGGTGTTAAGCATCTTTTTGTGTGCTTCCTGGCCATTTGTATATCTTTGGAGAAATATTAAAACCCTTTGCCCATTTAAAAAAATGTTTTTCTTTTTGTTGTTGAATTGTAAGAGTTCTTTACATATTCTGAATATATATCAGATACATAGTTTTCAAATATTTTCTCCTGTAGGTTGTCTTTTCATTTTCTTTTTTTTTTTTATTTTTTTTTAACGTTTATTTATTTTTGAGACAGAGAGAGACAGAGCATAAACGGGGGAGGGTCAGAGAGAGGGAGACACAGAATCCGAAACAGGCTCCAGGCTCCGAGCTGTCAGCACAGAGCCCGACGTGGGGCTCAAACTCACGGACCATGAGATCATGACCTGAGCCGAAGTCAGACGCTTAACTGACCAAGCCACCCAGGCGCCCCTGTCTTTTCATTTTCTTGACGATGTCCTTTGATGCACAAAAGTTTTCAATTTTGATGAAATCCAGTTTATCTATTTTGTCTTTTGTTTTCTGTATTACTAGAGCCTCTTCCTGGGTGAGGCTCAGCTTAAGACTCTCAGTATCTAGAAAAGCTCGACTTTGAGATGGACCTTACTACCTTTCATCTTCACTTTTTAACTCCTGCTCCATCCCAGCTCTGGGCCCCCATGGAAGGATATTTGTTTTTTGGGTGTTGAGTTTGATAAGTTCTTTATAGATTTTGGATACTAACCCTTTATCAGATATGTCATTTGCAAATATCTTCTCCTATTCTGTCAGTTGCCTTTTACTTTTGTTGATTTTTTCCTTCGCTGTGCACAAGTTTTTTTATCTTGATGAGGTCCCAGTAGTTCATTTTTGCTTTTGTTTCCCTTGCCTCTGGAAACATGTCTAGTAAGAAGTTGCTGAGGCTGAGGTCAAAGAGGTTGATACCTGTTTTCTCCTCTAGGATTTTGATGGTCTTCTGTCTCACATTTAGGTCTTCCATTCATTTTGAATTTATTTTGTGTATGCTATAAAAAAAGTGGTCCAGTTTCATTCTTGTGCATGTTGCTGTCCAGTTTTCCCAACACCATTTAATGAAGAGACTGTCTTTTTTCCATTGGATATTCTTTCCTGCTTTGTCAAAGATTAGTTGACCATATAATTGTGGGTTCATTTCTGGGTTCTCTATTCTGTCCCATTGATCAATGTGTCTGTTTTTGTGCCTATACCATACTGTTTTGATGACTACAGCTTTGTAATATAGCTTGAAATACTGAATCATGATGCCTCCAGTTTTGTTTTTCTTTTCCAGGATTTCTTTGGCTATTCAGGGTCTTTTGTGGTTCCATACAAATTTTAGGATTATTTGTTCTAACTCTGGAAAAAAATGCTGGTGGTATTTGGATAAGGATTGTGTTAAATGTGTAGATTGCTTTAGGTAGGAAATTGTCTATTGGTTTCTAAAAAGAAAGTGTTATCTTTTTTATAATAAAGAAGAAGAAATAAGAATATAGACATATATCTGCTCATTTTTGCAAAGAAAGAAACCCAGGAAGGATAAACTATAAATGAATGCAACTATTCACCTCAGAGCCAGGGTGGGAATCTGGGCACTCTGAGAGGCCCTCCGTTTCTGACACTTTCAGGGCCAGGGGAAGGGGGAGATAGCAGAGGGACCCCCCCTAGAAGGACTGTAGGTCTGCTCCCCACCCCAGGCCACCAGAGGATTTTCAGCTGGACAAAATCTCCATGTTGCTGATCTGAGCTGGCATAGTTAGGGCAAAGGCCCTACCCAGCCCTCCAGGTGTGAGATCCCTAGGAACCAAGGCTGGGTGCAGGGAGTGTGCCCAGCATGAGAACTGCCAGGTGCAGGTTAGCTGAATGCCCTTGACCTAACTGGTTCTGTGACTTCACCTTCAGCCTGCTTCATCCTGCCCTCTGTTAGAGCCATTAGCATCCAGGCCCACAGTGGGGGGTAGGGGAGATTAGGGCCCATATCTAACACCAGGATATTTTTTAATTCATCCAACCAATTCCTTATTGAGCACCTATAGTGTTCTAGGTGCTAGGGAAACCATGGTGAACAAAACAGACATGAACTCCTGCCCCAGGGAAACTGCCATTCTGGCAGGGACAGCAAACAGTTAACAAACAAATCAGTACATTATGTCAGGAGGCGATGAATGCCCTGAAGGAAATGAAGCAGGGCTAGTACTTACCAGTGGTGATCAGGGAAAGCCTTTCTGCAGTGACACAGGACCTGAGACTGGAATGATGACCTGAAGGAGCCAGTTGTACATTGATATGGGAGAATGGGTGTTCCAGGCAGAAGACAGTGTAAAGATCCTGAGTTGGGGGTGGCTGGCTTAATTGGTTAAGTGTCTGACTCTTGATCTCAGCTCAGGTCTTGATCTCAGGGTCGTGAGTTCAAGCCCCTCATTGGCTGTGCACTGGGCATGCAACCTACTTAATAAAATAAAATAAAATAAGTAATGGTAAAGTAAATATTAAATACAATACAATACAGTACAACACAACACAACATAATACAGGTCCTGATTTGGAAATAAGCTTTGATAGTGACAAGGATCCAATAAGGGCAGAAATGCTTGTATTTTTGCCAGGCACACATTCCAGCATGGCTCAGTCTGGTAGCACAGAGGGAGAAGTGAGGGAAAAGGTTCTTTTGGAGTGGGGCAAGTGCAGATGGTGGTGGAAAAGGTCATGGGCCCAGAAGGTAGGTATAGGTGTATGGCATTTCAGTGACTCTGCTGGGGGTAGGGCTGGCATAAAATTAAGAATTGAGGGTAAGTCAGGGTTAGAATGGGTGGGGGGAAGGGAGGGGATGTGGACAGGGAGGTGGAGTATTCCTGGACACTTTGAAGGGTACCAAGGGACCACCTCACCTTTCTGCCCCTTTCTTTTCTTTTCTTCCTCCCCAGGGGAGGCCCCTCCTGCATCTGGGGAGAGCCTTGGTTGCAGATGGCAGGTGCTTCCCACCCAGCAGAAGACCTGACCCCTATAGTATATGCCTGAGACTGCATGATGGCCTTGGCCTATGAGAGTGAGAGGGGAGAAGATTTTAAATCAGAGTCTTTTTGCTCCCACTACCTTTTCATCCCCCTCCACCCCCTTTTTTAGTCAGAGGCACAGACACATAAGAAGGGGCCAGCACAGGCACAGCCCCTGGGTCACCCAGAGACATCCACATACAGTGACCATGCATGACTTACACACACACAGACACACAGCACAAACACAGATATAGGCACACATATTCTGACATATGGCAACAGCAAACAGAGATACATACAGAGTCACCCAGAGACACTGAGTATAGTGATTTTCAGTCACTCACAAAGAGGTACAAGCCACATAGAGACCTATGCATGCATAGACAAAGCCCATGAGTACAGACAGGGGCAGAGCCCACACAAGCTAACATACGGTGATACCAAACCAGACCTGTGCAGACACAGTCACACAGGTACACACTCACAAAGATACTGACTGAGAAACAAAGGAGCATGCAGACTGGAGTCGCACATACCTATAACAAGCCATAGAAATTTTCTTAAAACACATTGTCAGAGACAGGCACACAGAAAAGGATATCATCATGCACAACCAATGATATCCAGTGTGTCTCTTTTTGGGATGTAGCAACCATTAGTGATCACTGCCTGGACCCATGATTTCATTAGGAGCTAAGCTTGAGTGAATTAAATGAAGTGAGAGAGGGACAATTAAACAGATAAATCACAATTATGGACCATAGAATTTAAGCTGGGTAGGTTAGGAAGTGGGGACATGAAAAGAGTGAAAAGGTAATAGAGTCAATAAATTCTAGGTGCTAATGGGGTTGAAGGATGTGGTGGTTAATTTTATATGTCAATTTGACTTGGCCACAGGGTGCTTCCTGTTCCCATGACGTTATGCTCTGAGGGCCTAGAGGTCTTGTTTCCAAAAGGAGGAATGCTTCCACCAGGAGACACAACAATGACTACACTGAAATGGTGTCACCTGGACACTTTGGGCTCCTCATACCTCTGAATCAACAAGTAAAGAAGGGAGTTACTGTGCTTGCTGGGGTGACTGATCCTGACTACTCAGGGGAAATTGGACTACTGCTCCACGATAGAGACAAGAAAGAGTATGTCTGCGGAAGCCTGGCTGGCTTAGTCAGAAGAGCATGTGACTCTTGATCTCAGGGGTTGTGAGTTTGAGTCCCCACATTGGGTGTCGAGATTACTTAAACTAACTAACTAACTTAAAGAAAAACAAAAAGGAAGAGTACGTATGGAATACAGGGGATTCCTTAAGGTGTCTATTAGTGTTACAGTGCTCTGTGATTACAATGAAAAACTACAACAACCCAAGTAGGAGTGCTAATGGCCCAGACCCTTCAGGAATGAAGGTTCAGGTTACCCAACCAATAAAGAATCACAACCAGCTGAGGTGCTTGCTGAGAGCAAAGGGAAGGAATACAGAATAGGTAGTGGAAGAAGGTGGTTGTAAATACCAGCTACAAGCATATGACCAGTTACAGAACCAAGGACTGTAATTGTGAGTATTTCCTCCTTGTTTTGTGCTGAATTTTTTGTGTCCCTCAAAATACATATGTTGAAGTCTGTGAGATAGTAGAAAATATATATTAGTCTCTATCCCTGGTTCCTGATGCAAGCCTCCTGAAACCCTTGTAATTTCCTGTGTGATAAAAGGAGTGTCTTTTGTTCTAATGAAGTGACTCTGGGTGGGCTCCTGGATGGCTCCTGGATGAGGGCTGGTCATTGGCAAAACCAAACCATGATTAGAAACTTGGAATTTTCAGCCCCATCCCTCCATTTTCTTGAGAAGGGAAAAGGGATAAAAATGGAGTTAACGATTGATTGTGCTTACATGATGAATCCTCCATAAAATCCTCAAAGTAGAAGGTTTATAGAGCTTTGGGGCTGATGAACAAGGTGTGGAGGTGTTGAGAGAGTGGTGTGCCCAGAAAGGGCATGGAAACTCAGTGTCTCTTCCCACCTACCTTTCCCTATGCATCTCTTCCAGGTGACAACCTGGACTTGTGACTGGCATCTGGATTTGGGGGTGGGGCAGTCATATAGGACTGAGCCCTTAACCTGTGGGATCTGACTCTATCTGTAGGCAGATAGTATTAGAATTGAATTGAATTGTAGGACACCCAACTGATTTCACAGAGAATTACTAGGTGGTTGGAATGTGTATTTCGAATCCACCGTCAGTTTGGGTTTTGAAACCACCAAGATTCTGGACAAGAGAGGTATTGGAGAGAGTCACAGTGAGCCAGGAAAATGTCCTCAAAATCCAAAGGGGAGTGATGAGGGGCTCAGCAGATGACTGGAACAAAGATGCACAGAGGGCCATATAACCTGATGTTTGTGTCTCAAAGGAGCTGGGGGACTTCCTGAGGAGGGAAGGAACATGGTTTGGGGTTGTGCATGAAGTTCAAGAACACCTGTGCCTCCTGGATCAATGGTATGAGAGCTATGGGAGAGAATTTACTGCTTGAGAGAGCTGCAGTATTGTCCAGCAAGATTCAGGTTCCCATTGGAGCAAGAAGGTAAATTCAACCTTTAGTGAGGAGGCTGAGGATGTAGGGATTCTGGTGATAACCAAATGTGAGTTCTAGTGTCTCAGATGGGTCAGAAAAGAGGGTTTTGGGATCTCTGTTTCCAGCCATGATAAAGTAAAAGGGATTAGATTCACTCTTCTCCTTTAAACAACTGAAAAACCAGATAAGATAGTTGATCAACAGATAGTTGAACCATATGACTCCCAGGAGAGAATTTTCAGGTGCCGTGTGGGGTGTGGGAGGGACTCAAGAAGAGCCTGGTGATCTTCTTGAGTTTAGAAGACATAGTAAGAGTTTGTGGAGGTTAACAACAGCTAGAATTCACAGAACTGGGCAGAGTACTATGGAGGAGGAAGCTTCACAGAGAGAGAAAGCTCCTTTGGAGATCTACAGAGGGTTCCCTTCAAGTCTTCAACCAAATACTGATCAGCAAATATATGTGAAGATACTGCCTGAGGCCAGGAAAAGTCTACTGAAGAGGATCAGAGGAACAGTCCTCAGAGGTAGTTCATCTCCAAACCAGTTTGAGTGGAAAAACTTCTTATGGAGCATTGAATAAAGAACTCAGAAGGGTATTGCCTCAGTACCAAATTAGCTCTAGACTATCAAATTAGCTCTGAACTAAAGACGGTTTAGGTCCAGGTTTAAAAACCTAAAAGCATGCTTCAAAAGGATCACATTGATTAAATGTGTCCCAGAACAACCCCCCACCATGTTTAAATACCCCCCCAAATTCAGCACTCAACAAGGTAAAATTTACAATGCCTGGCATCCAATAAAAGATTATCAGTCATGCAAAGAAGCAGGAAAATACAATCCATAAGGAGGAGAAAAATAATCCATAGAAAATGACCCAGATGATAGAACCAATAGACAAAAAACATTAAAGCAGCTTTTATAAATATAATCCGTATATTCAAGAAGGTAAAGGAAAGAATGAGCATGGCTGAAATACCACACCCAAAGAAGACCCTGCTGCATCCCCCAAAACTCAGAGCCGAGATCCAGTACTTGCTAGAGAGAATATGGTTGTGGCTCATTGAATGGTGGAACTTGCTCAAAATCTGCTTTTTGGAACTTGCCAGAAATCCACGCTCTAGGAGGCCAAAGAAAGCTGTTCATGGGGAGCTGTGTCATCAGAGGCACTCTGCTACAAAACTACCTGAGGGAAGGTGCCAGGGGAGGTTGCTGGCCACTGGGCACTGCTGCTTGCTGTGCATCACAGGAACTGGAAAATGAAGCTGTATTTCAAATACCAGAAGCAAATCACTACTAACCCATATGATGGGGGATTTCAGAGAGAATCTGCTGGCCATTGGGTGCTGGTGGTCACCATGTACTGCAGGAGCCAGGCACTGGAGAATCTGAGAGTGCTTTAGGACCCTGGTGTTGGAGAAAGCTGTGTATGGTGCGGGAACCTGCTGAGTGGGCACAACAGAGCCAGGAAGAAAAACCAGTTTCCTTCTTGCAATGTCTCTCCAGTGCCCTCTACTGGCAAAGCTTCAGGGCCAGCTGGCAAAAGAAAAAATTTTTTTTCAAAAATTTTTTTATTTATTTAAATTTTAGCTAGTTAACATTCAGTGAAATATTGGCTTTGGGAGTAGAATTTAAATGGGCCAGATCCATTTTCACAGAGCAAGCATAAAGAGTGAATTTGAAGCCAAGAGGAAAAATCAGCAACTGGCACAGTTCACCCCTTTGACTACTCAGCTTATGTGTGCACCCCTCTACACATAATTGAATTCTTATACAACAAAACAATGTATAGCTATCTTTCTCATAAAAGAGGAAGTTGTCACTCCCCAAAATGAGACATAGTCCCAAGAGTAATTGTATCCATTGTTGCCTGTGTTAATTATTCCTCAAATTTAGTCACAGTCCACTGATATTCTAATATTGAAAGACTAAATTGTAAGATTAACTTTCAACAACTATTTGTATATAAAATAAAAATGGGAAAGAGAGAGAAAAATAAAATAGCTTAAATTGCTAGCATATACATAAACACATAAATATAACAAGCAAAAAGAAAATAGGCAAAGCTACAATAGTACTCATTTCTGTAATTGATCATGAAGCTGTAATTGTCATCTGTGGCTTTCTTCTTCCACTATCCATTCTGTATTTCCCCTGCCTTCCTCCAGCAACTCAGGTACTCTTTTTTTTTTAACCTAATGGAATGACTCAAACTTTCATTTCTAAAGTGTCTGAGTCCTCCATCATCCTGTCTGTTGTGAATTACTTTAGTTCTCCATTAACTTTTACTATTGGGCATGGTAGTACTAAGAGGCATCCCAGATAATCCTGAGTTGCAGGCATAGTCTTCCTTGCCTCCATTGTGTAACAGCAACCTGATTTCCCCTTAGTAATGAAAATCAGTCACTACAACCAGTGAATTAACTCTACCTCCCCCCACTTTTATTTGCCTGTAGTTTCATTGGCATAGGAGCCCAAAATAGCTCAGCTTCCAATTCAGTGGAGCTGTTGTTGTGCCCCCTAGTGGAGGCTTCTTCCACTGGCAAAGAATCACCAAAATTTAGAGGACAATGTCTCCAGCTTCATTAGGGTCTTCCCACCCATACCCATTCCAATTTACAGGACCCTCATCCTTCCCCATCAATGCCCTCACTTTAACAGTAGACACCCTGCAAGACTACAAATTCAGTTTGCATTGTAATTCAGCCAATTGCAGGATAAGAGTCTGCATTTGATTTTCAATAATCTTAGCTCTCCAGCTATAGGAGATAAGGGTCTCCTTCAGGGCACACCTAGATCTTAGGTCATTTATATGGTGCTTAAGCTGAGAATTCAAATCTCTGAGCTCATCCTTTTCTTCCTCTACTTTGTCCAGCAATATTAGGAGCAACCGGCCAATCTAATTATTTTTGTTAGTTTTCAAAAAATGTTTGAAATTCTCATATACACTATCACTCAGCTCTTTCTTATAAGCGGTTGATTAGGACGATCCAATGGATATATTTTCTATTTTCATCAGTGCTCTCTTTATACTGGAAATTGAGTCAGTAGCATCTTTAAATTTAATCAGATTAGAGAGCCAACTCCAGAAACTCCAGACCCAATTTAGAAAACTCATCCTTAACACTCTGTTCATCTAACCCCACTCCTGGCACCAAAATCTGTATTAGTCAGTGTTCTTCAGAGAAACAGAACCAACAGGATATATTTATATATAAAGAGATGTATTACAAGGAATTGGCTCATGAGATTATGGAGGGTGAGAAGGCTCAAGATCTGCAGCCAGCAGAGATGGTGTAGTATATAGTACATAGTATGTAGTATATAGAGCTAATGGTATAGTTCCAGTCCCAGTTCAAATGTCTGAGAACCAGGAGAGCCAATGGTGTAGTTCCAGTCCGAGTCTGAAGACAGAAGAAGACTGATGTCCTAGCTGAAAGACAGCCAGTCAGGCAAAGAAAGAGTGAATTCTCTGTTACTCAGCCCTTTTGTTCTTTTCAGGCCTTCAGTGGACTGGATGAGGCCCACTCACATTGGTGAGGCAATCAACTTTACTCAGTATACCAATTCAAATGTTAATCTCATTCAGAAATATTCTCACAGGCGCACCTAGAATAATATTTAGTCAGTTATCTGGGTATCCCATGCCTCAGTCAAGTTGACACATGGAATTAACCACCACAGGGGCTTAGACTTCCAAACTAGCAGAGCTCAAAGTTGCTATGATGGGAAGCAAAAATTCTATGCGTGGGTTATTAGATACAATAGTGAGAGGGGCCATTCCTACTCTTACCCCTTGATTTCAGGACCCATTTATACTGGTCATGGGGGAGGTGGCACCATGTAATGGTCTCTGATTCAAAATGCATACTCTGTCCTATAAAACAGAATCTTATCCTTTCAGGGTGTTGTTTTTTAACTAGCATTATAACTGAATCTTCAAAGCCATTCCACGTTTCAATTAGGCCAGCTGCTTCCAGATGGTATAGTATGTGGTAAGACCAGTTAATTCCATAGACATGAACCCATTGCTACATTTCCTTTGCTGTGAAATGAGTTTCTGGATCAGATACAATGCTGTGCAAAAGAGTCCACAGATGGTGGTGTTGGCACAAGCATTACGGGTGGGAAAGGGAAAAGCATATCTAGAAAATGTGTCTATTCCTGTGAAGATGAAGATGAATCTCTGTCTCCTTCCATGATGGAGGAGGTCCAAAATAATCAACCTGCCACCAGGTTGGTTCCCAAAAGGAATAGTGCCATTCCAGGGACTCAGTTTTCATCTCTGTTTGATGGCAGATTAGGCACTCAGCAATAGCATTAACCATACCATCCTCAGTATAGAGAAGCCCGTATTGTTGAGCCCAGGCATAGTTCCCACCCTCACCACTTTGTTCATGGGCTTCTATGGACTGAATTGTGTCCCCCAAAATTTATATGTTGAAACCCTAACCCACAGTGTGATGGTATTTAGAGATGAGGCCTTTGGAAGACAATTAGGTCATGAAGGTGGAGTCCTCATGATAGGATTAGTGCCCTTGTAAAAAGAGCCTTTCTCTCTGTTACCATGAGCAAGAAGATGGCTGTTTGCAAGCCATGGAGAGAGATCTTAGCAGGAACTAAATCAGCCTGCACTCAAATTTTGGAACTTCTTAGCCTCCAGAACTGTGAGAAATACATTTCTGTTGTTTAAGTGACCCAGTCTATGGTGTTTTGTTGTTATGACAGCCTAAGGAGACTAGTCAAAGAGGTTGTTGCCTGTTTTCTCCTCTAGGATTTTGATGGTCTCCTGTCTCACATTTAGGTCCTTCATCCATTTTGAATTTATTTTTGTTTATGGTGTAAGAAAGTGGTCCAGTTTCATTCTTGTGCATGTCACTGTCCAGTTTTCCCAACACCATTTGCTGAAGAGACTGTCTTTTTTCCATTGGATAATCTTTCCTGCTTTGTTGAAGATTAGTTGGCCACATACATTTGTGGATCCATTTCTGGGTTCTCTATTCTGTTACATTAATCCATGTGTCTATTTTTATGCCAGTACCATAACTGTCTTGATGATTACAGCTTTGTAATACAGCTTGAAGTCCAGGATTGGGATGCCTCCAGCTTTGGTTTTCTTTTTCAACATGACTTTGGCTATTTGGGGTCTTTTCTGGTTCCATACCAATTTTTGAATTGTTTGTTTTAGCTCTGTGAAGAATGCTGGTGTTATATTGATAGGGGTTGCATTGATGTGTAGATTGTTTTGGGTAGTATTGACATTTTAACAATAGTTGTTCTTCTAATCCATGAGCATGGAATGTTTTTCTATTTTTTGTGCGTCTCCTTCAATTTTTTTTAATTTTTAAAAATCTTTTATTTATTTTTGAGAGATAGAGAGAGACCGAGTGAGAGCAAGGGAGGAACAGAGACAGAGGAAGACACAGAATCCAAAGCAGGCTCCAGGCTCCGAGCTGTCAGCACAGAGCCCGCCACGGGTCTCAAACCCACAAACCGTGAGCTCATGACCTGAGCCGAAGTTGGATGCTTAACCGACTAAGCCACCCAGGCGCCCCTCCTTCAATTTCTTTCATAAGTTTTCTATAGTTTTCAGTGTACAGATCTTTTACCTCTTTGGTTGGGTTTATTCATACATATCTTATAGTTTTTGGTGCAGTTGTAAACAGGATCAATTCCTTGATTTCTCTTTCTGCTACTTCATTATTGGTGTATAGAAGTGCAACCAATTTCTGTATGTTGATTTCATATCCTACGACTTTGTTGAATTTGTTATGTCAGTTCTGGTAGGTTTTTGGTGGAGTCTTTCAGGTTTTCCACATAGAGTATCATATCATCTGCAAAGAGTGAAAGTTTGATTTTTTCCTTGCCAGCTTGTCATATGGCATTCTTATTTGTCACAGACACTTCGAGTGCCAATGGATCTGCTGGATCATAAGGTTTCAACTGAAGAGGAGCTTGTACTGAAGCTGCAGAGCTTTAGCTTGCTCTGGTCCCATTCGAAACTGGAAACCGTGTGGGCAACTCTGTAGATGGGTTCAGAGTAGCATACTGAAATGTTGCTTCCAAAATCTAAAGAAGCCTACCAAGGCATCTAAATCCATTTGGGCTTCTATAACAAAATATCACAGGCTGGGTGACTTATAAGCCACATTTCTGTATCCCAATTCTGAAGGCTGGAAATCCAAGATCATGGCACTAGCAGATTTGATGTGTGGTAAGGGCCTGCTTCCTTGCTGATAGCTCACTTCTCACTGTAACCTCACATGTAGAAGGTGAGAGGTGAGAAGATGAGAGGTGAGAAGGTGAGAGGGAGCTCTGTGGGGTCTCTTTCATAAGAGCACTAATCCCATTTATGAAGGCCCCACCTTCATGACCTAAGCACATTCAAAGCACCTCCTAATACCTTCACATTGGGCATTAGGATTTCAACATATGAATTTCAGGGGACACAAACATTCAGACAAAGCACAAGGGTTATACCTCTTTATTTATGGTAGGAGGTATGAAGTATAGCAACTTGTCTTTCACCTCAGAGGGAACTTTTCAACATACTCCAGACCATTTAACTCCTAGAAACTTCACCGAGGTGGTAGGTCCCTGAATTTTTGTGGGGTTTATACCCAGATATATTTGTCAGGGTTCTCCAATGAAAGAGAATGAATAGGATGTGTATATATTGGAGAGAGATTTATTTTAAGGAACTGACTCACATTATTATGGAGGCTAGCAAGTCTACAATCTTCAGGGTGGGCTGGCAGGCTGGAGACTCAGGAAAGAGCCAGTGTTGAAGTTCAAGTTTGAAGGCCATCTGCTGGCAGAATTACTTCTTGCTCAGGGGAACTCAGTCTTTGGTCTAGTCAGTCCTTCGACTGATTATATGAGGCCCACCCACGTTATAGAGGATGATCTGCTTTACTCAAAGTCCACCAATCTAAATGTTAATCTTATCCAAAAAACACCTTCACAGAACATCTTAGAACAATATTTGACCAAATATGTGGGCACAAGCCCAGCCAAGTCAATGTTATAAAATTAACTATCACACCAACCTTTTCATTCTTATTAAGGCATCTAAGGTACTTGATACTTCCTTTTCACCAGATCCAATCAGCATTTCATCAATGTAGCAGTCCAGTGTGATGTTTTGTTGAGTGTCAAGATGATTAAGATTTCTGCAGACTATATTATGGCAGACACCAGGAGATTTGATGTATCCCTGAGACAAACTGCTGTTCTTTTCTTTTTTTTCTTTTTTTCTTTCTTTCTTTCTTCTTTCTTTCTTTCTTTCTTTCCTTTCTTTCTTTCTTTCTCTTTTTAAAGTAGCTCCATGCCCAACCTGGGGCTTGAACTCACAACCCTGAGATCAAGAGTCACATGCTTGGGGTGCCTGGGTGGCTCAGTTGGTTAACCATCCAACTTCAGCTCAGGTCATGAGCTCATGGTTCATGAGCTCAAGCCCCACATTGGGCTCTCTGCTGTCAGCACAGAGTCCGCATTGGATCCTCTGTGTCCCCCTCTCTCTGGCTCTCAAAAATAAATAAAAATTTTTAAAAAAGAGTTGTATGCTCTACCAACTGAGCCAGCCAGATGCCCCCAGGTTATACTGTTGTTCTCGTCAGTTAAAGCAAATGGTTTCTGGTAGTCCTTGAAATTTAGTATGGAGAAAAAGTCATTAGCCAAGCCAATACCTGCATACCAAGTTCCAGGAGTTATATTGAACAATTCCAGTAAATACACTGTATTTGGAATAGCAGCTACAATTGGAGTCACCACCTGGTTAATTTTTTTAAGTTTATTTATTTGTTTTAAAAAAAATTTTTTTTCAACGTTTTTTATTTATTTTTGGGACAGAGAGAGACAGAGCATGAAGGGGGGAGGGGCAGAGAGAGAGGGAGACACAGAATCGGAAACAGGCTCCAGGCTCCGAGCCATCAGCCCAGAGCCTGACGCGGGGCTCGAACTCACGGACCGCGAGATCGTGACCTGGCTGAAGTTGGACGCTTAACCGACTGCGCCACCCAGGCGCCCCTATTTATTTGTTTTGAAAGCGCACACGCACGTGCAAGCAAGGGAGGGGCAGAGAGGGAGAGAGAGAATCCCAAGCAGGCTTCAGCTGTCAGCACAGAGCCCGATGTGAGGCCCAATCTCATGAACCACGAGATCACAACCTGAGGTGAAATCAAGAGTCAGACCCTGAACCCACTGAGTCACTCTGGCATCCCACCACCCGATTAAATTTATGATAGTCTGCAGTCATTATCCAAGATTCAGCTGACTTCTACACAGGCGAAACCGGTGAGTTAAATGGAGACAGGATAAGTATCACCACATCTACTTTTTAAAGTCTTTTATGGTTGATACTAATCTCTGCATTCTCTTGGGGATGCGTTATGATTGGTTTACTAACGTTAAAGGGAAAGGAAGTTCACTTTCACTTAGTCCCTTCTTACCATAATGGCCCTCATTATTAACAGCAAACTGATGTGGAGATTATGCCAGTTTCTAAGTATGTTTATTCTAATAATAAATTTAGGAATCAGGGAAATAACCACAAGGTGGGTTACTAGACCAACTGGGCTCAAGGGGAATTGAGGTAAAATTCTATCACCTGACCATCACTTTGTAAAGTAAAAGTGAAGCCCCCACTTTCTTGGGCCACAGTGACATTTTGGGTCCCTAGGAATTAGTGTCAATTCAGAGCCATTGCCTAGGAATCCTCATAAAGTCTGGGTATTTCATTTTCCTCAATGCACATTCACTCTATTAACTGGCCACAGGTCCCTTGGGGGAAGGCTTGGAGGAAGATTTGTGGTATGTTCTTACAGCAATAGTGCATGTTCCTTCCTCAAGGGAACCTGCCCTTCCCTTCAGTCAAAGGGCTCTGGGTCTGTGAATTGACTTCAGACTGAAAACAGCAAGAGGCTGACTCTCCACTGTGGTGACTTGAGTCAGATTTCTGGCTAGTAGATCTAGAACTTATATAAATTAGCAATATTCTAGTAGGCCATTCATCTGTTTCATTCCTAGGGACATCATGATCAGTTTGCCTACACATTCATGCTGCCCTTTATGGTAGATGTTCCTACCTTGTCTTTGGCAGTTAAGTGTTGCCACTTGGCCTCTAGTTTTCTGGGAAGCCATCATCCCCGTTGAAACCAGAGAGCTTGTCTTAGTGTGTTCAGGCAGTTCGAACAGAATATAATAGATTGAGTAGTTTAGAAACAACATTTACTTCTCACAGCTCTGGAGGCTGGGAAGTCCAAATAAGGCACTTGCAGATTCAGTGTCTGTTGAGACCTGCTTCCTGGTTCATAGATGGCTGTCTTCTTACTGTGTCCTCACATGGTAGAAGGGATCTCTCTGGAGTTTTTTTAAGGGCATTAATTCCATTCTTGAGGGCTCCACCCTCATGACCTAATCACCCCCCAAAGGCTCCACCTCCTAAAACCATCACACTGGGGGGTTAGGTTTCAACATATGAATTGGGGAGGTACATTAAGGGTATAGCATTCTCCCCCTGGCCCCCCAAAATTAATGTCCATTTAACATGCAAAATACACTCATTCCAACCCAATAATCCCAAAAGTCTTGACTCATTTCAGCATCAACTCTAAAATCTAAAAGCCTCATCAAAATATTATCAAATCAGATATGAATGAGATTCAAGGTACGATTCATCCTGAGGCAAATTGCTCTCCAACTGTGAACCCAGCAAGTCATGTGCTTCCAAAATTTAGTTTTGGCACAAGCACAGGGTAGACATTGCCATTCCAAAAGGGAGAAATGGGAGAAAAGGAAGGAGTGACATGGTCTGGGCAAGTCCAAAATTCAAGGGGCAAATTCTGTTAGACCTTAAGGCTCAAAAATATTCCTCTTTAGGGGTGCCTGAGTGGCTCAGTTGGTTAAGTGTCTGACTTCAGCTCAGGTCATGATCTCAAGGTTTGTGGGTTTGAGCCCCATGTCAGGCTCTGGGCTGACAACTCAGAGACTGGAGCCTGCTTCAGATTCTGTGTATCCCCATCTCTTTCTCTGCCTCTCCCAACCTTGTGCTTTCCCTCTCTCTCAAAAATAAACATTTTTAAAAAGTAAATTTCCCTGGACTCTCAACAAAAGTTTTTTAAAAAAAGAATATTCCTCTTTGGCTGGATGCTCTGCTCTCCAGGCCCATTGGGGTGGAGGTCCTACCTTCCAGACACACTGGAGAGAGGCACATGGTGGCAGGTTTACTCCACAGCTTTGCTGGGCATGAGTTGGGCCCCTAAGGCTTTGGGCATCTGGCCCCCAGGCAGTTCTCTGCTAGGGCCCCATGGTTCACCTGGCTGGGGTCCTAAGCTTGCAGCTCTGCCTGGAGGCCTGGTCCTTTGAAATCTGGGTGGAGGCACCATGTCCCCATGGTGCAGCCCGTGCCATCTTGGGCTGCCAGAGCTGCACCTGAGGTAGCTGGCGAGCTTGGTATTGAGTGCAGGAACAGAACCCACCACCATGTGAGGCAGTGTTGGGCAATATGCCAACACCTCCTCCTTTGAAACCATTCTGTCCACAGAGCCCTTGTACTCTGGGCCTATGATTGGACAGGCAGCCCTGATGATCTCTGGATTGCAATCAGGGTCATTCTTCCCTGAAGTCATACCTGGTATGCAAGGAAGACAACCACAGAGCTTCCAAGGATGCAGGTGTTCCTCTCACTAATGGATTTTTTTTTCTTTAGAGAGAGAGAGCATGAGCAGGGGAGGGGCAGAGAGAGAGGGAGGGAGTGAGGTAGGGGAGAGACAGAGAGAGAGAGAGAGAGAGAGAGAGAGAGAGAGAATGAATCTCAAGCAGGCTCCATGCCCAGTGCAGAGCCCAAGGCAGGGCTCAATTTCATGACCCCAAGATCATGATCCGAGCCGAAATCAAGAACCTGACACTCAACTGACTAAGCCACCTACAGGCCCCATTAATGGATTGCTTAATGTCTTAGTGAATGAGGTGTCTTCTGAGCCTCTTCATGGAACATAAGGGTTGTATGCAGGCCATCCATGATAAATTCTGTCCAATATTCCTATCACCCTCAGCTTGTGGGTTCCCTCCAGACATGCCAGGGCACCTCTGGCATCTCAACCTCATTAATGTGGGCCACAAAGAGTCCCAGTTTCAGTTAATCAACGAAGTAAGCTCTTAGAGCCACCTTCAGCTGCATGTGCTGATACATTAAATCCAGAATCTCTAGTAAGTGTACCAATATCAATTAATTATGCCCTCATTCATCTAACATCCTTAGAATCTGCTTCTGCACTGATATCCCAGGTTTTGGCCAATATACACCATCAAAGTCTTACAATTCTTTTGGTATATAAGCTGTTTTCTCCTTGGTCATAGTGTGCACTTGTTCCCCTGGAACATGCTGACCTTAGTTATGGTTCTATCAGCAATAGGGGGTGGTTGTTATTGGTCTTGAGGAGAATCATCATCCCCTTTCAAGGCATTTGGACCAAGTGTTTTACAGTATTTTCAAGGAGAGAAAGGTTAGGCTCAGACACTGAAGGGCAAGCTACTTCCATTAGTGAGGGAGGCTCAGAGTAACTTGGTAGTTCAAAATTGTCAGTTTCATCTGGAACCAAACTGATGTTACCATTCCAACTTCAGGATCCCATTTTTTTGCCAGTCAGTGCCCTAACTTTCACATGAGAAGCTTGCCGAGACTGTGAATTCAATTGTCATTGCAATTCAACAACCCCTACAGTTAAATATTGTATTTTATTTTCAGCAATATTAGCCCTGTAGCTACAATAACTAAGAGCATCTTTTTAGGCATCATGAAAGCTCTCTGGTTCTTAGACTGTGGCTTGAGCTGAGAAATTAATGGACCTAAGCTTGTCATTTCTCTTTGTAAGTGCTCAGTGCACTCAGAATAATCCATCCCACATCTGAGTCTTTATTGCCAGCCATTATTATTGCCATAATGGTCAAATGCAGCAGCCATTTAGGCTTCCAAGGATGTGATTCAGTTGACATTTCGTCATAACCATAGATTGATTAATCATGATGCTACTGTATGCCATGGATTACTAGCATCCATTTCTCATTGATAGGCACTGTGCTCAAGCCCAGAGGTGTGAACAAACCAAACCCAAAGTCTCATCTCTGCAGGTCTGTTTCCTGGGACCACTCTTGGTGACAGACAGACACTATTGGTATCAGCCCGAGTCCTATCTGTAAAGAGGAATGACACAGTAATTTGAACAGGGTAAGTTAATATAAGGAATTACCTATAACAGGGATAAGAATAATGAGAGGTTGGCTAGGAGGATGTAAAGAGAACTCTAAGGAATACAGGAATAGCAGATATAAGAAGTAGTCACTAGAGCGCCTGGGTGGTTCAGTCTGTTGAGTGTTCAACTCTTGATTTCAATTCAGGTCATGATCCCAGACTCATGGGATTAAGCCCCACATTGGGCTCCACGCTCAGTGTGAGCCTGCTTAAGATTCTCTCTCTCTCTCCCTCTGCCCCTCTCCCCAGCTTGCCTTCTCCCCCCTCAAAAAAACAAGTAATCACTACCTCTAGGGTGAAATACAATGCTCTGGGACTGAGATCCAGATTTTGTTGGAGAGGCATGACTATAGCTCATTGAATGGCAGAGAAGTCACTGTGGTGCTGCACTGGTGGAACTTGCTGGAAATCTATCCTCTGGAACTTGCCATAAATCTGCCTGCCATGGGATTCACGGAGTGCTGCTGGCCTCTGTGCACCTAAGGAGCCAGGCCCTGGGGAAGCTGCAGGATCCAGAAGCACTCAGCTTGCTACCAAAATGCCTAAGAGTAAGTGCTAGGGGGAGCAAAAAGCTGCTGATCACTGGGTGCTACTGGCCATCATGTACTGTGAGGACCAGGCACTAGAAAAGTTGTGAGCATTGCAAGAGTCTGATGCTAGAAAAAGTGATGTAGAAGGAGCCTGCCAAGCAAGCACACAGGAATCAGGAAGGAAACCTCTTTTTCTCTTGCAATATCTCTCTAGCACCCTGTACTGAGAAACCTTCAGTGCTTGCTGGCAAAGGAAAAATAGGTAAAATATGCTCCATTATCACAGAGCAGGCAGAAAGGGTGAATTTGAAGTTGAGAGGCAATAAATTGACAAATAGCACACCAGGGGTCAAAGAAGAAATCATAAGGAAAATTAGAAAGTATTCTGAATGGAATTAAAATGAAAATATAATTTATCAAAATTTATGGAATCCAGCAAAATCAGTGCTTAGAAAGAAATTTGTAGCATTAAACGCTTATATTAAAAAAGAATAGTCTCAAACCAATGACCTCAGCTCAAGAAATTATGATAAAAAGAGGAAATTAAACCCAAAATAAGCAGAAAAAGGAAATAACAAAGATAAGAGCAGGAATCACAAGTAGAAAACAGAAAAACAATAGAGAAAATCAAAGAAACCAATAGCTGGCTTTTTGGGAAGATTAATAAAATTTACAAACCTCTAGCCAGAATGAGGAGGGAAAAGAGAGAGAAGACCCAAATAACTAATATCAGGAGTAAGATATGGGACAACACTATAAATCCTACAGAAATTGAGATAATAATAAAGGGATGTTATAAAGAGTTTTAGGGGGGTTCCGGAAGATGGCGGCGTAGGAGGACGCGGGGCTCACAGCGCGTCCTGCCGATCACTTAGATTCCACCTACACCTGCCTAAAGAACCCAGAAAACAGCCAGAGGATTAGCAGAAGGGAGTCTCCGGAGTCAAGCGCAGACTAGAGGCCCACGGAAGAGGGTAGGAAGGGCGGCGAGGCGGTGCGCGCTCCACGGACTGGCGGGAGGGAGCCGGGGCGGAGGGGTGGCTCGCCGGCCAAGCAGAGCCCCCGAGTCTGGCTGGCAAAAGCGGAGGGGCCGGACAGACTGTGTTCCGACAGCAAGCGCGACTTAGCGTCTGGGAGGTCATAAGTTAACAGCTCTGCTCGGAAAGCGGGAAGGCTGGAGGACAAAGGGAGGGAGAGCTGCTGAGCCCTCGGACGGCAGAGCTCAGCTTGGCGGGGAACAAAGGCGCCAGCGCCATCTCCCCCACCCATCCCCCAGCCAAAATCCCAAAGGGAACCAGTTCCTGCCAGAGAACTTGCTCGCTCCGCACAAACACCCAACTCTGTGCTTCTGCGGAGCCAAACCTCCGGCAGCGGATCTGACTCCCTCCCGCTGCCACAGGGCTCCTCCTGAAGTGGATCACCTAAGGAGAAGCGAGCTAAGCCTGCCCCTCCAGCCCCCGTGCACCTTGCCTACCCACCCCAGCTAATACGCCAGATCCCCAGCAACACAAGCCTGGCAGTGTGCAAGTAGCCCAGACGGGACACGCCACCCCACAGTGAATCCCGCCCCTAGGAGAGGGGAAGAGAAGGCACACACCAGTCTGACTGTGGCCCCAGCAGTGGGCTGGGGGCAGACATCGGGTCGGACTGCGGCCCCACCCACTAACTCCAGTTATACACCACAGCACAGGGGAAGTGCACTGCAGGTCCTCACCACTCCAGGGACTCTCCAAAATGACCAAACGGAAGAATTCCCCTCAGAAGAATCTCCAGGAAATAACAACAGCTAATGAACTGATCAAAAAGGATTTAAATAATATAACAGAAAGTGAATTTAGAATAATAGTCATAAAATTAATCGCTGGGCTTGAAAACAGTATACAGGACAGCAGAGAATCTCTTGCCACAAAGATCGAGGGACTAAGGAACAGTCACGAGGAGTTGAAAAACGCTTTAAACGAATTGCAAAACAAAATGGAATCCACGATGGCTCGGCTTGAAGAGGCAGAGGAGAGAATAGGTGAACTAGAAGATAAAGTTATGGAGAAAGAGGAAGCTGAAAGAAAGAGAGATAAAAAAATCCAGGAGTATGAGGGGAAAATTAGAGAACTAAGTGATACACTAAAAAAAAATAATATACGCATAATTGGTATCCCAGAGGAGGAAGAGAGAGGGAAGGGTGCTGAAGGGGTACTTGAACAAATTATAGCTGAGAACTTCCCTGAACTGGGGAAGGAAAAAGGCATCGAAACCCAAGAGGCACAGAGAACTCCCTTCAGACGTAACTTGAATCGATCTTCTGCACGACATATCATAGTGAAACTGGCAAAATACAAGGATAAAGAGAAAATTCTGAAAGCAGCAAGGGATAAACGTGCCCTCACATATAAAGGGAGACCTATAAGACTCGTGACTGATCTCTCCTTTGAAACTTGGCAGGCCAGAAAGGCTTGGCACGATATCTACAGTGTGCTAAACAGAAAAAATATGCAGCCGAGAATCCTTTATCCAGCAAGTCTGTCATTTAGAATAGAAGGAGAGATAAAGGTCTTCCCAAACAAACAAAAACTGAAGGAATTTGTCACCACGAAACCAGCCCTACAAGAGATCCTAAGGGGGATCCTGTGAGACAAAGTACCAGAGACATCACTACAAGCATAAAACATACAGACATCACAATGACTCTAAACCCATATCTTTCTATAATAACACTGAATGTAAATGGATTAAATGCGCCAACTAAAAGACATAGGGTATCAGAATGGATAAAAAAACAAGACCCATCTATTTGCTGTCTACAAGAGACTCATTTTAGATCTGAGGACACCTTTAGATTGAGAGTGAGGGGATGGAGAACTATTTATCATGCTCCTGGAAGCCAAAAGAAAGCTGGAGTAGCCATACTTATATCAGACAAACTAGACTTTAAATTAAAGGCTGTAACAAGAGATGAAGAAGGGCATTATATAATAATCACAGGGTCTATCCACCAGGAAGAGCTAACTATTATAAATGTCTATGCGCCAAATACCCGAGCCCCCAGATATATAAAACAATTACTCATAAACATAAGCAACCTTATTGATAAGAATGTGGTCATTGCAGGGGACTTTAACACCCCACTTACAGAAATGGATAGATCATCTAGACACACAGTCAATAAAGAAACAAGGGCCCTGAATGATACATTGGATCAGATGGACTTGACAGATATATTTAGAACTCTGCATCCCAAAGCAACAGAATATACTTTCTTCTCGAGTGCACATGGAACATTCTCCAAGATAGATCATATACTGGGTCACAAAACAGCCCTTCATAAGTTTACAAGAATTGAAATTATACCATGCATACTTTCAGACCACAATGCTATGAAGCTTGAAATCAACCACAGGAAAAAGTCTGGAAAACCTCCAAAAGCATGGAGGTTAAAGAACACCCTACTAACGAATGAGTGGGTCAACCAGGCAATTAGAGAAGAAATTAAAACATATATGGAAACAAACAAAAATGAAAAGACAACAATCCAAACGCTTTGGGACGCAGCGAAGGCAGTCCTGAGAGGAAAATACATTGCAATCCAGGCCTATCTCAAGAAACAAGAAAAATCCCAAATACAAAATCTAACAGCACACCTAAAGGAAATAGAAGCAGAACAGCAAAAGCAGCCTAAACCCAGCAGAAGAAGAGAAATCATAAAGATCAGAGCAGAAATAAACAATATAGAATCTAAAAAAACTGTAGAGCAGATCAACGAAACCAAGAGTTGGTTTTTTGAAAAAATAAACAAAATTGACAAACCTCTAGCCAGGCTTCTCAAAAAGAAAAGGGAGATGACCCAAAGAGATAAAATCATGAATGAAAATGGAATGATTACAACCAATCCCTCAGAGATACAAACAATTATCAGGGAATACTATGAAAAATTATATGCCAGCAAATTGGACAACCTGGAAGAAATGGACAAATTTCTAAACACCCACACTCTTCCAAAACTCAATCAGGAGGAAATAGAAAGCTTGAACAGACCCATAACCAGCGAAGAAATTGAATCGGTTATCAAAAATCTCCCAACAAATAAGAGTCCAGGACCAGATGGCTTCCCAGGGGAGTTCTACCAGACATTTAAAGCAGAGATAATACCTATCCTTCTCAAGCTATTCCAAGAAATAGAAAGGGAAGGAAAACTTCCAGACTCATTCTATGAAGCCAGTATTACTTTGATTCCTAAACCAGACAGAGACCCAGTAAAAAAAGAGAACTACAGGCCAATATCCCTGATGAATATGGATGCAAAAATTCTTAATAAGATACTAGCAAATCGAATTCAACAGCATATAAAAAGAATTATTCACCATGATCAAGTGGGATTCATTCCTGGGATGCAGGGCTGGTTCAACGTTCGCAAATCGATCAACGTGATACATCACATTAACAAAAAAAAAGAGAAGAACCATATGATCCTGTCAATCGATGCAGAAAAGGCCTTTGACAAAATCCAGCACCCTTTCTTAATAAAAACCCTTGAGAAAGTCGGGATAGAAGGAACATACTTAAAGATCATAAAGGCCATTTATGAAAAGCCCACAGCTAACATCATCCTCAACGGGGAAAAACTGAGAGCTTTTTCCCTGAGATCAGGAACACGACAGGGATGCCCACTGTCACCGCTGCTGTTTAATATAGTGCTGGAAGTTCTAGCATCAGCAATCAGACAACAAAAGGAAATCAAAGGCATCAAAATTGGCAAAGATGAAGTCAAGCTTTCGCTTTTTGCAGATGACATGATATTATACATGGAAAATCCGACAGACTCCACCAAAAGTCTGCTAGAACTGATACATGAATTCAGCAAAGTTGCAGGATACAAAATCAATGTGCAGAAATCAGTTGCATTCTTATACACTAACAATGAAGCAACAGAAAGACAAATGAAGAAACTGATCCCATTCACAATTGCACCAAGAAGCATAAAATACCTAGGAATAAATCTAACCAAAGATGTAAAAGATCTGTATGCTGAAAACTATAGAAAGCTTATGCAGGTAATTGAAGAAGATATAAAGAAATGGAAAGACATTCCCTGCTCATGGATTGGAAGAATAAATATTGTCAAAATGTCAATACTACCCAAAGCTATCTACACATTCAATGCAATCCCAATCAAAATTGCACCAGCATTCTTCTCGAAACTAGAACAAGCAATCCTAAAATTCATATGGAACCACAAAAGGCCCCGAATAGCCAAAGTAATTTTGAAGAAGAAGACCAAAGCAGGAGGCATCACAATCCCAGACTTTAGCCTCTACTACAAAGCTGTTATCATCAAGACAGCATGGGATTGGCATAAAAACAGACACATAGACCAATGGAATAGAATAGAAACCCCAGAACTAGACCCACAAACGTATGGCCAACTCATCTTTGACAAAGCAGGAAAGAACATCCAGTGGAAAAAAGACAGTCTCTTTAACAAATGGTGCTGGGAGAACTGGACAGCAACATGCAGAAGGTTGAAACTAGACCACTTTCTCACACCATTCACAAAAATAAACTCAAAATGGATAAAGGACCTGAATGTGAGACAGGAAACCATCAAAACCTTAGAGGAGAAAGCAGGAAAAGACCTCTCTGACCTCAGCCGTAGCAATCTCTTACTCGGCACATCCCCAAAGGCAAGGGAATTAAAAGCAAAAGTGAATTACTGGGACCTTATGAAGATAAAAAGCTTCTGCACAGCAAAGGAAACAACCAACAAAACTAAAAGGCAACCAACGGAATGGGAAAAGATATTTGCAAATGACACATCGGACAAAGGGCTAGTATCCAAAATCTATAAAGAGCTCATCAAACTCCACACCCGAAAAACAAATAACCCAGTGAAGAAATGGGCAGAAAACATGAATAGACACTTCTCTAAAGAAGACATCCGGATGGCCAACAGGCACATGAAAAGATGTTCAACGTCGCTCCTTATCAGGGAAATACAAATCAAAACCACACTCAGATACCACCTCACGCCAGTCAGAGTGGCCAAAATGAAGAAATCAGGAGACTATAGATGCTGGAGAGGATGTGGAGAAACAGGAACCCTCTTGCACTGTTGGTGGGAATGCAAATTGGTGCAGCCGCTCTGGAAAGCAGTGTGGAGGTTCCTCAGAAAATTAAAAATAGACCTACCCTATGACCCAGCAATAGCACTGCTAGGAATTTATCCAAGGGATACAGGAGTACTGATGCATAGGGGCACCTGTACCCCAGTGTTTATAGCAGCACTCTCAACAATAGCCAAATTATGGAAAGAGCCTAAATGTCCATCAACTGATGAATGGATAAAGAAATTGTGGTTTATATACACAATGGAATACTACGTGGCAATGAGAAAAAATGAAATATGGCCTTTTGTAGCAACATGGATGGAACTGGAGAGTGTGATGCTAAGTGAAATAAGCCATACAGAGAAAGACAGATACCATATGGTTTCACTCTTATGTGGATCCTGAGAAACATAACAGAAACCCATGGGGGAGGGGAAGGAAAAAAAAAAAAAAGAGGTTAGAGTGGGAGAGAGCCAAAGCATTAGAGACTGTTAAAAACTGAGAACAAACTGAGGATTGATGGGGGGTGGGAGGGAGGACAGGGTGGGAGGGAGGGCAGGGTGGGTGATGGGTATTGAGCAGGGCACCTTTTGGGATGAGCACTGGGTGTTGTATGGAAACCAATGTGACAGTAAATTTCATATATTAAAAAATAAAAAAAATAAAAAAATAAAATAAAATAAATAAAACATTAAAAAAAAAAAAAAAGACACAAGCTACCAAGCTCACTCCAGAAAAAATACAACCTGAATAGCCATATGTCTTTAAAGAAATTTATTTCATAGTTAAAGACGTTTCCATAAAGAAAATCCCATGCCAGATAGCCTCACTGGGCATTCTATTTGACCAAACAGTTAAGGGAGAAATAGTAGTTGTATACAAACTGTTCAAGGATATAGAAAAGAAATATATTAATTTTCTATTGCTGCATAACGGACTACTATAAACTTAATGGTTTTAATCAATATTCATTTATTATCTCGGTTTCTGTAGGTCAGAAGCCCAGCACAACATGACTGGGCTCTCTGCTCAGGCTGCAATCAAGATGCTGGCCACACTAAGTTCTTGTCTGGAGGCTCTGGGGAAAAATGCTTCCAAGCTCATTCTTGTTGGCAAAATTGAGTTCCTTGCAGTTGTAGGATGGAGGATCCCACTTTCTTGTGGGCAATCAGCTGAGGCTACTCTTTTCTCCCAGAGGCCACTGTATTCTTTGCCATGTGACCCCCAACCCCAGGCCTTCGAGCCAGCAACAGTGTGTCAAATGTTTCTAGTGCTTTTGATTTTGGACAGTTACATCTTCAAACTCCCTTAACAGCAGTAACTAGATTCATGTTTAACTAAATAACTAGGAGAAGGTATGTGTATACCAGAGACTGGGAATCTTGGGGGCCATCATAGAAATTTGCCTAACACAGGGTGGGAACACTTCCCAACATACTCTATGAGTTCAGCATTACTCTAATTCTGATACCTAATCAAAGAAATCCCAGCAAGTTATTTCATGGATATCAACACACTAATTGTAAAATGTATAATAGAGAGACAAAAGACCACAGTGGCCAACATCCAATGTTGACTGAAGAAGAACAGAGTAGGAGGACTGATACTACCCAACTTTAAGACTTACTATAAAGCTACAGTATATAAGCCAGCATGGTATTACCAAAAGAATAGATCTAGATCAATGGAATAGAAGAGAGAGCTCAGAAATAGATCCACATAAACATAGTCAACTGATCTTTGACAAAGGAGCAAATGTAATACAAGGGGGCAAAGATAATCTTTTCAACAGGTGCTGGCACCTGTCAGGATAGCTATTATTTAAAAAGGGGGCGGGCACCTGGCAGGCTCAGTTGGCGGAGCATGTGACTCTTGATCTCAGGGCCATGAGTTCAAGCCCCACATTGAGTGTGGAGATTACTTTAAAAACAAACAAACAAACAAAGTATTGGCAAAGATACGGAGAAATTAGAACCCTTGCACACTGATGGTGGGAATACAAAATGGTGCAGCCACTATGAACAGTATTGGGGTTCCTCAAAAAATGAAAAATAGAATTATCATATGATCCAGCAATTCCACTTCTGGTTATATCTCCAAAAAAAATTGAAATCAGGATCTCAAAGGGATATAAGCACCCCTGTGTTAATTGCAGCAGTATTCACAATAGCCAAGACACGGAAACAACATAAGCATCCATTAATTAATGAATAGGTAAAGAAAATGTAAATATATACAATGGAATACTATTTATTCAGCCTTTAAAAAGAAGGAAAATATGCAATATGCAACAACATGGATGAAACTTGATGACAATATGCTAAGTGAAATAAGTCAGTCACAGAAAGACAAATACTACATGATTCTACTCATATGAGGTATCCAAAATAGTCAAATTCATAGAATCACAGAATGGAATGGTAGTTGTCAAGGGTTGGAGTAAGAGGGAAATGGGGAGTTACTGATCAATGGGCATAAGGATTCAGTCAAATAAGATGGATAAGCTCTAGAGAGCTGCTGTACAATGCTGTACCTATATAGTCAACAATAATGCATTGTACTTTTAAAAATTTGTTAACAGGGTAGATCTCATATTAAGTGTTCTTACTACCAAAAAAAATGGTGCTGGAACAACTTGACACCCACATGCCAAAAAAGGAATCCAGATACCAACCTTATACCCTTCACAAATATTAATTCAAAATGGATCACAATCCCAAACATAAAATGCAAAACTATAAATCTCCTAAAAGATACCACAGGAGAAAATCAAGATAATCTTGGGATTGGCAATAACTCTTTAGATATAATGCCAAAGACATGATCCATGAAAGGAAGAATTGATAAGCTGGACTTTGTTAAAATTTAAAAATTTCTGCTCTGTAGAAGACAGGAGAATGAAAAGATCAGCCACAAACTGAGAGAAAATATTTGAAACGACCTATCTGATAGAGGACTGTTATCCAAAATATATAAAGAATTCTTAAAACTCAGGGTACCTGGGCGGCTCAGTTGAGTGTCCGACTTCAGCTCAGGTCATGATCTCAAGGTTCACAAGTTTGGACCCCACATCAGGCTCACTGCTGTCAGGGCAAAGCCTGCTTCAGATCCTCTGTCCCCCTTTCTCTCTGCCCCCACCCCTGCTCGCGTTCTCTCTCTCTCTCTCTCAAAAATAAATAAAAACATTAAAAAATGTACTTAAAAAAAGAATTCTTAAAACTCAATAGTAAGAAAATTAACAACTCAATATAAAAATGGGCCAAAAACCTCAACAGGCACCTCACCAAAAAAGATATCAGGTGGCAAATGAGCATATGAAAAGATGCTCCATATCCTATGTCATTAGAGAAATACAAATGTAAACAACAAGGAGATACTACTACATACCTATCAGAGTGGCCAAAATTCTGAATGCTGACACCACCAAATGCTGGTTAGGATACGAAGCAAAAGGAATTTTCGTGCATTGCTAGTGGGAATGCAAAATGGTACAGCCACTTTGAAAGTTTGGCAGTTTCTTACAAAACTAAACATACTCTCACCATATCATCCAGCAGTCATGTTCCTTGGTATGTTTACCTAAAGGAATTTGAAAACTGTGTCCACACAAAAATCTGCACATGGAGGGGCGCCTGGGTGGCTCAGTTGGTTAAGCGTCCGACTTTGACTTAGGTCATGATCTCACGGTTCGTGAGTTCCAGCCCCGCGTCGGGCCCTCTGATGCAGGCTTGAAGCCTGGAGCCTGCTTCACATTCTGTGTCTCCCTCTTTCTGTGCCCCTCCCTCACTCACACTCTGCCTTTGTCTCTCTCAAAAATAAAATAAAACATAAAAAAAATTTTAAAAATCTGCACATGGATATTTGTAGCAGCTTTATTTATAATTGCCCAAACTTGAAAGCAACGAAGATGTCCTTCAGTAGGTAAATGGATAAACAAACTGTGGTACATCCAGACAATGGAATAGAATTCAATGCTAAGTAGAAAAGAGCTATCAAGCCATGAAAAGACATGGAAGAACCTTAAATACATATGACTAAGTAAAAGCAGCTGATTTGAAAAGGCTGTATATTATATGGTTCCAACTATATGACATTCTGGAAAAGACAAAACTGGAGATCAGTGGTTGCCAGGGGTTAGGGAAAGGGAGGGAGGAAAGAATAGGCAGAGCACAGGGGATTTTTAGGGTAGTGAAACTATCCATTATAATGGATGTATGTCATTACATATTTTTCAGACCTATAAAATATACAACACCACAAGTAAACTCTAATGTAAACTATGGACTTTGGGTGATTAGGATGTGTTAATGTAGGTTCATCAGTTATAACAAATGTACCACCTAGTACAAGATTTTCATAATGAGGGAATCTATTCATGTGTAGGGGTGGAGGGTTATATGGGAAATATCCATACTTTCTGCTCAATTTTGCTATGAGTCTAAAACTGGTAAGGGCACCTGGTGGCTCAGTTGGTTGAGCGTCCGACTCTTGATTTTGGCTCAGGTCATGATCTTGCAGTTGTGGGATCAAGCCCCACATTGGGCTCCATGCTGAGCGTGGAGTCTGCTTAGGATTCTCTCTCTTTCTTCCTCTGCCCCTCTCCCCTGCTTGGGTACTCTTTCTCTCTAAAATAAAAAAATAAATAAATAAAACTTCTGTAAAAGTAAAATCTTTGTTACAAAAAGGATATTATGAGAAAAGAAAGCTACAGATCAAATATCCCTCGTAAACATAGATATGCAAGTTTTAAACAAAATTTGAGTAAATCAAATCCAACATAATATATAAAAAGGATTGCACATCATGACCAAGTAGGGTTTAATCCTAAGAATACAAGGTTGGTTTAATACTTGAAATCCAATCAGTGTAACTCATCATATTAATGGACTAATAAAGCAAAAATATATGATCATCTCAACTGACACAAGTAAAAACATTGACAAAACCTAACATCCATCTGTGACTTAAAAAAAGGAGAAACAAAAAACAATCTCTTACAAAATTAGGAATTTGGGGGTTTCTTCAACCTGATACAGAGTATCTACATACAACCTACATCTAATTTCATTCTTCTTTTAAATCTAATTTCATTCTTAAAGGTAAAACGTAGAGTGTTTTCACCCTAAGATCAGAAAAAGTCAAGGAATGGGGTGCCTGGGTGGCTCAGTCGATTGAGCGTCCAACTTTGACTTAGGTCATGATCTCACCGTTTGTGAGTTCGAGCCCCGCATCAAGCTCTGTGCTGACAGCTCAGAGCCTGGAGCCTGCTTCAGATTCTGTGTCTCCCTCTCTCTCTGCCCCTCTCCCACTCATGCTCTGTCTCTTTCTGTCTCAGAAATAAATAAACATTAAAAGAAAAAAGAAAAAGCCAAGGAAGGATGCCTACTCCCACCATTTCTGTTTAACATTGTGCTGGAGGGTCTAGCCAGGGCAATAAGGCAAGAAAAATAAATAAAAGTCAGACTGACTGGAAAAGAAGTAAAACTGTTCTTACTTGCACACAACATGATTACCTATGTAGAAAATCCTGTAGAATCTACAAAAAAACCTACTGGAACTAATAAGTGAGTTTAGCTAGATTGCAGGATACATGTTTAATAGAAAAAAAAAACAATTGTATTTCTATATACTATCAATGAATGGTCAGAAATTGAAGTACAAAATACAATACCATAAAAAGGTGAAATACTTGGGGGAAAATTTAGCAAAAGACTTGCAAATGCTTTACACTGGGAAGCACTGGAAATTAAAGAAGAGCAACATAGATGGAGAGATATACCATGTTCATGGACTGAAATACTCAATATTGCTGCAATGTCAGTTCTCCACAAATTAATCTATAGATACAGTGACATCCTAATCAAAATACCAGGAGATGTTTTTTGGAGGGGTGGGTAAAAATTGACAAGCTTTTTATAAAATTCCTATGCAAAGTATCTAGAATAGCCAAAACAACATTATAAGAGAAGAACAAAATTGGAGGGCCTAACACTACCTGATTTCAAGGCTTCTTACAAAGTTACAGCAGTCAGGGGTGCCTGGCTAGCTCAGTCAGTAGAGCGGACTCTTAGTCCGAAGTCTTTTCCCTGTCTAGATATGGTTCTGCACTTCCCTAGACGCTCTTTCTCTTCCCTTTGTCTCTCCGCAGAAGGGGGTCCCTCCCCTCTGTGCTCATGTGGCCTTTTTTTTTTTTTATCTCCCCCAGTTCGCAGTTACCCACCTATCTTTTTTCCAGCTTTCTCATTTTCTTCCTAGTAGATTCAGTCTCTTTTCCTCCCAGGCTCTTGTGTTCAAAGCCCTTTGGCTTCTACACTTCTTTGAGAGACGTGGGATGTAAGGATCCCCCTATTTCTCTTCCATGTTGGAACTCCTCATTACCAGAGCATATGACTCTTGATCTTAGGGTCATGAGTTCAAGCCCCACATTGGGTGTGGAGCCTACTTAAAAAAAATAAAATAAAGTTACAGTAATCAAAACAGCATGGTATTGGAATCAAGATAGACAAATAGATCAATGGAACAGAATAGAGTCAAGAAATAGAAGAGGCCTAAATAGCATCATGAGGATGGACTACAGTAGGTGTAACTAGTCACCACTGATTTAGATAATCTTTCCTGCAATATATTTGTGCCCACACAATTTTGTACATCAATAAGTAAGTGTATCTGTAGTGTTAAAAGTGGTCAGTGTGGTCAGATCCTGAAGGTGGCAGTTGATTGAAGGCAGGGGCTTATGGCTGGTTTTTTTTTTCATAACTACATATGCAGTGTCTAGTGCCTGGTATCTAGGAGGTGCCAAATTAATATTTCTTAAACTGATGAAACCCATAAGAGTCATGCATAAATGCATGATCTCTGAAATGCCGGCAGAATCACAAGTGCACACTCCTGCAGGTACAGTCACATGTTAATATGAGCAAATGTTTACCCAACGCTTCCTATGGTCCAGGCACCATGTTGAGCACCAGATAAGTATTGTTTCATCTTATGCTCCACCAAATAGAAATGATTAGGATTCGTGTTTTGCAGATGAGGAAACTGAGGAACAGGGAGGTTCAATACTTTGTTCAAGGTTACTTAGCCAGTGTCAGAGCCAGGGTCTGTACCCAGGCTAGTTTGTCTAATTCCAGAACCTATGGCCTGACTACTATGCAAGTACACACAAGCCCAGAGAGACCCAGGGATACACAGAGAAAATTTTTGGCTATAAGAAAGCTAGTTCCAAACTCAGAGGCAATTCCATGCAGACATGTGCTCACACAGTCTCTCTCTCTCTCTCTCTCTCTCTCTCTCTCTCTCTCTCTCTCCCCCCCTCTCTCTCTCTCTCTCTCTCACACACACACACACACACACAGAAACACAAACACACTCACTGATGGCCACTCTTCCATGTCAAATACTGACTGACACTCACACTGTTAAAAAGGAAACCACAGGCACAAAATGGAGTCACTTACGCTAGGCCAAGTCACCAAACTGGGGCTTAATACCTAACCTAGTTGTAGTTTCAACCTCTCCCAGACATGTAGTCTTAACCAGTCAGCCAGGAATTTTCTGGTCAGCCCCAATAAGGTAACCTGTCACATGGGCCTTCTCTATCCCCAAAAGGAAAATGAGGTAATCTACCTAATAAGACCCCTTTTCCCCCAAAGGAGGTCACCGCACCCCAAACAATCCCCTTTTCTGTTTCTGACTTCCTTGTCTTGCCTTTAAAAACCTTTCCCTTTCTGTGGCCCTTTGGAGCGCCCCTCTACTTGCTAGATGAGATGCTATATGATTCATGAATGGATTAATATGGCCAATTAGATCTTTAAAATTTACTTGATTGAGTTTTTGTTATTTAACAGATTTGGTGGCAGCATCAGGATCCAAAGTGAACTTCTGATAGCATTTGGGGACAATGAGAAACATAGGTGTGGTGCCTGTAAGCTCTTGAGTTCTCTGTTTCTCCCTGTTTCCAAGGGCCTTTGGTAAGTTTCTCTCAGTTCTGAGCTCCATTTTCTTTATGTTGAGCTCCCAATATTAATTTGCTTTCCACAGTTCCCTATTTTGACTGAAAAACCTCAATCCTGTCCCCAGTCCCCAGATTCCACATTCGGAACTGTTGGAGGTTACTGGACTAAGTTGGACTGGGTCTGGCTTAAAAACTAGATGGGGTCCAGGATCAGACTGGGTCTGATTTAAGCTGGGCTGGGTCCAGTACAAGGCCTCAGGTCAGTAAAATTGTATTTTAAATAAACCCTAGTTGCTAACGGGAATCTTGGAATTAAAAAAAAAAGTCTCAAACATTGGTGGGCATAGGTCAAACATTTAAAGGTTGTTTAAGCACTTGGCACCTCAAGTAAACTGCCCTGATAAGATAAGTTAGTCACAGAATGGGTTAGAGTGATACTCGCCAACCTTAAGAAAACTTCTTTGCAACAAGGTACACTGTAAAACACCCCACAATTCCAAACCTCATGTCATGTCCTTCTTAGGCATTGGTTTGGCTCTGAGAAACCCAAAGGTCTAGCTAATTGAAGTGAGATCCTTTAAATTTTGAGAGTTGAGTGCGCCACCTTCAGGCACACCTGCTTATGTCTAAAAACTACAGTCCCTGAAGCGGCAGATATCTAGTAAAATGGCAAAATCTTTCTAAAAGCAACCTAGAATTACAATGGTCATTACGGGGAATGTTCCAATTAGACAAGATTGTTCATATACGAAGTGCACTTGAAGGCAAGAGATCCCAAATTAAACAAACAGAATGAGATACCTGTTTTAACTGGTATGCAGAAGTCTCCAAAAGACTTCAATATTCCAAAATAGCTTCATTAAGAGATTCATCACAGAAGGCTAATGAAAAATTAAAGACACAAGGGGTTATGTAAAACAAAACACAGGCTGCCAGCTCTTCATCAGCTTGTACACATGCTGGTAGGACCTGGTAAAGCCCAGAAATGGATGCAGGAAGCAAGATGGTAAAACCCCGAGGATGATATTCAATATCCTGGACCTTCAACATCCCAGAGACTGGAAAAAGCTCGCAAAATGGCACCTGAACCCTTACAAGCCATTCCTAGGGTCTTCCTTGCCCACACTGATCGGTCTATTATACAAACTTGCAAACAAAAAGAAGGTGAATCAGTGGCAGACTTTAAAGCCTGTTTAGAAGCCTTCTTTCTACAGCATTTGGGGTTCCATACAATAAATAAGGTCACCCAGCCTGCTCTATTTGTAAGTGGATTATCTCCTGAAATTAGTGGATTGGTAAAAAGACAGAAAACAGGATGGGAGGCCACTGGCCTGACTGAACTCATGACCATAGCTGAGCATTTTAGAAGAACCCTGGAGCAAGACCACAAACAATAATCTGCCAAGCTATTAGCCTTATAGTTACAGCGGCTCCAAGGCCAGAGACCTAAAATAACATGTGGGCCTCTCAAATTGCACCCTCCTAGAGGTACAGCTTCAAGACACTGGCTCAAGGATTCATGTCTCTGCTGTAATCACCTGGGACACTGGAAAAGAGATTGTCATCAAAGGTCCTATGCAAATTTTTCCTGAAGGCCCTTATATGTACCTCCAAAGGAGGGCCCCCACATGTGTCCTCCCACAGCTGATGGGACTTCGAGGGGTTCTCTGGTAAAGTATTACCAATAATTCCCTTAAACAGCCAAGAGGAAACTAAAATTAAAATTAATGGGTAACTGTGCCAAATTCTAGTTGACAGCAGAATTATGCTTTTCTACCTTAAACTCCACCATCACAGGACAAATCCCTTGGAGTAATAAGGAGGTTTCTATAGTGAGGGTATCTAATAAAATTCAGAGAGAGTTTATATCTCAACCAATACAAGTAACTCTGGGACACTTCACTGAGAAACATTCTTTTTTGCTGAGATGCAGCCTTAGTCAACCTATTAGGTAGAGATCTCTGTAAATTAAAAGGGCTAATATGTTTTGCCTCCAATGGAGACCTCCTCTTGGAATTTACTCACCAACTCAAGCCGATCTTTTTAAAAAAATGTTTATTTATTTATTTTGAAGGAGAGAGAGAGAGTGTGTGTGAGCAGGGGAGGGGAGGGACAGAGAGAGAGAGAGGGAGAGAGAGAATCCCAAGCAGGCTCCACACCATCAGTGCAGAGCCCGACGTGGGACTCGATCTCACGAACTGTGAGATCATGACCTGAGCTGAAATAAAGAATTGGATGCTTAACCAGTTCAGCCATCCAGTCACCTGCAAGCCTGATCCTTTATATTTCTTACAATTTGTCCTTGACATAGAAGAGGAAGACTTCTAACAAAAGTACCCTGATTTTAATCGAAGTGCCCCCAAATCTGTGGGCTACTTCTAATACAGACACTGAAAGAATAAAAAGTGCAGAGCCTATAAAAATTCAAATAGATATAACTAAACCTCTTTCTAAATCACCTCAACATCCATTAAAGTCCGAGGCCAAACTTCACACCCATAGTGTAAGACCTGATCCCCCAGGGGCTAATCATTCCCTGTACTAGCCTCTGTAACACACCCATAGGTCCTAAACCTAATGGGTGGGGATGGTGATTTGTCCAGGATTTGAGAGCTATTAACAAGATAGTTATTCCCCATTTCCCAGTTGTCCCAAACATGAACACCTTTCTGTTACAAGTCCCACTAGACTCAAATGGTTCACTGCTATAGACCTTTGTTCAGCATCTGTTAGCTTCCCTGTAGACCCCAACAGCCAATATCTGTTTGCCTTTACTTGGGACAATTGACAATATACCTGGACAGTTATGCCTCAAGGGCTCACTGAGGCCCCTTCTTATTTCTCCCAAGTGCTACACCAGGATTTAAGTACCCTCCAATTCCCCAGGAAATTAAGCCTTTTACAATATGTAGATGATTTCTTGCTGTGCTCGATTACCAAAGAAGCATCCATAAAGGATTCCATTTACTTGCTACAACATTTAGCTGAAAAGGGACATAAAGTATCTAAGGAAAAATTGCAAATTGTCTTTAAGTTCTGTTCATTACCTAGGTCATAATCTAAGCGCTGAAGGAAGTCAGCTATTTCCAAAAAGAATTAAACTAATGCAGGGATTTCCTAGGCCCACAAGCAACAACTTCATGGGTTTCTGGGCTTGACTGGCAATTGCAGATTATGGCTCCTAATTTTTCTCTGTTAGCTTCTCCATTGTATGAACTTACTCAAATTTCAGTCCTTGAGCCCCTTCCTTGGGAAGATAAACATGAGCAGGACTTCAAGAGCCTAAAACAAGTGCTACAAGAACTGTTTGCCTTAGGGGCTACCTGACCTACTCAAAACCTTTCACCTTATTTGTGCAAGAAAGGGATAATGAAGCCCTGGAAATGCTCACGCAAGAACAAGGTAATGAACATATGCCTATTGCCTATTATAGCACACAACTCGCTTCACTTGTTTGCAACTGTTCCAGCAGTCTTAACGCTATAGACACAGATGTGAAGTTAATAGAAGCCTCAGAGGATCTAACTCTAAAAAATCATGTCTATTTACAAACTCCTCATTCTGTACAAAGTTTTCTTAATTCTGAATTGACTAAACCATTTTCTCTACAAGTAGATTAATCTCCTATGGGATCCTCCTGCTTCTACCACCTCATCTACATCTTAAACATTGCAACACCCTTAATCCTGCTACACTACTACGCCTGCCCAATGAAGACAAGCCCCGTGAGGTGCTTGTTATCACCGTGAGGTGATAACATCCCATTTCATTGCATTGCATCCTGATTTATGAGACACCCTTTTAACTCATCCTGATTTAATCTTGTTTGTGGACAGGTCATACTGTAGACATGAAAAAGGGAATTTCCAGGCTGGTTATACTATTACTATTCAATACGAGCTACTCAAAAGGGGAAACATCCCCAAGCTAAATCAGCCCAACGAGCAGAGCTCTGTGCCCATACCAGAGCATGCCAGTTATCAGGACAAACTGTTAACATTTATACTGATAACCAGCATGTCTTTGGGGTTATCCATGATTTGGGGATGTTATGGAAACAAAGGAGTTTTCTTACATCCTCTGGGAGCCCAATGAAAAGTGGGCAACAAGTAAATGGCCTTCTCACTGCTATTCTCTACCTTCTGTAATTGCTGTCGTTAAACTTGAGGCTCAGGGCACCTGGGTGGCTGAGTCGGTTAAACATATGACTCTTGGTTTTGGCTCAGGTTGTGATCTCATGGTTCGTGGGATCAAACCCCACATTGCGTTCTGCACTGACAGCGTGGAGCCTGCTTGGGATTCTCTCTCTCTCTCTCTCTCTCTCTCTCTCTCTCTCTCTCTTTCAAAATAAATAAAGAAATAAACTTAAAAAAATAAAATTGAGGCTCACACTGAAAGGACTGAACCTGAGTATCAGGGAAATGCCCTGGCTGACTCTCATGCAAAGTCAGCCACAACAGAATCTGTAAAGGTTGTGGCACAAGTGGATGAAGTCCATTCTGCTTCTGCTAGACTTTTACTGGGATGCCCTCAATGCCAGACTTTTGCCATCCTGATGTCCTTACAACATGGCCACAGTCAGAATCAGAGAAATTAAGATGGGGAAACAATGACTGTGAATTAAATGGTCAGGGCTATGGGAAACCCCAGATGGCTACTTAGTTCCTCCCAGCTCCCTGGCAAACCCCGTTTTTCAGTTTTTACATTCCTTCACCTACTCTGGTGCATTTAAGATGACTTAAATTGGAAATAGACATTGGTGGGGAGACTTCTATAAAACTGCAAAAACAGTTTACCACCAATGTCTGACTTGTTAGGTCTATCGTCTTGGAAAAAGAGTTTTTGTTCCCTGAGTCCTCAGACCTTCCTCTGGACCCTTTGAACACCTGCAGTTGTACTTCGTTCAGCAGCCACTTAATATGAAGGTATCAATATGTTCTTGTTACTGTATGTGTGTTTTACTGGATGGATTGAAGCATTCCCCTGCCACAGGGCTGATCCCCTCACAGTGGCAAAGACACTGTTAAATGCGTTTTCCACTTGGGTTATACCTTCCACGATCTCCAGGGATGGAGGAACCCACTTCATTGGGCAAATCATACAAGCTTTAACAAAAAACCTTGCAAACTTCTTGGAATATCACTGTCCTATCACCCTCAGTCATCAGGCAAGGTCAAGCGAACTAAAGAGATCCTCAAACTTAAAATATCTAAATTTGTGGAAACTACCAGACTCCCTTGGCCTAAGGTACCGTCTTTGGTCTTGCTGACTATTCGTAGCACCCCCTTTGGAAATCATAATCTCACTCCATACAAGATAGTCACTAGAAGACCAGTGTTTATTGGCATAAACCTTCTGCTGATCCCTTATCTCAAGCTAGTATGGCCAGCTACTGTAAGTCTTTAATGTCTTATGCTCAAGCCTATCAACAGGTTAAAGAAGTTTTCCCATATCCCAATTCAAAGGTCCCAGCCTAGAGCCTGGTGATTGGGTATTCTGGAAATGTCATCAGAGGAAGACAGCCCTCCAGCCCCATTGGGAGGGGTCTTACCAAGTGCTCCTGACCACTGATATTACTGCAGAACTAGAAGGCATTGAGCCTGGGGTACATACACACCTCACACTAAAGAAGGTTTCACCTGAAAGCTGATCCTGTGCAGTCTGGAGGCCTCCAAAGCAAATTGTCAAGGAAGAAAAAACAAAAAACAAAAAAACCCCCACAAACTGACAAGGAAGAGAAGTAGCTGACATTGGGGTAGACTGCTTCTGCTCAAGACATCAGACCAAAAAGTAAGGAAAAACAAGAAAACAAACAAGCAAAAAAAAAAAAAAAAAAAAAAAAAAAGACATCAAATCAAGACTTCCTACTTTAAACATGAAGCCCTTTCTCCTTTTTACCCTTTCCTTTACTGGCATTGGCCAGGAAACATAATGCCCTCATCTGTATCTCCTAGGTCATTGCTAAGAGGAGCAGTAACCTTTCAGATTGCTGGATTTGTCATCCAAGATAGCAGTCTACCCACGATGCTAGAGACCCCCTGGTCCTCCCTGTGGCCAATTTCTATTCCTAATGTCACTTCAAACTACAGTCAACCACACCCCACCTTAGAAGTCTTTTACTGAGCTCAACTTTAAAAATTTTTTTTAATGTTTATTTATTTATTTTATTATATTTTAAAATATAATTTATTGTCAAATTGGTTTCCATAAAACACCCAGTGCTCATCCCAACAAGTGCCTTCCTCCATGCCCATCACCCACTTTCCCCTCTCCCCCACCCCCCATCAACCCTTATTTATTTTTGAGAAAGAGGGAGACACAGAATTCGAAGCAGACTCCAGGCTCCGAGCTGTCAGCACAGAGCCTGATGCGGGGCTCGAACTTACAAACTGCGAGATCATGACCTGAGCCAAAGTTGAACACTTAACCAACTGAACCACCCAGGAGCCCCTTTTATGGCCAGAACATCCAGTGCCTTGTTTTTACCTTTCTCCAATTATAAATGTACACACCCAATTTGACACAACTACCTCCATAAATCTTAGTACACTTGCACCCCCACATTCCCATGATTATCTAGATCAGACCTACTCTACTCCCCACTCACTGAGATCTCCCCAGCAGCACCCATCTTTGCAAAGCATTTAGAATGACTATTTCAGGCTCAGGGATTCTCTTCCCCATAAGCACTGAAAACCTGACTTACCGCTGGCTTGAATGAGTAAATGCAGCAATCCCTGTGGGTGAGTCTGTTAACAGTATCACCCTAATGGGAATGCTCTGTGCAAAGAAAGGGTTTGTCTTTGTCTGTCATTCTCTATGGGTTTATGAATGCCTAGATGGCTGGCATGTAACCTATCAATGCCTTTTAGGTTTTCTAACTGTGCCCCTAACTTTCCACAACTGAACTAAGACACATCATTGGTCAACTCTCCTGTATTTACATCACTGAGTTAGAAAGGACTTACCAGGAGGTTTTCAATGACTCAGAATTCACTGAACCAGGGCCCTACTTCTCTGGCTAGGAATAAATGTAAATGAGGCTATGATCAGGACCCCCTCCTTAACTCTTGAAGATATTGTAGATTCTGTTGCTAAGACAATAGTTTCCCTAAAAAGATCCTTAGACTCTCTGGCCAAAGTAGTTCTTGATAATAAGGATAGTCCTTGACTATCTTTTAGCTGAGTAAGGAGGTGTCTGTGCTGTGGCCAACACCACCTGCTGAATTTGGATTAATGCTTCTTTTTTTTTTTAATGTTTATTTATTTATTTCAAGAGAAAGAGAGAGAGCAAGTGGGGGAGGGGCAGAGAGAGGGGGGGAGAGAGAGAGAATCCTGAGCAGGTTCCTCTCTGTCAGCGCAGAGCGGGGGGTGGGGCTTAGTCATGAACCGTGAGATCAAGACCTGAGCCAAAGTCACCAGTGGGACACTTAACCAACTGAGCCACCCAGGTGCCCCTGGGGAAGTTGAAACAATTGCATAAGATCCTGGAGCAAGCCACTTGGCTTAAAAAGGGGATTCCTTCAGCAGGGTCTTTCTTTCACTTATTTAATTTTGAGTGGTTTCGGTCTTGGGGACCATCACTCCAAAGTGCATTCCAAACACTGGAAATTCTCCTGCTCGTTATAATCATAATAATCTCCCCAATGCATTGTATTTTCTCAAGAGCTTGAAATGCGTGTTTGTAGCTGCTCATGCCAAGCAAATTATCTCCCTGAGACTGGGTGTCAGAAAAGGGACTAAGAGAATGACCGACTTAAAGACTGTGACCCCAAAACCGTGACTTGTGAACATCACAAAGGTTAAGACCTGTGGATACCACACAAAAGGAGAAACAACTGCAAGAACTTCAGAGTGAAAGCTGGGAGTAGTTCTAATTCCTTAAATTTTGATCACATCTCTAAATTAAGCTGACAGTCTGATCAAAAGGGGGAAATTATTAAAAAGGAAACCACAGGCCCCAAATGGAGTCATTTATGCTAGGCCAGGTCACCAAACTGGGGCTTAATACCTAACCTAATTGTAGTTTCAACCTCCCCCAGACATGTAGTCTTTTAAAAATCTTTTTTAACATTTATTTATTTTTGAGACAGAGAGAGACAGAGCATGAACGGAGGAGGGTCAGAGAGAGAGGGAGACACAGCGAAGCAGGCTCCAGGCTCTGAGCTGTCGACTGAGCCACCCAGGCGCCTCCGCCCCAGACATGTAGTCTTAACCAACCACTCAGGAATTTTCTGGTCAGCACCAAAAAAGTAATCTGCCACATGGGACTTCCTTCTCAGTCTCCAAAAGGAAAATGAGGTCATCCACCTAATAAGACCCCTTTTCCCCCAAAGGAAGTGACTTCATCCCAAATAATCCTTTTTTCTGTTTATGACTTCCTTGTCCTGCCTTTAAAAACCTTTCTCTTTCTGTAAGCCTTTGGAGCTTCCCTCTACTTGTTAGATGGGATGCTGCCCGATTCATGAATGGATTAATAAGGCCAATTAGATCATTAAAATTTACTCGGTTAAATTTTTGTTATTTAACAACCCAAGCACCACAACTCAAGGCACCAAACCAGGGCCACGCGCGGTCACACCGTCACACATCCACTTTTGGAACGACAGTGCACAGTTAGCCCCCACGAGCCCATTCGGTTACAGCAGTGCACACGCAGTGTCACACGATCACTTGCAGTTAGACCACACGCAATCTCCCCAACACAGTAACAATGTCCCCTCCCCTAAGTCGTCCTGTTACACAAACCCAGAGTCACACCCACTAATTTTCCAGGAGGAGGGGCTAGGGGAAGGCGGTCTAGGCGTGGGGCCTCCGGCTGAGCTGCTTCTGGTAGGCGCTGGGGTTGCCGGGCAGAGAGCGCCTGGGCTCCACATCCCGCTCCGCCATTGGCTGGAGGTCGCGCTGGGGCGGGGCTTGACGCCCGGCTTCCGTCCTCACTGGCCGAGGATCAAGTTGGCTTGGAGAGGGTGACCAACTGTCCTGGTTCGCTCGGGAGGTGGGATTTTCAGTGTTTAAACCAGGCAAGCCCCCGGCAAACTCAGAAGAGTTGGGCGAGACTTTCCTGCAGTGGCGCGCAAGGCTGGGTGGGGCGCTTCTAGATCCTAGAGATTTCGTCTGAGAGGGGAGTGGGCAGGGCGTGCCCACTGGAACTAGGTTATTTATTTTCTATTGTAGAAACACATGCTCACGGTGAAAAATAGACAAGGAAATCATCATTATCATCATCATCATCATCACCATCATCATTATTCAGAGGAGGCTCTGGCTTACCTTAGGCCCTCAGTCTCCTTTCCCGTTAACAATGCTTTGTTTCACCTAAGCCTGCATAAGCCTATTAATGACTTTTTCAGAGTCCTCGCCGGTGACTTGTGTCCCGCCTGGAAGAGGGCAGCAGCAGCAGCCTCCTCAGACTTCCCCGGCCTCCACGCTGGCCCCTCCCACCTACTCTTCACCTGCAGTAGAGAGGTCTGCGTCACATCTCTTCTATGCAATATATTCCCTTTGGTAGTTCCCACCTAACTCAGAGTTAAAGCCTGGGATTTGGCCCCTGTCTCTCTGACCTCAACTCTTAGGACACTTCCCATCACTCACCTCTCTAGAACCCCACTGGTCTTCCTTCTAGATGCCATGCAAATTCCCACTTCGGAGCATTTACACTGGCTGTTCCCTCTGCCTGGAACACTATTCCTTGAGATACTTCGATGGCTTATACTCTTGCTCCTTTCAAGCAGGTCTTCTGAGCTTACATATCATCTCTTTAGAGACACCTTCCTCTGACCACCTCAGCTAAAATAGCCTCCCCCCCCAACTCTCTTTTTACATCTGTATTTGTCTTCAGAAAAGAAAATACATCACTCACTCCCTGATATATGTGTTTATTGTCTGCCTTCCCCATTAGAATGTCAGCTTCATGATTGCACGAATTTATGTCTCAAGTGTTCACTGCTTGCATCCCTAGCTTGACACACAGCACATGCTCAATAAATGTTCAATGAACAAAGCAGGAGGATAGAAGTGTAATGAGTGGTGGAGGCTGTGGGGCCTCAATGTTGTGGTCCACCCAAACCATTCACATTAACATCCCCCCCTCCACCCCCTCCCTCCCACGGACACACTCACCATGTTGTCCGCAAGCCAAAGAGTTTGGGCTGCCAATTTCCATTTGAATTTATAAATATTAAAAAGCATTAACAGGAGTATAGGATACATATCATTTGGCACCTTATTGTGCATATTTTGAGGTTTTTCATTGTGTCAGTGCCCCTGTAGCTAAAGGTCAGGAGCATGAACCTGCCCTGAGTCAAGAAAGTTGGTAGTGAGGGAGAACACACAGCATGGGGTCTGGGGTATCTCAGAGGAAAGATGTGTCATAGGATTTGGGCAGGTGATTTGGGGACAATTCAAAGAAGTGAAAATTTGGTCTAGATTGAATAGTATCCAGAAGGGGTAATTTTATGATTGGGTATGCTACTACATCTTCTCTATAGAGAGGACTAGAAAGAGGCTAAAACTGTAATTGGCTAAAAAAAAAAAAAAAAAGAAAAGAAAGCAGCCACTCATTAATCAGGATAGGGGATGTTGGGTGATTTCTGTGGTTTAGACAATGTCTCTGACATTTTGTCTGTGTTCAGACATGATTTTGAAGTGGTTTCAACTTTGTCTTTTTTTTTTAAGTTTATTTTTATTTATTTTGAGAGAGAGATAGAGAGCAAGCAGGAGAGGGACAGAGAGAGAGAGAGAGAGAGAGAGAGAGAGAGAGAGAGAGAATCCAAAGCAGGCTCTGCACTGTCGGTACACAGCTCAATGTGGGGCTTGAACTCATGAACAGTGAGGTCATGACCTGAGCTGAAATCAAGAGTTGGATGCTCAACCCACTGAACCACTCAGGCGCCCCTCAATTTTGTCTTAATCCAATGAATGGCCTTCTCTGATGTTGATATTCTGTGAAATTGTTTATGTTCAATGGGAAAACATTAAAGCCTAACTGTGAATGTCAATCAGGCCAGACTGCTCCCAGAAGTCAGGGGCTGCTTTTCTCTTTCTCGGTAGACATTACAAAACTACACATCAGAAAGGTGGTGCCAGTTTCTCCATACTATACAACAGTACCCATTTCTTCACATTCTCTCCCACCTGTGTTAACTGGAATTAACGTAAAAACTTTATATGAGTGTGTGTGTGTATGTGTGTGTTATATACAATGTTACATTAGTTTCAGGTGTACAATATAGTGATTCAACACTTCCATACAACATCTGGTGCTCATCATGAACTTGCACTCCTTAATTTCCATCACCTGCTTAACTCATTCCATGTGCACACCTCCCGCCCCCCCCCCCCCCCCCGCCCCACCATGCCTCACCCCAACCCCACATCCCTTCTGGTAACCATCTTATATTTCAATTTGGTAAGTGGTTTCCATTGCGCTTTTAATGGATCTTTAATTATTACAGAGGTGGTAATAATTATCACAGAGGTAAGCATTTTTATATGCTTATTGCTCATTTATATTTCTTCCACCTTTCATGTCCTTGTATGTGTTTCTGTTGGGGAGTTTGTTTCTTAGTGATTTGTAAGTTTAATATATATATATATATTTTTTTAACTTTTTTAATGTTTATTTTTGAGAGAGAGAGAGGAGAGAGAGACAGAATGAGCAGAGGGAGGGGCAGAGAGAGAGAGAGAGAGAGACACAGAATCTGAAGCAGGCTCACAAACCACGAGATCATGACCCAAGCCAAAGTTGGATGCTCAACCAACTGAGCCACCCAGGTGCCCCATAATATATATATTTTAATATATTTAAATATATAAACACAATACACTATATATATACACACACACACTATATATATATATATATATATATATATATATATATATATATATGATTAACCCATTGTCTGTTAGAGACATATTTTTTCCTAGATTGTCATTGCTTTTTTTATTTTTTAATTTTTTTTTTTTAGTTTATTTTTTGAGAGAGAGAAAGAGAGGGCAGTGGAGGGGCAGAGAGAATCCCAAGCAGGCTCTGCAATGCCAGTGCAGAGCCCAATGTGGGGCTTGAACTCACGAACCATGAGATAGTGACCTAAGCTGAGATCAAGAGTCAGACACTCAACTGAGCCACCCAGGCGCCCCATAAATTGTTATTGCTTTTTAATTCTGTTCACGGTGTTGCCAACATTTTAGTAGTCAAATATATCAGTCTTTTCCATTATGATGTCTCTTATAGATTTTAGCCTTAGATTTTCCATATCCCAGATCAGTTATTATTTGCTCATATTTTCATTGTGTGCTTTAAAGAATAAGTTCATATTTTTCATGCTTGACTCTTCCATTTGGAACTTATTCATGTGAAGTGTAGAGCAAAATTTGTATTTTTTTAAATTTAAATTTTAGTTAACATACTGTGAAATACTGGTTTCAGGAGTAGAATTCAATGATTCATCACTTACATACAACACCCAGTGCTCATCACAAGTGTTCTTTTTAATATCCATCACCCATCTGGCTCATCTCCCACCCACCTCCCTCCATCAACCCTCAGTTTGTTCTCTATCATCAAAAGTCTCTTGTGGTTTGTTTCCGTCTCTTCTCTTCACCCCCCTTCCCATGTGCTCATCTGTTTTGTTTCTTAAATTCCACATGGGTGAAATCATATGGTATTTGTCTTTCTCTGATTGACTTATTTCGCTTAGCATAACACATTCTAGCTCCATCCATGTCATTGCAAATGGCAAGATTTCATTCTTTTTGATGGCTAATATTCCATTATATGTATGTATATGTATATATATGTGTGTACACACACACACACACACACACACACACACACACACACACCATCTTTATCCATTCATCAGTCGATGGACATTTGGGCTCTCTCCATAGTTTTGGCTATTGTTGATAATGCTGCTATACACTTCGGGGTGCATCTACCCCTTTGAATCTGTATTTTTGTATCCTTTGGGTAAATACCTAATAGTATAATTGCTGGGTCATAGGGTAGTTCTATTTTTAGTTTCTTGAGGAACCTCCATACTGTTCTCCAGAGTGGCTGCACCAGTTTGCATTCCCACCAACAGTGCAAGAAGGTTCCTCTTTCTCTGCATCCTCGCCAACACCTGTTGTTTCTTGTTAATGTTAACCATTGAGGTGGTTTCTCACTGTGGGTTTGATTTGTATTTCCCTGATTATGAGTGATGTTGAGCATCTTTTCATGTGTCTGTTAGCCATCTGGATGTCTTCTTTGGAAGTGTCTATCATGTCTTCTTCCCATTTCTTACCTGAGTTGTTTGGTCTTTGGATGTCGGAATCCCAGAGAACACAGGCAGCAACCTCTTTGACCTTGGCCATGGCAACTTCTTAGTAGCCATGTCGCTGAAGGTAAGGGGAACAAAAGCAAACCTGAACTATTGGGACCTCATCAAGATAAAAAGCTTCTGCACAGTGAAGGAAACAAACAATAAAACTAAAAGGCAAAATTTTACCTTTTACCCTCCCAATACTTAGGCAAGTTTCCTAACCTTGACAAAGCTATTCCTCTGTAACTGACTCTTGGCACTTCATTTTTTTTTTTTTTTTTTTTTTTTTTTTTTTTTTTTTTTTACAGCCCACAGCATGCTGAATATTCATGGCTGAAGCCATTCTGCCAGGTCTGCCTATTTCAACTCCCGTCTTGCTTAGCATGTCAGTTTGTCCCCCAAAGTCTCAAAGCCAGCTATACTTGCATTTTTATGTAAACTGATAGTGTCTTCATTTGCCTTTTTGTGCTTCTTGTGAGTTTTGGCATTTTTTTTTTCATGAGTCCTAAACACTCCTTCTTAAGGTTATTCTTGGGTATTTTGTTATCATTGTGAAGATAATCTATTTTTTGTTATGTTCTCTGGTTATTGCTTGTATTTGAGAAAATGTTTAATCTTGCTACCCCTGCCTGTTAAGTCTCTGTGTGCCCACTGCCCCTTGTACTTTCCTAACACCTGCCTCCTTCCCTTCAGTAAGTTTTTGGAAAGCACGGCCTTCTCAGTATTGTCAGCACATGGTAAGTGCTCAATATTTTATGTTTACTATGGGTAATAATTCTCTCCCCAGCCAAGGCGAGATACACATCCTAAACATAGAACCGTATGTTCCAGTTTATCTGATTTGCGCCTGTGGCCCAGCATAATTATTCATAGCATCCTTTTTATTCTTAAAATTGTCTAACTTTGGATGACAAAGTACATGGTCACCCTATAATTAAAAGAGGACTATTTTAATAAGGAAACAACCCATGGTAATCATAATGCACAGGCAGATCAGTGGGAATTACTAGGGGGCAAAAAGAGACCTGTTTAATCGTATCAAGAAAGCAACTATTAATTAGCCTTCATGTAGAATTAGGCCTGTTACAGACTTCCCTGCTGCCTAACTCAAATTCATCGTGAAATATAATAAATTGTCTATCTCAAAAAACTAATTACGAAATATTTCAGATGTTATAAAGTATTATAATAGATAGCATTGTAAGGAACACCCACATTGTCTAGCACCACCCAGCCTAAAAAATAAAACATCACCAACATAGTTGAGGCTGTGTAATTATCCGTTCCAAACTGCATCTCCTTGTCCCCCATAACTTATCCTGAACACTGTGCAGTACTTTGTCATACTTCTGCATGGATTTTCATACTCTTTACATATACAGATGTAGTTTTTCACGCTCTTGGTACGTATGCCATGTAGTACTGTTTTGTGACTTTTAAACAGGTCTCATACTTGTCAAGATTGTGCATGTTGATAAATTCAATGGATATTTTTACTGCTACACAGAATTCCACTGTATGAATTTATTACCTACTCATGCGTGTTGGACAATAAATGTTTACACGGGCGAATGCTTTGTTCATGGTTAAGTAGTCCTCTTGTTGGGAGTCAATTTTAAGTTCTAACAACTTGTGGTTCTCTTTGTTTAGTGAAGTTTCTCAACAGTTATACCTCATTTTCTGCTTTATTGAACTGGTTAGAACTGGTGTTAAGTGTTGATAGTGGTGATTGGCCACGTTATGCTTCCAGCGTGATGTTGGCTGTTGGTCTAAGGCAACCTCATCAAGGTACTGTCTTTACTTTTAAGTTACCAGTAATAATTTTTAGCAAATGCCTTGCATCAATTGACAGAATTTTTTTATTTGACTGGCATTGAGGTGATAAATATTACACCACACACATATCCCAAAGGCAAATCATACTTGGGGTCCCATTAGGTTTCTGTAGTATGCCACTGAATTAGATGTTTTTGTTTTTCAGGGTTATTCCATCTGTACTCCCAGCCTCCATACCCAACTCCCAAACCTTGTACCTCTCCCATTTAAATGTTAGCGGTTTATTCTTTGATTTTTTTCCAAGAATCAGTTTTTAAAAAATTTTTTTAATATTTATTTTTGAGAGAGACAGAGTGAGAGTGGGGGTGTGGCAGAGAGAGAGAGAGACACACACAGAATCCGAAGCAGCTCCAGGCTCCAAGCTATCGGCACAGAGCCTGGCACAGGGCTTGAACTCAAGAACTGTGAGATCATGACCTGAGCTGAAGTCGGACACTTAACTGAGCCACCCAGGTGCTCCAAGAATCAGTTAAGCTTATTTATCAATTCTACCATATTTCTGCTTATTTTCATTTCAAAGCCCTGCTGGACTCCCAGCCTCATCTTAGGCCACCACCATCCTTTGCTTAAGTTGTGTCAATTGGACTCCTACTGCCTTGACCTAGATTAATCTCGCCTTCTTAATCTTAACTCCCAGCCTTGGGATTCAAGTCGAGTGGCTGACAATGGAAAGCCTTCCCTGATCTTCCAGGCTAGGTCAGGTACTTCTCTGGGAACCTGGGAACCTTTCTACATCTGTCACAGAACTACTCAGTCTCCTTCTCCTTGGACTAGAGTCTCAGTAGCAGGGACAGGGCCAATTCATCGGTCTTCTCAGGTGTCAGCCAGATGAGGCAAAGGTTAAGTGTCAATTTAAAAAAGGGAGAAAATATCTAGCAGCCATTTGCATCAGGGCCAAGGGGAATCAGCTTAAGGGGAAAATCTTTATGAAATAGGACCTCCAGAGAATGAGGAAAACCACACAAAGCAAGCATTACTCGGGGTTGTTTTTCTAACTAAACCTTTATTATTTTTTTCTTTGAAGGCTGGAACCAAAGTCCTTCGATCAGCTGTAACTGCTAGATGGAGTAAAAACCACAAGAGACTATTGGGTGATCTGTGAACAGACTGGCAGATGACGAAACAAAACCAAAAAGGATGGGAAGACTGTTCTTCTGGAAAGCTAGTCAAATTACTTGCTTATTGAAATTTGTTAGAAATAAACTAAAACATTAAATGAAATCAAAATTTTAAACTGAGCTCTAGACTTGAGGCTGTTATAAAGGCTCACCAAACAGAACTGTCAGTTGGGTTGAGTTCTCAGAATGTTTCTTAAAACCTGGTTTGTTCCCCTCAAGCAAGGTGATGCTTTGTCCTTGGCTGCAATCTGTAACACCATCACCGCCCTCAAGTGCAGGTCCCATTCTAAAAAACAGGCTTCCCTCAATTCCTGGTGGCTGCTGATCTCTCCTGATAACTGGGAAACCGCCTTTGAAGAAGGAAGATGCACCAGTGGTGGTGGCAGAGCTGGTTTTCTGGAGTCCATTTGCATCTTTTCTCCAGATGTAGTAGCATGTGCTCAAGAGTTAAGTTTGAAAAAAACTCCATTGTGAAAAGTGAGTTATGAAGAGTGCTCTTTATTTGAAACCTCCACAACACAGACGCCAATCTTGTCTCGCATTGAATCATTAGCTGTGCACATCAACACATTCCAAGCACAAATTAAGAAATGCAAACAGAACAAAAAAATATATATATATATAATTTTTTCCCCTATCCAAAGGTTTCAAGTCTCAATGCAGCAAATCCTTCTGAACACAGAATCTGAGGAGCACACTGTTCAAACAGTTGGGACAAACAGGTCCCTGCAAAGGCTAATGCCTTTTTAACACATGGGCTGGGGATCATGGACGGCATGGAACAGGGAGGAGGAGGTGAGGAAAAGGGAGAGGGAGAGAAAATGAGGAGAGGGGCAATGGGTATGCGCTGGGGAAGCTGGGACACACACATGGTGAGTTGATGGATTTCATTTATTGGTTTTTGACATTTTCTTTCGGGTTCTTTTTTGTTTTCATTTCCCCCCATTCCCAGGTCCAACAATGATAGAAAAACCCCACAGTGGTGGGCAGAGCCTTATTAGGCCAGCCCAAAGCCTTCAGAGCACTCCTGGATGGCCAACAGTAGCATGTGGCGGAGCTTCTCAAAGCTCTCATAGGCAGGCAGGTCCAGCTGATTGAAACTAGGGAAAGAAGAAAAATCAGTTTGTGACAAAAGATTATAACCAAATCCCTGTGTTCCCATGGTGCCCACTGACCTGTCCTCCCTAAGGGAACCTACTCCTCACTTCTTGAAGACTTGCTGTTCTAGCCTAGCCTGCTCTGCCCTCTTCTAATCTGGCCCCAATACTGGCCATGAGGCACCTAAAATGTAAATCTGACCCTGTCACTCCTTAAACACCACAGCCTTGCCTATGGGCTAATGTGCAAGCTCCAAGGAGGCCTTTGGGGTCACTGGTGATCCAACCTCTGCTCAGTTATTCAGCCTTCTGTTGCCTGCAACCTCTTGCTCCAACTGAGCCCTGGAGTACACTGTGCTCTCATGTGGCAGTGTTGACCTGCAATGTCTCCCCAACCTACTGTGAATCTGGGCCAGCTTCTCAGATGTTTGAGAACATCACCTTTTCCACAAAACTATCAAACTGTGAGCTACCCCAAGGTCTAGCATAGCTGGGGCCAGATTTGGGTTCCTGCCCTTGGGTAGGGGCCTAGAAGCAGCAAATATGCAAGCTCAATCATGAATGCTTAAAACAGGGAACAAATCCTTCCTCTTACCATGTGTGAGCTGAAGGCAGGCGATCTGTGGACCTGTCATCTCGATGGATCTGAAACTTCTGAATGCCATTCATACCTTCAAGGGCAGCAAAGCCTTGCAAGGGCACTTTGGAAGTACCCGTGACAAACTGGAGGAACTTGGCACGGTCAGCTTGGTCGAAAGAACGCAATGCTCTCCAGAACCACTGGATCTGTGGGAAAGGACAAAAGAAGCCAGTGTTAGGTAGAGAGCTCTTGAAAAGAGGGGGGATAGGATTTGAAATCTTAGGCTAGTCCCTTCCGTGAAATGGGCTTCAGTTCCTCCATTCATAAGATGAGCAAAAACATCACCTGAAAACATGTTCTAGAAGGATGAAGAGTTAGGTGTAAGTAAGCTGTCACCTATACCCCCTTCATGTCCCCAAAGAGTACTGGTTTATTTGGTGTCATACAAACTAGCACTGCTTAGGGATAGGAGAAAGATGCCAGTAGCAGCTCACCTGAATAGAGTTGGACTGGTACTTGTGGTATTCAGTGTTGGATTTCAAATCATCAATGTCAATTGTGGGCAGTCCTGATATGAGTAGCTCTAACTCCTGCTCAGTGAAGATAGAAATGAGGCGCTTTGGAATGATCTCATAGAAGCCTTCTAAGAAAGCTGCCAGCTGTTTACGGATGGCTCCTGGGGAGAGAACCAACAAGCCATGCGGCATCTAAACTCACACAACTGGTAGAGGTCAGAGGTCCTCAATCTGGCTCCAGCTGCAACTAGGATTGTGAATGGTATACCTGCCTCACCTAACACTGTTTCTGGGCCCCTGTATAGGGTGAATTAAGGGAAATATTTTTTGGTCAGGTGTTTGGACTCTGGCTGGGATTTGTGGCTGGCACAGGGGAAGAGAAAAAACAGTATCTGTGAAATGAGTGAGGCCTGACCTCTTCCCATATGAGCAACAAGGAGTATAAGGGACATTTCCCCTACCTGTCATTCTCATCTGGCACACCAGGTGTACATACTCCTTCTTATTCTCTTCCGTTACCAAGATGTTGGCCCCATTAGGTTTGAGGTCACGAACTTCACAGACTCCAAACTCTTGGACCTGGAACACCCAAAACACCAATCATTCATACCAGGCTTGGTCCAGGATGGGATTTATATAGCTACCTGGGAATATGTAAAATCTTTGCCATGTCCTGGGTAGAGAGATGAAGCAAGGTCATAAAAAAGTATCTTTTCTCAGGAGCTCATAACTTTGTAATAGAGAAAAGCCAAGGGTTTGGCTTCAAAACACATAAAGGCTGAAAATAAGGAAATTGTCAATGGTAAAAGGGAAAAGGCATGATTAACGTGTAATATGATACAGTACAATCTATATGGAAAACAATTTGGAGGAAGACTGATATTTATTTATACCATTTTTCTACAATGAACTACTTCTGGAAATGAAGAATATGGAATTGGAGACTTTAAATACATATATACATATATATATGTATATAAATAAAGAGGAAACTAGGAACTTGAATTGTTTTACAAATCCTGGTTTTTCTGTTTGTGATGTCTCATATAAATACCCACTGCTCACTGCTGGATGGGGAATGGAGCATGGGACTTAAAAGTTGAGATGCTTCCTTAGAAGCATAAGAGATTATCCAATCCCAGTTCAAGGGTGGCCCCATAATGGGTTTCCTGGACTAGCTAGAATGTGCTGTGGTGACAATTTCTTGACCTACCTCAGTGCTGAAGGTGAGGTCATAACCTAGTGTGGAGACATCATTTTCCAGCAGATAAACCAGGCCCTGGTAGAAGTGGTAATCTTCACTCTCCATATCCGTATATCTAGAAAAACACGATCAGGGTCACCATGGGTTAGGGTGCAGGAGAGAAGCATGGGGGTGGGACACAAGAAAAGAACCTGTCAAAAGAGAATGTGGATCCTTTGCCACATCCTCACCTGACAGACTTGCCCAAGATGTGTTTGTAGAAGGACCGAGTAAAATAGCACTCCAGGAGGCGGTTGTCATATACAGCTTTGGCCACAATGCGTCCAACAAACTTGAAGTAGCTGAGGTGGTTGGGGTTGCAGTGGGAAGATGGGTTGATGGTGTAGGTGACCCGATCACCGGGTGAGGTACGGAACAAGGCATACATAGGATTAAACATCTCCCGAGAGATGATCATATACCACTCCCGTAGGAGCCCTCCAGCATCCTGCCCTTCTTCTCCTTCAAACACTATATACCTGCGTAAGAGACCAGAAACAGATGTGCAGAAAGCCCAGGACAAATCCATTCATTTATGTAGTATGACCCGAGTGAGTGAGTGAAGCAATGGCTGGGGGGTACAGGATCAGAGAACAGAAGTGAATACAGAGTGCCAGGAAAGCCCAGAGGAAGGGTAGGGATCTGGGACAAAAAAAAAGCATCAACAGAAAAGAAGTCCTGAATTATCAGTAAAGGTTCATCAACAGGAAAGGTATAGAGGCTTAAATGAGGGCCTCACTTAGGGAAAGCAGGGAGAGGAGGAATCCAGCGGTGTCAGAGAGGGCTGATCAGGCTGATACCTGTTAAGGATTTGGTGGTGGAGGAGCAGGGCCCAGTCTGTCTCAGAAGTGTCTCTGACTTCCTATATGATTACATGGATGGGGAACCCATGCCACGAGGGAGAGGAGGAATCAAGTTCCTGAGCTCAGGAGCGTCAAACTACTCCAACAGGTCTTTCATCTCACTGGCATTAAACTGCTGATCTCTTCTAGGTGGCTTCAGAATCACCAGTAAACAATTACCAATTTGGTGAGGAGCCACTCATGCAAGTGTGGTCTCCCTGAAGCCAGGATACCATTTGCTCAGCAGTCTTCCCATTCCTAATGTAACAACAGAGAAAGCTCTCTGTGAAGCCATCAGGTTTATCCTTATAAATGCCAAAGACTCTTCTCTCTGGGATTTATTGCATAGCTCATCCCAAAGGTCAGCCTAGCCAGCATTAGACCAGTCTTCTGAGACCAGACCGAGAAGACAGAAGACAGCTCAGTGAGACTATCTCTACCAGGTTCCTATTTGGAATTCCTGCTGGGGAGGGCAGCACCTCCCTCAGTTCCTGGGCATATCTGGTGCTTAAGTAAGCCTTCACTACCATGTAGGAAGTTGCTCCACCCTCCCATCCTCTTTTCTCTCTATGGGCTCTTACAATCGATTCTTCATTTCTTCAGGGGATTTCCGGTGCAGTTCACGATAGGAATCTTCAAACACATGATCACGGCGGACGTGCACAGCCATGTCTTCTTTCCGAAGCCCCTCATCCAAACGTTCTAGCTCTTGGCGGAAATATCTTGGGAGGCAGAAAAGGAAAATAGGATTGGGGGTGGCAGAGCAAACTTCTGTTTGCTTGATCTTGATTAGGATGAAGACCCACAGTGATGTTCCTCCCATCCTCCCAACACTTTGATCCTTGCTCCCCAAATGTTCCCCTGGGGAAGTGCCCAGTAGTTCGGAGAGGCAGGTTATTCATTACCAACTCTAAATTTTTCCCATCTCCACCGAATAAAGGCCCAGAGTCTGTGGCAGAGAATTTCTGCTGAGCCATGCTGTAAGTGTACTATGGCTACCTGCACCTCCTGTATTACCCCAAAGGATGGAATGGAACTTTAGGAGTCATGTGATTAAACAAAGGTTTTGCACTTCTCTGAGGAAGGATGGAGAAGACCAGGGAGTATTTAGGTACAATGACTGTCAGAGACACAGATGAATCTCTTCCCTCCCACCCAGCACCATTTCCAAGGGCTGCCACCAATGGAAACTTCTTTCTCTGAAAACACTCCTTCGGGAGGAATTTTGGCTCCTTTCTGGGAGAGAAGATAGCATTTGAAAAGTTCCCATCCCCACAGCCTCCAGGGCACATACTTGCGCTTGACATCAAAGTCGAGGACACGAATGTAGTCTACCAGGACAGCAAAAGGTCCATCAGCGAGGTGGGTGGTGGACTGCCGTAGGATCTGGTTTAACACAGTGCGGTGAGTCTCTGTGGGGAGAAAGGGACAGCAGGAATCAGCACATCCTGGTTCCCAGAAGACTACATGATAGCCAACCAACCAGCAACTTTCTTATTTCAGAGAAAAAAGTATGGCACAAAAGGGCTTTCAGATCCAGTCCCTACCCTCATTAGCTTCATTCTCTTTCTCCCCCTACCCACCCAGCCACCCCCCACCACACACACTCTCTCTCTCTCTCACTCAGTCCCATCCCTCTCCCCCATGAAACAGCTAAGAATAAAATGTATGAAATGACCCTGTATAAAAAATGAATCCTTCTACGCTGGAGGCCTAAGAGTTCCCTGTACCTGCAAAGCGAAGGAACTTCTGCGTGTCAGGGGGCAGGCTTGAGGAGATGTGCATAGATGAGGGCTCCCTGGAGAAGAATGGGTCAAGGGAGGAAGGAGTGGCTGGGGTTAAGGGGGCAGGGGAGAGTGGAGGAGGCTCATCCTTGATGTGTGCCAGCTGGCTCTCACGGGTGTCTCGGACAGGAGGCTTGCTCTCTCGCTCTGTGGCATGGACCAGGAAGAAGGCCTCGACAGCTGGCTGTAGCACTGGGGGTAGGAATGATAGGGAAGTTTTGAAACTTCAACATACAAACCTCTTTTCCTTCATGATCAAATTACAGAAGTACAGTATGGAAGAAATACTGAAAACCTGCAGGAGAAATACAATGGTAACAAAGAAAAATGAAGCCACGGAGGAAGTCTGAGCCTCCTTGAAACTAAAGAAAAATGGAGGGGCGCCTGGGTGGCTCAGTTGGTTACGTGTCCGACTTCGGCTCAGGTCATGATCTCGCGGTCCGTGAGTTCGAGCCCCGCGTCGGGCTCTGTGCTGACAGCTCAGAGCCTGGAGCCTGTTTCAGATTCTGTGTCTCCCTCTCTCTCTGACCCTCCCCTGTTCGTGCTGTGTCTCTGTCTCAAAAATAAGTAAACGTTAAAAAAATTAAAAAAAAAAAATAAAGAAAAATGGAATAGGCTACCAGTTATAAAGATTCCCCTGGTCTAAAAAGTGAAAGATACCAGCTACTAAAAGAGAAGGCAAATCTTTTTTTTCTGATACTAAAGTGACAGAATTTGAATTCTCCTTTGAATTCTCATTTCAGAGACACTGAGAGGGGTGATCTGGAAGGAAAAAAGTTAAGCTGGCAGAAAGGGCCCAGAGCAGATCAGTGGGTTGGGACCTTGGCCCAAAGGCCACAACTCACCTAGCACCGCATGCTGGTCATGGGATTCCTCCAGTTCCTTTAGACACTCTCCCAGCATGTCCCATAGCTCGTCCAAGCTCAGCTGCTCACTGAGCAGGGGTAACTCAGGTGGCCTCTCCTCCTTCTCCCCTTGTGAGGTTCCATCTGAGCCTACAGGCCACACAGAAGAGAGACAGAAAGCCTTTGAGGTATTTCCTTCATTTAGCTTTTTCCCAGACCAGCTGTGCAGGCCATTAGATCAAGGAGACTGGCTCACTGGCTACTAAGTAATACTGAGTGACATCTGAAAGTAAGCTCTAATCCTACACTGGATGACATTTAAATTTAAATAAAATTAATACAATAAAAAATTTGGTTTCTCACTTGCAAGAGCCACATTCAAGGAAACTGAAGCCAAGAGAGATTTGCTTCAGGTACCAGAGTCACTAAATGGGGGAGCCACAACTGAAACACGTGCTGTCTCCATATCTAACATCACATCACAGTTTCTTAACTCCAGGAATTGTAGTGTATGCTACGAATCTCTAATAAGGGCGTGAGATGGTGATATTGATCTTCGTTGGTAAAAGCCTATTAACATTTACAAAAACCAGCGTTCAGTGGAACAAACTGGAAAACAGAGCTTATATATGTGGAGAACAGGGAACCCAGCAGACACTTCATGAAGACTGGCTCTTTTGGTGCACTGGAAACAGGAAGTAGTACTGACCGATGGACGGAGTATCCTGAGCACCGGGAGATGGCTGGTCCACATCCATGGGTGACTCCTCTCTCCGGACAGAGGCCTCTGACTGGCTTGACTCCGACTGGATAAAAGGGAGACAAAGTCACATAAAGGGTGCAATGCAACTCTGCTTTCCTCAGGGAGAGGCTAGAGGCTGTTTCTATCCATTCTCACACATACTAAGTTTGGAAAGAGGTTTCCTATATATTTGGTCAGAAAACCCTGTGGCTTTCCAGAACAAAAGAATGGCCTTCCCACCTCCTTTGCTGTCCTCCACCCTGAGCTAGCAAGCTTTTCCGAAAAGCTCCTTAGATTCCTGCATTGCCTCCACTCTACTCTTGACCTACATCTAGTCAGACACCAGCCTTCTGGATACAGACTTGGAAGACTTCTTCTGGGGACAGATTACATATATGTGCATCTACATATAAAACTCAAGTGAACAGACTGTAGGTTTGGCTCTCTGTTTCTGTTTGCTCAGAAAAGGGGAAATAATAAGGGAAAGCCTTTGATGGGTGGCATTATTCACAAAGCCAACATCTACCCTATCGGGTGTGGGAAAGACGGGGCAGAAAAAAGTACTTCAGAATAATAGCTGTTTTCCCTTTCTCCCTTGTTGGGAGTCACAGCCCTCAAATTCTAGGACATTCCCAGCATGCTCAATGAAATCATACTGTAGAATAGTAATTATACGTAAAGAAAAACCAAGCCTCAGGATACCTTTATTTCCTGGATCTTGGGAAGGTGACTTGCATGTTTCAAGAACAGGAAAACAATGAGAGTGCCACAGCATACATACATGATGCCAGGCTTTTCCCGCAGCCACTCTGTGCTGGGATCCCAACAATGAGTTGGCTATCTAGAAACCTGAGGGTTTCTTCCTAAGAGTGACTGAGTGCCTAGGTGCCAAGGTACCAAGAGAGTATGGAAAACAGAAGCAGAGGCCAGAGTAGATGGACCAGCCATAGCCTAGAAAAGGCTGTGTGGGACGTAGACCAAGCTTGGGAGAATTTCAAGGGCTGGATTCCTGATGTATTTGCATTATTCCAAGAGACTGAAAAATCTTTATTCCACATCCCCTTAGAACCCAGACACTTAGCATTATGCAGTATGCAAAAGCGCCACTATTGACTGGATAGCTGGGAGTGGGGTATGATGGCCAAGCTTTAAATCATATCAATCCAAACCAAACCAACAAAACAATGAACAAACAGTAGAGAAAACACCAACAGAAAGTAACCCTGTTGTCCAGAAGCATTCATACAGCAAACTTAATGCAAAAGCATACGAGGTAAGGGCAGTGAAACCCCACTGACGATGTGGTGGGGAGGGGAGAGAGACAAATGAATGAGGGGCCACAGGCATCATGCTAACCGTTGCTGCTTGTTGCTGTCTCCGCGCCCTTTGACCCTCACGTACCATTTGTATAATGGCATCAGCCTCAGCCTCCAGCTGCCGAACAGCTGCCTGGATGCTGCTAGCTGAGCCTAAACCGGAGGAACCTGGGAGAAAGACAAAGAAAGGCAAGATATAAAATGTAGAAAGAGAGAATGCCCAATATTCTCTCTCCCATCGCCTGGGCTGCCACAGGGCATCCTGCTGAAGTCTCTGAGCTTTATTTAGCTCAGGCAGCTACACAGTGCTCATCACCAGGCACTAAGAGCTACCATTACAAGTAAGGGCAGGGGGCATGGTGGTACACAGATGGATAGTAGCAGGTAGAGAAGGTTCTGTGGGACAGGAAGAAAGGTAGGATTTGGTAGGCCATGGCTGAGGCAACATGGCTGCAAAGTTTTAGTCAGGAGTGAGCCAAGAAGCAGAACGGAGACACGGGGACTTAAACCTTATCCAGCGAAAGATCTGCCCCCAATTTCTTTGCCAGATTTCCACTCCCCTTTAATTCTCACTTGCCCTAATGAATTTCCTATGCAGACAGCTTGAGTGAGATACAGAATGCAGCCATCAACATTCTAGGGAAGTATCATCATTTCCTTTTTTGGAAAGTTCAAGCAGGATGGAGACATGACATTAGGTCCTGCCCTCCAGGGACTCTGAGTTCACCACCACCAACCCTGACCCTCAACTGGACACTCCAGTTCCATACCTAGCCTGCCTGTCTGCTTGGCTTTCTTGTTAGCTCGGCGTGTGTCGTCCCGGAGCTGGATGATGACCTGCAGTACCCTCAAGAAGAACTTCTGGGTAGATGTCTTGGATGTCAACATGGACATAGAAGGCAGCTGGAGCTCCCGGCCACCCAGAGGTCGCTTCTGAGATGCCACAATTACCACATTCTCAGCCATGTCAAACCTGGACAGTGTAGAGGTGGCTTGCGTATATTGACAGCATCAAAGCACAAACATCCAGAGTGAGCAGGGCTTTTTGGTGTTGGCTAGAGGGTTAAAGAATCTCCAAAGGAAATCCCACAGTGGGGAAAAAATAGGGTCAGGTATGTATAGGACAGATAAAGAAATCTGCCCAGAGAGGGGGGAAAAAGAAAAAAAAACAAACAAACCAGGAAACCAGCAAGAGCCACCTTTTAGAATATCCCAGATTTTGGCCCCATAGCCAAATGAGTGGCTACCACCCACCTGCTCTGCATTTTCCCTTTCAGCTTGGTGGTCTGTGGCTGCTCCTCAGGTAGGCCATCAGGAGAGAGGGTCTCACACTGGGCTCGCCGCTGCTGTTCTAGGTTATATTCCCGTAACTCAGCCAGAAGGGTACCTGGGTCAAGTAGAGGAGCCACCAAGTGTTCAGACTTCCCTAGTGAAGCAGCTGAAAGCCAAACCTTTGCAAGAAACCTACCAGGCTATTGTCTTTGCTCAGCTGCAGAGAATCTGGAGTGAGCAGAATTTTGCTGTTCACCTATGTGTGTTCATGGATCAACCATCCAGAGACTACCAATTTACCCTGCCTCAAGAATCTGTAGAATCTACATGAAATGCAGATCAGTACAGAGAACAAAAAGTATCGGTTTGGGAGCCTGTATACATTTTGAACTTCTGAGGTTTTTGTGGTGATCTCAGGCAAACTGCTTAGCTCCCTCTCCCAGTTTACTTATCCATTTTAATAATGAGACTAATCTCACAAGGCTATTTTGAGGATAAGGAAAGAACTGCAGGAGAGTGCCTAGGACACTGCCTGGCCCATGGGTGTTGAATGGTAGCAGTCAAGAAAGGTCAGACTGTGGCCAAATTCCTCCCGGAAGAACCTTATAGTTCTCATGTAGCAAAGAACATAACGTCCTGGGTCATAACAGTTTAATTAACACCCATATCACCTAAGCCCCAGGCACATTTGTGGGGAGAGAACTAACCAGGTAACCAAAATCTAGGGAGAGCCATGATTGGGATGGGAGTGGGAGAGAGCAAACAGGCTCTCTATGCTGAAAGAAAACCTGGCTCTACTCGTCAATTCAATTGCTTCATCAACCTGGGTTTTAGTTTTCTCTTGGTAACAACAGGAAGGAAGATTGAAATGAGACAATTTCCAAGTGTTCTTAGAACTTTTGTACCCTCACAAGTACACAAAGGCAGAGGGTACCATTTGGACTCTCAATTCTTGAGCCTAACCTAAGTGCAGGTGCATCTCTGAGGTGGTGAAGTTGCCTAAGCAGGTTCATCATAGGACTCCTGCAAGTGCCCAGAATGTAGAAATGGAAGAAAGAGCACTGCTGGTCCTATACATGATCGTTTCCCTTTACTACTAAGCATGGATTACGTGCCACGTGCCGGGCACTGGCAATATAGAGAAAAGCCCAGCCTCGCTCTCCATGAACAACTGAGCAGGGGAAAACAGATGATAACCCAGTATTATCAGTGTTGCAATGGACGAGAGTACAGGGGGCTATGCTACACAAGTGGAAGGAGTTTGATTCAACGTGGGGATTCGGGGAAGGCTTCCACTTGGCTTCCCCAAGAGGGGATATCTCAGTGGAAGGTTTCAGAAAGACAAGACGTTTTACTCCTGTTATTACCTATCTGTTTACAAAGAGTATAGCCCAGATGGCGAGCTCCATTCAGTAGCAGCTTGAGAACAGTGTCCCGGGTTGCAGGGTCCCCCCGAGAGAGCTGTAGTAACACATTTGCTGCATCTTCCAGACCTTCTTCAGAACAAGAGTGTGACGTCAACACCTGGGAAAAAGAAAAGAGAAGGGGTGAGCCTCAACTTAAGAATTAAAACTTTATCTACTCCCATTTACCTTTTCTCCCCCAGTCTTGGGAATTCAGAAGAGCCTGGACTCACCTCCACAGAGAGCTGTAGCTGGTTTTCCGTGAGGCCAGAGGATACCATCTTAAAGTCTGCACTGCTGCTGCCCCCATCACCCACCTTTGCTGGAGATTTGCTGGCCTTAGTAGTTGTAGAAGCTTTGAGGAAACAGATGAAACACTGTAAGCCTCTAAAACGCACAGGCCAGAACCAAGAAATCACTAAATCATCCAGGGCTTCAATACGGGAAAGTAGTGAAAATGAAAAGCCACCCACCAAAGCCAAATCCCAATGACTCAGTTTGTCAAGGAGTCTCAGGACTGTACCTTCTAAAGTGATAATCCCAAACATTTCTCAACTGTTTCCCTACCACTGAGCCCCTTCCTCAAAATCTTCAAATAATTCTTACTAGTCTGCTGTAGGGCTCATTCCCTTTATTTCCTAGGACAGCTTGGCTAGTCTACCCTGATTCACATGGTGTTCTGCCTGTTCTTGAACTCTGTCCTGAGAACTGGCTCCTTCAACCAGGATGGAAAGGTTGGGAGTTCTTTGAAAATAGGGACTTTCTCTCTCTATCCTCCTTTTGGTGCTTAGCCTAGGGAAGCCACATTTAGTGAATGCCTGCTGGTCTTTACGAGTGTCTGTGTGGGTGGATGGATGGGTGTGGGGAGGAAAAGGATGGAGAGAGTGAATTGGGACTGATGAGGTCAAGAATGAACGCCTCTGGCTCTCACAAACACAAACCAAGCTGACTGCTATCATTTAGGGAGTAATACCTGGATGGGGGAGTGAGGGGTGAGGTGGGTGTACACACCCCAGGCTTCCAGCCTACATCCACACTTACTTGAAACAGTAGTGGTAGCAGTCGTGGGGGTAGTCACCGTGGTCGAAGCAGCTACGGCAATGGTGGATATAGCCGTGGCAACAACCAGAGCTGGAGCAGAAGTGACAGGGGTGGTTGCAGCAGGGGGAGTGGGCGTGCTGGAGGCGGCAGTGGTAGTGGTGGTAGATGTGGTTGAGGTGGCAACAGTGGTGGAGGAAGCACTGCTGCCAGAATTAGCCTGTGCTTCCGATACTTTGTTTTCTGGGAGAGCAATTGAGATGAGAGAAAGGAGTCTGAGGAGTTTCTCAGTTAAGAGAGAGCTCCGGCGGATGACTGGGTGTGACAACATGTTCATGAGCTGCCCCAGGGGAGAGGCCTCGAGGCTGTATGGGGAGGTTTCCCCCTCACCACCAGCGCTCACTGGCACTGACTTCACGGAGTTCTTGCCTTTCCGGCTGACATTCATGTTGTCCAGTTTTACCAATAAATCCCAGAAGTCTGTGCAAATGCCACTGCTGGTGGACTGTGAAGAGCATGGGCTGCAGGCCTGCTTACTGCCCCTCTCCCGATCGCTCTCACAGTTTGTTTCTTTGGTCCGCTGCTGTGTAAAGTGGCTGGGAAATACCTGCCGGCAAGAGAAGGACATGCTTGATCTAGGGGGTGCACAGAGAAAATATGTCTTCTTGACAAGGAAAGACAACTGGTTCCTAGACTCTCTACTCCTTTGGATAGCTTTGGCAACATGGGAGAGATGTCATACAGGAGTTTTATCTAACTGATGGTGAAGTGGCCCAAAGAAACAAACAAGGGCTTTGAAGGGAGATGATTAGCTAACTTCTGAGCGTCAGTCTCTGTATTTATGAAATGGGGAGCACACCTATGCTGCATTGAAAAATTGTTGAGATAGAAGGAGATAATGTATTTCTTTTTTAAAAAATTTTTTTTTTCAACGTTTTTTATTTATTTTTGGGACAGAGAGAGACAGAGCATGAACGGGGGAGGGGCAGAGAGAGAGGGAGACACAGAATCGGAAACAGGCTCCAGGCTCCGAGCCATCAGCCCGGAGCCTGACGCGGGGCTCGAACTCACGGACCGCGAGATCGTGACCTGGCTGAAGTCGGACGCTTAACCGACTGCGCCACCCAGGCGCCCCAGAGATAATGTATTTCTGCACAGTGCCTGGCACAAGGCAGGCCCTCAACAAATGGCATCAATGATTATTAAAAAGAAAACTGAACTAAGTTCTAGGTCCAGCTCCATCACTTACTAGCCATGTGACAAAGCCACTAAAAATTTCTGTACCCCAGCTTCTTCATGTGTAAAATGGGAATCATACAGATTACTGAAAGTTGTTTTGATAACGAAATGATATAATGCACAAAAATTGCAAAAAGTAAAAAGAACCCCACAAAATTATTCACTTGACAACTCTCAGAAACAATACAGGCCTCAGCACTAACGGTGAAGAAAGACCTACTTGCTCTCTCAGAGTTCAGATTTCATCTAGGCTGTGATTGCCATCCCTCTTCCATCCCCAAGAGTTGGTTGGGTTCAAGCTCACCTTGGCCAACTGAATGAGTGTGTCCAGAACATGTCTGCAGACAACAGGAGCAGCCTGGGGGTGGATGTGGACAGTGGAGCCACTGCTTGCATGCTTCTCGGTATGTTTGCGACCCCCTGAACGTTGAATCTGGAATATATTAGTCCTGCAGCCTAGGGCTGCGTCCATAGATACTGAGAGCCAGGAAAGCTGGTTGGAGCTCTTAGACTCCATCTTGTGTAGGAGGTCCAGGGGCCGGTGTTCGTGGCTGCCTGATCCACAGCTCTTGCTTGACTTTTTGCCCTTCTCCTCACTTGAGGAGAGCTTGGGTGTTTCAATGCACAGCTCACTCTCACTGCTACGCTGCAAAATGGACAACAGGCTGCGGATGACCCAGTGGCGAGTCTGGGCATGGTAGCAGAGATTTCTCAGTACTCGGTGTAGACGGCTTGTATTAAGCTTTGGCTCATCCACGAAAAGTAGGACCAGGAGACAGGATAGGGCTTCGTGGTCCAGGAGGAGTCGTCCTCGGAGGCGGAGGAGAGTGTCTACATTACTGCCAGAAGGCCTGGAACAGAGCATAGTTTCTGGGTAACACGTAGCTAGAATGCTGGGATTAGGTATAAGGCCTGGGGAAGGGGGATGAGCTGCATACCTCCAAGGAGGCATAAGAAGGAGAAGTGCCTAAGTCTAAGGGCTCTTAATAATAAGAGCTGCCCTCTTGTGTGCCCACTGGGTACCAAGCACTCTACAATGTCTATACCAGCTGGTACGGGGCTGCTGATAAGACTAAAGAATTGCCCATTTTTGAGGTGATGAACAAGAGGCTCAAATAGGTTAAGTGACTTGCCTTACATCACATGATATCTGTATCATCAATTGGTAAAATTGGATTGTACTTGAAGTCTTAAAAATAATGTTTATTTCTGCCTTCTCTAGACTACTAGGGGGTTGCCTGCCTGCCTCATAGAGACTGATCACTCCCTTTACATTTTGGCATGTTGGGTACAGTCTGCTTCAGCCTGGGTAGTAATGAACTCCTCTTCTTCTGTGGCCTAGATATTACAATCTCTAGGCAAATGGCTTTCCTTATACCACAATCTGCTGCCAGCCTGCCTTACTTTGTGATTATGGTTTACAATAGCTACACCAACCCCAAAGTGTGGCTTTCTGAAGGTGAGTCCAAAGATTTGGCTCCCCACTCATTCAAGGCAACAGCTGGAGAGTTCACTGAGTCCCTCTACCTGTAAATTAAGGATGTTGGACTGGCAGTATATGGGAGAGATGATATGGCAAGGTGAAAAAAGACAAAGGTACCTGTTATGGCTGCTGCTACCCCCCATTTGAAAGGTGCCGCCCCTCTGCACAGCAAGGCGAGTGTACTGAACTCCACGGTTGCCACTGAGGCGACTGGTAAAAGCTAGAAGAAAAGAAATAGGAAACTGAAACTAGGGAGGCGGGTGGTATGCCAGGTCCGGGTAACACAAAGGGCAACAACAGAGCCTTGTGTATACAAATTCAAACATTTCAGAGCCCTCCCACTTGCCTCCCTCTGTACCCGGGCTTCGGAGAATGGCAGAGAGTGCCGAGGTGCTACTGTGGCCAAAGAGCCGCTCATGCATGAGTTGTCGCTGCCGGGCTTCTTGTTCTCGCCTCAGGGCTTGAGCCTCAGCTGCAATGTCAGGTGGCATCACAGCCAACACGCTATCCTCCATGTCCTCTAGGACACTACGGCGCAGGTCTGAGGGTAGGGTCTGGATGAAGGTCACAGGGTCCATGGGAGTGTCTGAGCTAGCATTCTGTGCCAGTTCCCGTCGCTGTTGCTCAGCTCTTTGCTGTGCCAGCACCTACAGAGCAGAAGATGTCAATGGGGCACACCCACAACCAGGCATCCTGGTCCCACCAGCTCCCTGCTCACATACTTCCTCTTGGATAGCTGGAGGCAGGGCGGCCAAGAACTCAGGGCTCACTTCAGTCACACCAGGATTCCCCACCACTGCAGGAGCTGAGTTATTTGCTGAAGGGGCAGTCCGAGTTGGTGGACGAATGCCCAGCTGGTTCTGTAGGACTTCCCGGCGAATGTCATCAGGAAGAGCAGCCAGGAAAGAGGGGTCCACACCTTCGGGTAGACTGATACCTGAGGGGAGGTGCAAGACGTGAAGGAACTCGCACCTCTACCGATGCTTAAGATGCACTTGAGTAAAGAAACTCAGGGCCTTGCTTGTGGGAAATGAGCTTTGTTTGTCCTCATTGCACACAAAAGACAGGACACACAGAAGGCCCACTCACCTTCCCTAGGCTCAGAATAGCACTTGTTATATGCCAGATTCTGTGTGTACACTGTCACTTAATCTTTATAAAGACCCTACAATGTAACTATTATTACTGCCTCATTATCAATGAGAATCAGAGAAGTTAAGTGATGCCCCCAGGTTCTGAAGGTAGGTCGCTGCAGAGGGAGGAACCTGAGCTAAGATCTGTTTGACTCCAAAGCCTGGGCTCATCCTATCATGCAGCATTAACACACCCTTACCACTAAGTCCTCCTCCCATGTGTATGCCGCCTTCCAAATGGAACCGTTTGGTGGGCATTTCCATGCCAAAGGCTACAAGAAGCCTAAACAACCCCTGGGTGGCCTGAGCACACATGGAGCTCACCTGCAAGGGGATCTTCTTCTTCACTGCTTGTTGAAGGCAGTGGCTCTTCTAGGATTCCCCGGGAATCTGCTCCAGAAATGGCCACAGCAGAATCTCTGGTGGAAGAACTCTCAGAGGATGCAGGGGGAGAGCTGAAGAAAATAAATTTCAGGTTGTTTTTTGTATTAATGCTTTCCTATTTAGAAAACACTCCTACAATATCCCTTTCTTATAGAAGCTATGTTGACCTCCCTAGTGCACCAAGCGTATGCAGTAGCTAACAAGTCTACATGTGGCTTGAAAGACCCGCCATCACATCCTGCCCTCTTCTTGCTCTGTACACAATACTTACCTGTCCTCAGGGGGTGGGGCAGGTTCCCCTGACCCATCACCCCTGCCTTGCACTTCTGTGACAACTGGTGGGGCATCCCCAGGAGTGGAACTGCCTACTGTGGGCTGCTCAGAACTGCCAGCTGCTGAGGTGTCACCCACAGCTTCCTCTAGGGTACAGGAAGCCAGGCTACTGGTGTCCATGGGAGAGCCTTCCAGTTGACTGCTGACAGCTGTCAGTGCATCAGAATCTTCAGCTCTCTCTGGGGAAAGAGAGGCTAGGAGGAAGTCACATGGAGAGGTTAGATCTCTGCCTAGAAGAGGGGGCTGAATTAAGATGCAGCCAGATTAAGGGAGCCTGTCACTTTCAGATTCCCTGCAGGCAACATTTATACATGCGTGTTGGTACTGTTTATCTAAATAAACAATGTTCCTTGAAGGAAAAAACTCCTACACCTTAAGACTTTTCCAGAGCACATCATAGGCGGCATGGTATACAGCAGGAATAGTAATTAGGTTTCAATTCATCCTGTTGGAACACTGCTGAGAAGAATTTTGAGGCCCCATTTCAAACCAGTGGGAAACAGTGCCATGATATAAATGGTGTCTGCCAGGATGGGAGAGCTATATGTGTGTGGGGTCAGATGCTTGCCATCCCTGAAGGATGCTGAAGCAGAGCAAGCTTTAAAATCACCCAGATCTGGATTTTAATCTCAGCTCAACCACTTACTGAGTGATCTTGGGCTAATATTTCATGTGAGTTTCAGTTTATTCATGGAGATAACACTGCCTACTTTAGAGGGTTGTTTCTGCATGCTCTTCTGACTGAGCCACCCAGGTGTCCCAGGAGGGTTTTCTGATTACCTCAATAAACTGCTGGCATCATCACTTGTATCATTAGACACTCAGATATATTATCACTTGAAGACACAGAGAAGAAACCTCAACTTTAGGAAAGCTAATGTGCAAGGTGAGAACATACTCTTTGAGAATTTGAGCTTCTATTATTTCTCTAAGAAAAGTAAAGAGAAACTACAAAGATGTCCATTCTCCACCCCTATACCCTCCTGCCCCCCCCCCACCCCGCCAAAACCTTGAAATTCTACTCACTTATAGTGGGAGCTGGGGACAACTCCATCTGAGTCGTTTCTGCTTCTCCACTTGGCCTTGTGGGACCTAGTTCCTCTGGCTCTACCGGCATCAATAGCTGTGTAGAGCTTGCCCCTTCACCAGCTGGGGATTGCAGCTCTTGAGGAATGTCTCCCAAGGCTGGTGGGGGTGGGAGTGTTTGTTGTTGTGAGGGCTGCAGAGCGACAAGGGTCTCCTTGGACTCAGATGTTGCTGCATCGGTTGAAGATGGGGTTGTTGGGTAGCTGTCAGGCATAGGAGTCCCATCTTTCTCGGAAAGAATGACAATGGGGGTGTTAAGGGGCAATCAGCCAAGAACCCAGGGAACCACTTAATCAGCACAAGTGGCCTGACAAGTACCCTGCCCACCCCTGGGGCTATGACCGGTCCTAGGAACAGCTTGTGGCTGGTCTGGTATACCCAGGATGAGGGCTAAGGCACAGTGCTATCTTAGTCTCAAGAACTGGAGATCTGAATCTTTGTAGATCCTAAGAATTAAATCTTTCTGTGTCCTGGGCGGAAGGGGAAAGAGTTCAAGTCACTTTATAATGATATTTGCCTCACCCTAAATATCACCTATTCCCTTCTACCTCCCTTTTTCCCCCCCGGTCCTGATTATCCAAGGAATATCTACAACTCTGATGGAGGCAACAGTGCCAAGACTAAGTATGAATATGCCACACACCAGGGAAAGTAGTAAGTTGTATAGTTATCTTCTAATTGGGGCCTAAAATCCCTACCCCACAACAATACAACTTACTACCTCACCTCGGCATGAGCAGAATCCTCTAGCAAGGGCAGCAGGCAAAAGGCCATTTTTCCTGATGACAGACCCTTTCAAAGGCCTTACTTTCATTAAAGGGACCAGGACACCTACCACCCACTTTCACTGCTTTAAAAAAAATACAGTAGTCTTTAGTATAATCATTTTGCAACCCAAATGCCAAAGGAGACAGAACGTATAGGAAAGCAGAGGAAAATTCTGAGGAGATGGGGTGGGGGAGACATAATACCACACGGACCAGTTACTAGAATCATGAAACAGCTACTGACATTAAGATTAGAAGGAGGAATACGAAACGTACAGCAGTAATACCATTTAACCCACAGAGCTACCTTCCCCAAAAGCAGATTGCTCAAGATAATATCTGCATTAGACTTTTAGATTCCAGACCCACAAAGTTTATACAAAAAGGAAAAAATAAAAAGAGACTAACATAGGATTACCAACTTTTAGTTTAGCCAAATAAAAAAGAATCCTGTCAATATCGCTTAATAAAAATATTTTGATACCAAAGACCTAGAAAGGACATAATTTCTTTAAATCAAATAAATTTAGCTTTCTGAAAAACTCATTAATCCCTCTTTAGTTTTTTTTTTAATAAAGCTTCCTTACTTTTTAAATTAAAAAAAATTTTTTTAAATGTTTATTTTTGAGACAGAGAGAGACAGAAAGCGAGCAGGGAAGGGGCAGAGAGAGAGAGAGAGAGAGAGAGAGAGAGAGAGAGAGAGAAAGAATTGGAAGCTGGCTCCAGGCTCTGAGCTGTCAGCACAGAGCCTGATGTATGGCTTGAACTCGTGAACTGCAAGATCATGACCTGAGCCAAAGTCAGACGCTTAACTGACTGAGCCACCTAGGCACCCCTAAATTTTTTTTTAATGTTTATTTTTGAGAGAGAGAAAGAGAGAGCATGAGTTAGGGGAGGATCAAAGAGAGAGGGAGACAGAATCCGAAGCACGCTCCAGGCTATCAGTACAGGGCTCGAACCCACAGACCATGAGATCACGACCTGAGCAGAAGTTGGACACTTAACTGACTGAGGTGCCCCGATCCCTCTTTACTTTGTTCATTTCCACTAAGGACTGGCATTTGGGACTACCGCCATCAGGTATTCTCATGAAGTACCACACCATGGTGGTCACCAAAGGGGGGCAGGACACATGGCCTTGCTATACATGCCAGAATGCAGCACAGCAAGATCAGAATGAGAACCTGAACAGAGCACGTCGGAGGGGAAGTGTACCGCCGTGGGAAAGACAGTAGACTGTATAGTTATCTCCAAGATGGGGTATGACCCTAAAACTATACAATCTACTACCTCATCCCACAGAGCACCAGTGTTCATTCATCTTCAGCCCACCTGGGCCAGCTACTTGGGTCAGGAAAAAGAGCCAACCAATTAGCAAGAAGGTAAAAAGGCGGGTAGAGTTACCTGAGAGGTTCTGTTCGGTGGAGTCACTGGTCTTAGATGCAGTACACTGGAAAGAGAAGAGACAGACCCATGTGGGACTTTGCAAGCACATTAAGATAGGGGTCAACTATAATAGCCACCAGTTCCAACATAAGCCACCTAGGAGTTCAATGACCTGGATGAAGATGAGCACTTTAGTGAGCAAATGTATCTCCAATTTCTCTAATACATACTTGTGTTCAAAGATGGCTTGGGGACAGGGGGGGACTTCCAGAGGGCTGACTGAAGAGTGAGCTGGGCTTGGCATAGGACATGACCTAAACACAATTGTGAGGCCAGCAAGAATTTCTTAAAGTTTCACCTCTCTTTATTTCCCTTCCTTGGGCTCATTTTGTCTACTCCAGCTTCTTAAATCATATACCAGGCTTACTGATTTTCTATCCCTTTTCACATGTTTGAAACAATGTTATTGTTTATATCAAGCAAAACTTCCATACAAAGTTATTTGTTAGATCAAGCTTGTTCTCCTAACTGAACATTTTGATATCCTTAACCTAATACCTTAACTGCTGAATGGGACATAATAGTCTTTCAACTCAAGGCTTTTAATTTCTTTGTATTTCTGTTAGCTTTTACTTCATATATTTTAAAGCTAATATTGTTTAAAGTCCCCAAAACTTCTAAACCAGTAGCTTCTTTCTAAATCAAAATGAAAAATCAAGCCTTAGAAATGACATGTGGTTATGGGGCTCAGGGAAGGAACATTTCCTGATCTGAAGCCGAAACCTAAGCCTAACTTATTTAAATGATGGAATGGGGCCATCTTGGTAAGGTTGCCCCCACACTTGTTAAGTCAATCCTCAGAGAGTGAAGTGGAATTGAACCCCCAAGAGCATGGGCATAATCAAATTCATTCTTCTAATCTAGCTGCAGTCAGTGAAGGAAGAGATTACACAGTGTGACTGGTAAGTCAGGAGCCACTCTGGTTCTTTCTCCAGTTTTCCCCAGTGAGAGACAATGGAGAAATAATTTTCCCTCTGGGTTTGAATTCTTTTTCCTAAAAAACATGTGAACGTATGGTGAATTTGGAATGAATCATTTCTCAAGTTCAATGTGAACATCCCAGGATTCTTCAATGACTGGTGCTATGTGTATGCCAAAACCACATGAAAGTAAAGGTAGACATAGCCAAAGATGAATCTTCGCAGCCCTTGCAAATCACCTGTGCACTCTGATCTCTGTTCTCCTTATCTTCTTTGCCTTTGTCAGTTATCTTTGTTTCTTCCTCAGCCAACTGTTTCCTCCGTTTCTCCCGCCTTTCTTCCAGCTCCTCATCCCTCAGGAATTCCAGGTGATTGACAATGGGCACTTTAACAACTGGATCACAGAAACAAAGATCAGAGGTTGCTCAGGGGAGGTGAGGAAGGAAGCCAAGAGGCAGAGCTTGTGGCCAGAGAATGAGGGCAACATTCTCCCATGCACTCATCCTAGCTGTGGAAGGCTCACTACTGCTCAGATAACCAAGCTACCACATACCTGAAACACAGTCATGCATGCTCTCAGCATCAAGAACTTTGCATTCCTCTGTCCAGCGGGTTAGGGCTGTGGGGATGCTGGACAGGGTCCCTGTGAGGGAACAAAAGAGAATGAGATTCCTGGCCTGGTCACATGTCATCTGATGCAAAAATTGCCGTATTTTTCTAACAAGACCCAATGTCTTATCACAAGGTTTGGCACATCACAGGTATCCAGAGATAGTAAAAGTTTTGACCTTGGCTAAATTATCAAGTGGTTCTGCCCCTATAATATGTGGTTTCTCTAGGCAGGGCAGATAATGTTCTCCTTTCCCTCAGCAGGGAAAAAGTAGAAGGCGAAAAACTCTATGTATCCTCCCTTTTCACCAAACTTGCCTGCTTGACTGGTAGCTGTGCTCTGGTCATGGAAAAAGTCATCCAGCAGCTCATCATCAGATCTGGCAATAATGTGGACATCATCGTTGCCCACCAGGAGGCGGGCTCGGCCTCGGCTTTGTAGGGGAAGGCTGCTGCTCAGCTGAAGGATGTCAGCAGCAGCAGAAGGACCAAGCAACCTGTAGGGTGATGGTGGAGTGCCATGGTCACTGTAATCCATAGGGGTCTTGCAACTGTTGTTGTGATCCTTTCTGTAACCTCTAGGAAATGCTTAATGCTATTATAGACTTGATCATACTTAAGCATAAATCTTTTTTTTTTTAAAGTCTTATTTATTTAGGTAAATCTCCACACCCAATGCGGGGCTCTAACTCAAGACCCTGAGATCAAGAGTCAAATGCTCCTCCGCCTGAGCCAGCCAGGTGCCCCACTAAGCATAAATCTTAGTTATCTTTCTAACCATTCCATCCGTCTGTGAACTTTATTTGGGTTGAGGTCACATATTATTCCATAGTTCCTTGTACAGTGAGTGTCACTGGTAACTCCAGGAATTGTGTTAGGGTATAATATCTCTCTTGTATACCCACTGTTGCCTGTACATGGATTATTATGTCCTTTCTTCTCACTACACTCTAAGCCTGAAGGCAGAAATCCCATCATGTCTATATTTAAAGTGTAAAGTGCTTGGCATATGAAATGATTCACTGACTGTTGAATGTATACATAGGACACTGAAGCAAAAAGATACAATCTGGTATTCTCCAGAAGGCTGCATATATAACCCAAAAAGAAATGGGACAAATGTAACTCACCTCTGGAGTATAAGAGGAGGGTTGGGCTGGCGATTCCCAGGGTAATGAACATGAATGGTGTGGCCTGTATTGGCTGTCAGCTGCCTTAGGGTTCTCTGACTGCGCCCGATGCCCTGGGTGAGACGTGTTGTGGAGGAGCCACTGCCCAGCGTCAGAGAACTGTGGTCTGCATGGCGTACCATCAGTGGGTGAGTGGTAGGGATATTTCCTGGGGATGGGGGGATGTCTGCTGCAAGGACAATATGTAAAGGGGTCAGTGTCAAAAAGAAATTTCTTCCAAGGTTGTTCAACCAGAGCCATGTCTCCTGGGCCTTACTTCCTCACACGGAAACCTGAGCTTTGTCCTTTCTCCCTCATTCCCACGCCTCATGTATAATCACTGACACTACCATAGCTTATGCCACCATCTCTTACCTAGATATTGCAACAGTCTCCTAACTAGTACCTTCTCCCAATCCATTTTCCACACGACAGCCACAGTGATGCTTTTAGACCCCTCAGAAACATGCTACTCCTCCATCTTGAGGACTCCAATCCTCTCCCCCTTCTTTACTTGCTCTTTTGTTTTTGGCCCAGATGTCACTTGCTCAGATTCTACAGATTGGCTTAATAACCCTTTACTCTGGGCTTTCTTACCATACTACAGTGTAATGCCTGCTTACTTATGATTCCTAATAGACCATAAGCTCCTTTGAGGGAAAGGGACCGTTTTATTTTTCACTGCTGTATTCTTAGTACCTAGAAAATAGTAGGCATCCTCATTTGTTCAATTTGATTTACTAAATGAAGGGAGGCTCAACGTAAGGAAGACTGACAGAAATCACAAAAATGAAAAAAAAAATCACAGAATAGAAGGCACCTTGAAAATTATGTAATACAACCCATTTTCAAAAAAAAAACTTTTCATTTACAGGTGACAAACTGAGGCTCAAAGAGGTAAAAGACTACTTGGCCAAGACAACAGACCAGCACAGTTCAGTATTTTCTGCTATATCATGCTTGTGATTTGGGGTCAAGACCTGCCTTCTCAAGACAGCTTGATTTTAAGAACTAGATGCTAAAAGCGAACTTTGACGTTGATAGAGGAGAAGGAAAGAGATTCACTCTCTCCTCCGAAAAGATGCGTCCTTGATGAACAGAGTGAATGTGCTCAAATCTACTCCCCAATGCCAAGCTCAAAGGTGTTCATTCAAACTCTCAAGATCCAGTGTTACAGACATAAGAATTGATTGCCCTGTCACTGTAGTGTGCACATGGGTGCGTGACGCAGTCAGCCTTGGTCTCACTTAAAAAAAAAAAAAAATTCAAGCAAATCATCAAGTTGTCCAGGCTCTAAAATGGCTGCCTGTTTACTGAGGTGGAGAGAACAAAAAGCAGCCTCTCACAATTCTTTCTTCTAAGTATACATTTATTGAGAGAGATGGATTCAGATATCCCTTGCCCCAGGAAGTCAGCATAGGAAAAGAAGTGCTGTCTGTATCAGATTGATAGCTGCTCTGGTTCACTGCTTGGTTTACCCTAGAGAAGGGTATAAGAATCAAGAGATAAAACCCAGCTGAGCCCCTGTATCTTACTAGCACTGGAGAACATGTTGTCAAACTCAATGATGAGATCATCCTCCCGGTCAAAGCGCTCAAATCGGACCAAGGGAGAAGCGTTCATATCAGGGTAATCCTCATCCAATTCCATTTCAGAGCCATCGTCGTCATCGTCTTCATCTCCCTCTTCACCTTCATCATCCTCCTTAAGGGGAAAATAGGAGATGGAGAATTGCTGGAGGTAAGGGTTTTCTGAAGTCTGATGTCATGGCCACATTTGCACATGAGGGAGGGAGGCGCTGAGGCTAGCAACCCAGACTGTTGGTTTTCTCCAGCTCTGTGTTCCCATGGAAGAGGTTGTCTGAACCAACCCAAACACAGTCCCCCCTCACCTGATCATCTTCCTCATCTTCCTCCTCCTCCTCCTCTTCATCCTGACTATCATCCTCATCCTCGTTACTGCCACTGCTGTCCTCTTCCTGAGTGTGCTCCTCCTCATCCTCAGGGTCCAGGATATTCATGGAATCTAAAACAAAGGGAGCACATTGGAGGACTATACTGAGCAGCTAGCAAACAGGCTACTGTGGCAGGCCGGCAGATTGAGTGGGAAGGCGATGGGGTATCTGACTCTAGGAGAGGAAGAACCAGATCTGGGGTGATGTACAGACTTAGTGAGCCAGCCCTGATTTCCTGAGAGTGCCAATCAATGCATCAACACGCTGAGCAGGGTGGCTGAATGTGGAGGCTGGCTATAGGGTGGTGCTTCAGGAGCCATGGTCTAGGACTTGGCCAAGTCTGCTGGTGCCCCCTTGCCTTTCCAGCTCTACTTTGCTATTAACTGCATCCTGTTGGTAAGAGGGAATCTGGAGCGATGATAGCAGGTGGGTGAGAAGAAAGCGAACCAAGTAAGAAGTAACAAACTTTTGGGTAAGCAGTAGTAACATGTTATTTGAAAAACTGGCTGAGGATAAAGTGGATGATATATGTCAGCGCATGCAGACAGATGCTTCCTTATTCTGCACATGTGGGCAGCTGCCTCCAGGAAAACCCTAGTGTAGTGTCTGTCAGACGTGCAGGGCAAGAAGGGAGGCCTTTCTGGCCTCGGCACTCTCACCTTCTCGGTTGGCCTGCAAGGTGGAAGCTTGGCTGAGGTTGGAAGGAGCTTCATCCATCAGCACGTCCTCTTGTGATTCATCCTCTCCACTTCTGCTCACTGAAGGTTACAGAGCAGAGCCTTCACTGAACAACAGAGGACTTCCCTTTCCAGATTGGGTGCGTCTAAAGTAGCTATGTACACCCAGCAGATATCCACTTTTTTTTTTTTTTTGGATGAGGGAGAAGACCTAGGTTCTCTGCTGTCGACTAGCTAGGTGAGCTTGGCCAGTCACTTTACCTGTCTGAGTCTCAGTTTCCTCATCTGTAAAATGGGATGATCACATCTGCTCTGCCAATCCCACTAATTGTGAAACCACAGAGGATAATGGGTGTGAAAAGTCTTGTCAAACTTAAGAATACATGTCTACTTCCGTTTATCCTTTGATTTCCTTCATCAATAAAATAAAAACAAGTAACACATAGACCCTTGGAGCCAGGTGACAGTAGGGTACCTTTGTCGTTTTCCGTTTGAGTTGTAAAAACGGGCCACCCTTAGGGAATGATCACACTTTTTACACTACTGAGACTCAGAGGCAGAAAGCCCCTGGATTTTGCTAAAGAACTGCAAGGAAAGCACTTTCTCACCCTACAGGCTCTACAGCCTCCTCTAGGATTCCATGAATAAAAAACACTCTTGATGTGCCTGATGTATCATTTATACCGATGGCCACCCCCTCCACCTCCCCCACATAGGCAACACTTCAGATCCGCCACAGGTCTGTAGATGGTTTGTGAATTTCTCATCTGTAAGATCATCAACATCAAGACAAGCAGCAATCTAGGCTGGCTATGAGCCCTTAGGCAGAGCTGAGCAAGCAGATGATGAAAAAAAGGGTCCTCCCAAGAGAGACTGAGACAAAGGAAAAGGCTATACTCAGTTCTGGGGCTCTCACCTATAATTGTACTGTTCCCAGATCCGCCATCCCTCTCAAGCAACTCATCTATCAGGTCCTCCAGCTCATTCTCAACCTGGAGAGAAATAGAACATATATATGGATGCACACAAGTCTATCATTGCGCTAGCACGGAAACCCTAAAAAAAGCCAGCAAGGGAGTACATATTTCCAGGATAACGTGTGACAGAGAATGTTGCATAAACACCACACATTTGGTGCTAAGAGCACAGAAGCTACCATGTGCTGTCAATCCACACTCAGACTGTCCTTCAAATGGGTTCATCCCAGTTATCTCAGACCAGGCGAGTCTTTATACTATCCAGAAATACATGCAGATCTCCTCAGAGCTAGCAGCTTAGGACTGTACGCCCCATTTCTTACAACTGCTACCAGCTCCAGAAATTACAATGCTTTCTTTAGGGTCTTTAGAAAATAGCTGTTTGAATGCTCCAGTGAGACCTGGTGCTATAGGCACAACAGTGATGTTAAGGAGTTTCCATTAATGACCAGCACCAAATAAATCAAAGACCTTGGGCCCAAAGGGGTCAGGCCAGTTTTCTACATCCACATTTCACCTGTGCCTAAGTCTGGGATTCCTGCTGGGATCCATTCCATTTCATAGTACATGGATGGCATCCTGGCCTTATCCCCACCTCTCATTTAATACAATTCAAACACATTTACTGAACATCAACTAAGCATATCATCTGTGCTCCTGTGCAAAGTAGACAGCACTGAGGCAAGGATCTAAGGTACTCACCCACCCACACCACTTGGGGATTTTGTTTAGCGCCGCAAAAGGGGTATGCTGGGTGATCTGCCTCCCTACCTGCATCTCTTGTGAACTGAGCACCTCAGGCTGCCCAGCAATCACCACTGAGTCGGTTTCAGCCTCCCCATCCATGATATCCCCATCTGCCACCTCTGTCTGAGTGACATCATGATCCTCCTCCTGCACTTCTGCTTCCCCAGGCTCGCCTGAAACAATCAACCAACCAGCAAAATAATCAAAGGGTGCCTATATGCAGGGCACCACGAGGCAAGCATGGAAGACAATAAGGTCCCTTCCCTGGGCAAGTTTACAAGTTCTCAGAGAAAAAATGAATGGGTGACAAAGGAAAAGACAAGGCTACGTGTGAGGATAGCCAAATAAGGCTGCAATTTTAAGGAATTCTTTGTGGGGCAGATTCCCACGCCACTATGACAGATCTCTAGAAGGCCAGCAATTTCCCAGGGAAACAATACCAAGCCAAAAGAGTTGTGATGCCATGCCCATAAAGTAACTATGCCCACCCAGTCTTCTCTCCAGTCCATTGGCTCTGATTCCCTACCTGGGTCCTGCTGGTTGCTATTGGAGTCCTGAGCAGCTCCTTGGGCATCCTGCTCAGACTTGCTCTTGCTAGAAGCACTCTTGCTGCCAAAAAGGCTACTAGGCTGGTTCACAATCCGGGAAAGTGTTTCCAAAGGCTTCAAAGCAGCATTGACTGTGTTGGCCATGTTTGGACTGAGGTAAAGATACAGAGATGGACTTAGCACAGAAACCTGCACTAAAAAGAACCAAGGCTCATCAGAGTAACAACTGATTCCAGGGGATGGGGCATGGACGGTACAAGGTGAGCCTGGAACATCTTGTTGTGCCAGAAGGCTTTAAAAAATTGATGGGGTCATTACCACAGGCCAAATCTGAGAATAAAAAATAATGACGGTAGTGGATTATACCATATTAAATATAAAAAGAAACTGCAGCCATAGGGATACAAACATAAGCAGAAGGAAATCTTCATTATAAAAAAATGCCTGCTAATAAATAGGAATGAGAAAATCAGAAATCCTCACTTTTCGAACAGCAATGTAAGCAATCCAGGCAGGGATCACCAATAAATGCTAACCTACTGAGTTAAAAATCTTCAGGGCATAAGATATTCATATAATCTTCATATGAACTCAAAGTATCACCCATAAAACATTTATTAAGTACAAAAGGGAAAGCTAATGTTTATGTGATCAAACTTAGCATCACCAATAATGGGACAAATTAGCATTATGTGTCTCCTGATATGATGCACCAAGGGCAAATATCACCCATGTAGTATTCATGCCAGAAGTTTAACCTGAACCTAGCCATGAGGAAGCAATTAGACAAATCCAGGTTATGGAATATTCTATGAGACATTTGGCGCCTTCCAGATTCTTCAAAATAGTCAACTGTCAAAAAAACAAGATACACATGACATCAGATGCAATTAGTGATGCTCACTGGATGCTGGATTAAAACGCTCTCTCCCAAGCTATAAAGACATACTTGGAATAACTGGGGATATTGGAATATGAACTACATGTTGAATCCTATTGTATCAATGGTAAAATTTCTTAGATGTGATGATATTCTAGCCATGTATAGGAATGTTTATTCTTAGGAGACACATGCTAAAGTATTCAGAGGTTAAGCATTATGTTGTCTGCAATGAACTTCAAATGATTCTGCTCCTAAAAGGGGGAAGGAGAGGAGGAACTAAAGCAAATAGGACAGAATGATAACCACTGGTTAATCTACATGAAACATATGGTGCTCATTACACTGTGAGTCTAAAATTTTTAAATGTTTTTAAAAAATTAATGAGCTTGTATCAAGAGGACAAAAATCAACTTGAAGAGGTCCCATGGGCCAAAGGTGCAATGGAAAAGAATAATGACTGCAGAGATCCAAATAATTCAATCACTGGCTTAAAAAAAAATCAATAAAAATAGAAAAACCAGAGAAAAGTTGCATTTGAGGTGGTGATTAAATCTATTTTGACTTTACTCTAAAAATTAGTGACTTAAGAAAAAAAATAAAAAAAGTTTTTAATCCTGCCTCTTAAGTAGGAACTGTATTTCAGGGTAACCAGACTCTCCCCCCTTGAACTGGGGCTGTCACAGAAAAATGCCAGCTAATAATGTCGAAGGAATGACAGAAATTAGAAAACAGTCATTGATAATCCCCCAAAAAACTGACACAGGAAAGGATTATCAGTTGGTGTTAAGATCATTAATTAGGTATACAGCTGATAGGAAACCAGACATTTATATAGCACCAAAACAGTAATATAGGCTACTTTCTAATAAGAAGGGGGGAAATTTAACAGTACTCTACTCTAGAGTAAGTCAATTTTATCATGATTATTAATGACAGTTCAAAGAGATGTGTCTCCCCATGATGGAATATGAGATACACATCATTTATGATATATCCTAACCAGTAATTTCAAATTGCTCCATTAAGCCTCTAGCTCTAATTAGAAGTTAACAGAAAACAGGGAGTAAAGGAACAAGTTAAATGACACTGCAAGGAACCAAATGGACCAAATCTAGAAGGCAAAACATTCAGCATGACAGCAGGCCTGGTCACCTTAACAAGTTAGTGTCATTAGCAGAAATAAAATGAAAATTAAAAAATTAATTAAGATTCTGTGTTAGAATAACAGATTCAGAGGATATAGCCAGATGTAATGCAAGGTCTGTAACTAGATTCTGGTTCAGACAAAAATTTCTGAATATGGATTTGGGTGTTACATATGATGAAAATTTACTTACAAAAGCAAGGTAGAGATTTATAACTGGAAAAACAAAAAACCCTAATCCAACCTAGGTTATACAACAGCATATATGATATCATTTTAGTAAAAAATACATTTTGTATGTATATGAAAAAACCACTGAAGAATGTAGTAAAGTAACAGTGATATCTGGTGGTAGAAACCCAGTATCTACTTTTGCTTCTGCATTTTTCATGATATACATATAATCTTATAATAAAAGGTTACTTTTAATTAAGATGGGGGAATCTTGGGGAAAAAATTACTGATACAGTCCAACTCTTGAGTTTGAAGCAAATGAGAAAACTAAGGTCTAAAGAAAGGCAAGTGCCTTGCTTAAAAACCACAATACTAAGAACTCAGGTTCCCACCTATACCCAAACTTTTCCTATCACACCAGTGGCTCACTACTGATTCTGGTGAGGATACATGAAACACAAGCAAATGAAGAAATAAAAGCAGCATGATTAAAGGGAGGGCAAAAGCCTGCAGCTGGAGTTCAGGAATAATTTTACCTGGACAGGTCCAGGCTATGAGGCACTCTTGCCAGGTCGTTAACCAGTCCTTTCTTCAGGAAGAGTCGAATAATGTTGTTCATGCCATTGTGCTGGGTCTTGGCTGTGGCACTGCTGTAGAAGCTGGACGTTGAGGGGCAGGACTCCATGATAGTACTGATGATACACATCACTGCTTGAAGCCTGGGAGAGAAGTTTGACACCTCTATCATATGAATACTGCCCATTCTTAGGAGTCTTAAACTAACCGGCCTCAGATAACCCTCCTGGTGCCCTGTGTTTCCTTCTGGAAGTAACATTTAAACAGGTGAGAGCTCACTCCCTGAGTGGTAGCATTCTTAATTTTCTTTACACATAATTTAAAAAATGAGACTGAATAATCTGCTCAATTTCTTGAAGACATCAGAACTATAATGACAACATCCCTTTGTTCTAAGCTGTTTACCCTCCTCAAATGTAATCAGTTCTCTAGGTATTTTGAGGCACTAGAACTATTTGAGAGGACCAGAGAATATACAGTGCCAGTGTGACCAGAACTCTTGTTCAAGTGCTAGGAATCCCACGGGCCAAGAATGGAGTAAGGAGATGCTACTGATTATCAGCACTAGGTCAGGCATGGGTTTTACCTGGCATGTTTCTCTGTACTCTCAGCCATAGCCAGTGCCCGTCCCAGAGCTGCTTTTACTTCATTCACAAGGGCTACTTGGGCATCTGTGCCACTCCCTGCAGCAGCTAGGCTTGCGAGGAATAGGCGGGCCAGGGCAGGTGTGTCCTTGTCTTCTGCATTCTGGGTATGTGGGAGGAGGTGGTCCAGAACAAAGGCTAGCACACTGCAGTCCTGAAAAATTATTAATTATGACATTTACTCACAAGCATAATTATGCCATATTGTTTGCACATCAACAAGGTACACATACACAAAGTTGATCCTTCAAGTCACCCAGTCAGTGATTATCAGGTCCACTTTATAGATGAGAAAACCAAGGGTGCGAAGTACAAACTAAGTGAGCAAATCCAGATTTTATGCTTTTAAACTCCACTCATTTCTCACTAGTTTACACATTTTCATTTACAGGTCACTTGATATTTCTCAAAACATTTTTATGTGTGGTATTTAAAAGAACTGTTCACAGTAAACCTACAGAACAGTTAAGGGCAAGTTCAGTATTTTCCCATTCTGACAGATGGGTAATATGAGGCCCAAAGAAACAGGGCCTGTGCAAAGAACTTAACCAATGGCAAGGATTCAAATCTTGTTCATAATTAAGTGCTATAATGCCTTCATGTATTCAATTAAGTTGTAATGTTTACGGATACCTATAATGTGCTAAGGACCCTAGGCTAAAAATAGGCATTTAAAAGAGAAACAGCACAGCCACAGATATGGATATGCAAAAATATTTAATGCAAAGTAAATAGCAAAAAAAGGCCCAACAAGGAAAAGAAATTACATGAGACTTGTTCCTTCTAACAACGACTTCTGTCCTGATAATTCTTTATATTAGAAAGAAACTTAGTTCTATTGTCATTTATGCAGATATTGGATCAAAATTTTGGAATTAGAAAGGATGGCTGTATAACACTGAATGTACCAAATACCACTCAACGGTACACTTTAAAATGCTTGATTTTATGTAAATTTTGCCTCAATAAAAGCTGCATTGAAGAATTCTAGAGTCTGGAAAATTAGATACGGTGGCTAGGTTAAGATGAAACTATTAGAAATAAAAATTCCCCAGTACTGAATAAAATACAAAATTGTGTAAATATGTTATATAACATTATTAGTAAAAACTGGAAAAAAAGCTTTGCAATTTGGGAAAGCAGGGTGATGTAGTAAAAGACTTGGATTTGCAACCAGAGACCTGGATTCCAATTCTAATCCTGTTACTCTGCAGTTTGGCCTTGAACAAGTTACTAACCTTTCTGAGCCTTCTCTACTTCTCTATTAAGGGGAGCAATACCAACAACCTTCTAGTGCTGAGGTAAGGATTAATCAACAGTATTTGTAAATCACCTAGGAGTACCCAGTACCACAAGGTCATGTGACACATAATAGATACTTAATAAATTTGCAATTAAATGTCTTATTCCACAAGGAATGCTTATATTAACTACAACTGGCATAATGAGTAAAAGCTTTGAAATAAAAGCCTAATGTATATTTAGTATACATAACTCCACAAAGGACTTGTATCTAGAATAGGTAAAAAATTCAGTAGAGAACAAGAATATAAGACTTGGACACCTCACAGGAGAATATCCAAATAGCCAATACAGAAAAGGATATTTTAACCATAATGCAAAATCTAGTGGATTTGTAGTAATCCACTAGAACAGCTAAAATGAAAAATAAGAAAATACCAAGTGTTGGCAAGGAGGTATGGCAAGCATACCATATGCTGTGCTTGGTAATAATATAAATGGACACAACCACTCTGGAAAACTTTTGGTGCCATTTGCGAAAGCTGAAGAGACCAGCAATTCTACTCCTTAGGCATGTTAACACCTAATAGAAACACTTAATCCAGTTTATCCTTGAATAACACGGATTTGAACTGTGTGGGTCCACTTATATGCAGATTTTTTTTTCAATATATTGGTGCCATACTGTAAATACATTTTCTCTACCTTACAATTTTTTTTACTGAAACCATTAGCAAGTCTTTATTTCCCTTACTGCCTTTTCATTTGAAATTAGTTTTGATTAAACTGTTTTCTATTTAATTAAAAAAAATTGTGAACAAGCAAATTTGTATTTAAGAGTTTCAGCTCAAAGTTGCAACAATCTAAGAATTAGTGATCCAAGCAGAAATTACAATTTTATTTTTTCTCAGGGGTAATAACATTTTTCTCCCTCTAATATATGTAACCATACAAAATATGTGTTAATGGAGTGTTTATGATGTTGGTAAAGTTTCTGGTCAACAGGAGGATATTAGTAAAATATTTGGGGGAGTCAACAGTTTATGCAGATTTTCAACTACAAACGTGAGGAGAGGGGAAGGAGGTGTCAGCACCCTTAACATCCCTGCGTTGTTCGAGAGTCAACTGTATATGTTCACCAAGACATATATAAGAATGGACTGTAGCAACACTACTTTCAATACCTGTAAAATGGAAAACTACCCAATTGTCTATTAGCACTAGAATGGACAAGACTGTGTTACATTCACACAATGGAATCCTATACAGCAAATAAACTACTACCACACACAAAAGTGGATATTGCAAACAAAGGAATATACACTGTATGATTCTATTTATATAAAGTGCAAAACGAACCTATGACAACAGAACTCAAGATAATGGTTGACATTATGGAAGTTTAAAAGGGAGGGGGAGCTGTAGAAAGGCATGAAGGGGTAAGCTTTTGTGGAGTTTTTAATGTTTTAATTTGGGTAATGGTCATCCAAGAAAAACTAACGACTCATTCAGGAATTGCATATTTTTGTATGTATTTTAAAAAACTCAGATTAAAGTAAAACTAGCTTAAAAATGGCAGCTGATTTCATATTCTTTGCCTGCAACATTAATGCCCCTACTCTACTCTCAGACCATTTACTGCTTACTAACCATGAAATTAAAATATAACCTCCCAAACAAGGTTCCCTTTTTGAAAAAAATCTCCTTGGGGGCCCCTTTTATGTATATGGGAACATGATCTAGTTTCTTAAAGTGCCCTCTCACTTGAAAAATCTAACCTGAAGATAATTCCATTTCAAGACATTTCTTTCCCACAGCTCTGATAAACATTTAGGCTTTCCTTATGTTTTATGTTACCAATACTATTACCATATCAGGTGTCTTTGCACAGGTGTGAGTATATCTGGAAGATAAACACATTTTGTCTATTTGGCTTATTCTATTGTCCCCTAGACATCTTTATGTAGACAAACCACAGATACCTTTCAAATTACACATTTTCTCTTCAAGCCATTTCTTCTAACATAAAAGGAATAGAAAAACATAAAATAAGAAACATCGGAATCCTTGATTTTGTTTTTATTTTCCAAAGATCCATTTCTACCTTTAAAACATCTCTTCAACTCACCCATTTTTTTCCCAACAACTTCACCAAGATCCTGTATTACCTAGATTGCTATCTACATCAGATTCCTAATTGGTCTGACTCCAAATCTTGCGTTTTACAGTCTTTACACTGCAGAACAAGTGATTTTCTGCAAACAAATTAACAAATGGCACAAACTCACTCCCTGTAATGAACCCGATAGCTCTACATCATGGGGAAAAGCCTAGCTTCTTTAACGTGTCTAAGAGGCCTCTGCCTCTCAACATTGGGCTAACATGTGCAGGTTCCTAGCAAACTGTCTGACACATTTGTATCCAAATGATGACAGTATCAAATCTTAAGCAGATTGGAAATATTACCTCTTTAATCAGCTCAGACTGGCCCACAGTGTAGCTGTAGTTGGCAATCAGGGTAGCAATACCAACATAGGACCTCACCAACTCTGCCAGAAGACGAAGAATAGTGGAGGTGGGCATTAAAGGTTTGCTGCCCTTGCCCTTCTGCTTGCCTTCCTCAGAGGCTCGGTCCCCTTCTTTATCTTTCTTCCCATCACGAGACTCTTCTGGAGTTGATGCTGTTGAGAAAGAGTCAAACACTGGTTCAGTTTCACACTGAAATATTGGCAAACATCAAGCCTTATGTGGAAAGAGAATACTACTTCTATTCCACTTTAGGTCACTGATACAAATGGAATGTCCTCCTCATAATGCAGTGGAAGGACACATAGGATGACAGGTCTTAGATATGGTGCAGCAGGGAGGCTTTGCCCAACTGTTCACATATCTTCTGCCATTTCCCTCCTTTTATACATAATTTTGCACTCCAGAAATACTGTACTAAGAGTTCTCCAAAGACGCCTTATGTACCCCCTTTTACCTTTCCTTCCCACATGTCTCCCTGGCACACATTTACTTATCTAACTTAATTCAAATTCTGATCTCCTCCATAAATACTTTCCTGTCTCATCCAGGAATACAGAGATATAGCGGGTACATGTGCCCACTGTACCTTATCCCAGCATGCCTCCATTCCAGCAGTTATATTAAGTATGGTATCTCCTTGGTTAGATCTCAAAGATCTTTCCTATCCAAGAAGCAGCAGCTCTTGGAAGGTATCCTTAGAATTGTTTCCATGTGACATTTCTCTAATTGTTGACTAAGTAGCCAATGGGCTCTGGTAACACTGCTAGAATCCACCATGCAAGGTTTATAGCCAGAATTGTGTCACTGGCACCAAAGCTCCATACGCCAGGATAAAACCCACCATAAGAAATATATGTGGTGGTTTAAAGAGTAGATCTAAAGGATCTCACCACAGCAACCATTACTTTGTTAGTTAAGTCACAGTTCTACTAATTTTAGCATAGAGAAATCCTTTATTTACAGAACATGGAGCTCACCCTTGAGAAAAGTTCACTTAGACAAATGTGACAATTATGCCTGTATTCCCGTATCCCCTGCCCAGGACACCCACAGTTTCTTTGTTCTCTCAAGAAAGTAAGAACAAAAGAGGGAGAAAAGTAAACCATTACCTTCTCCTTGGGATGTCCCAGATGTGGAAGTCTCAGTGGAGGTACCATCTGCAGCAAAGACCTGACTCTATGGAGGAAGAATACCCCTGAGCCATTATTAATTTCAGAGACAGTTGTCTCTAAATGGTAGGAACCCTTCCCAGGGTACTCATTACGAATGCTACAGACTCTCTTTGGCTGATCTTTTAACCATCTTCACTCCGTACATACTATAATCTGTGGGAAGCTATCATTATAAACAGTGACTGGAAGATTGGGGGCACATACAAGGGACAATGAGAATGAAAAATGAATTTAATATTTCCAATCCAAAGAGAGAAAAATCCCAGGGATACCCCAAATTTATCTTCATTCTTAGGCAACAGATAATTCACAGATACATCAAAATTAATACCTTTGAAGTTTCCCTGGCATAACCTTAAACATGGAGAACACATAGGTATCAGAAAGCGAGAAGGAAGACAGGAGGTTGGAATTGACTTACATTAATGGAAAAACCTGACTGTGCATCAAAGTCACTGCCCTGACGAGTAAGTGACCGGTACTGCTGGTATACATCATCACCCATGTCTTGCAGGAGCTGGCCAACCTCTTGGGTCATACCCCCAGGTTTAGGATCAGATTTCTCTGCTAGAAAAACAAAAACAAAACAAAACTCATTAATAACTATGCAATGCTAATGCCTATTTGGCAGCTTGGTCAATTTCACTTCACTTACTATGACATAGTGATGTGGCTAGACTTTCACTTAAGAGGGGAAACGTAGTTATGACCAAGAGAGCAAGGTTGAAAGCCTCATTCTTTTACTAACTAGTTTTGTGACCACAAGCAATTTACTTATTTTTCTCACTTTCCTCAGCTTCACAACTAAGCTTAAATGAACATACCTGGTATTATACCTAGTGCAACAGAGATCAATAAATGGTTACCCTAGCTATATAAGCTAAATTATTTTGGGGGGTGGGGCTGATATGTGAGGTAGAATAAAGGTTCTATGGTTGTAGAAGCAAGAAGCTCTATATGGATCAAAGTGCTCAATAGATGAAAAGCACCAAAGACTCATATTTTGACTGAATTAAAGATTATATTCACCAATTTTTGGCAATTCTGTGGGACATATCAATTAAATATGTCCTAAATAAAATCCTGAAGGATATGACTGGAATGCAATCTTAAGTTCCAATTAATTCACTCATGACTTTCCCAGTACTTACAAGCAGCACCTTAACTAGGAATAAAGGTAGATTGGGATGGTGGTCTCAAAGGTCAGGAAGCCTAATCACACCTTCTAATACTGATCCCAGTTTTTTTGGAAACAAAGATGTTTTAGCAACAAAGAGAATGAAAACATTAGAGACTTTTTGGTATAAATTTTCCTGCCCACAAGATGCCATTATCTCCTCTTTAATCTTTGTTCATTCTTCCCTCTGTATGGGATAGACCCTCGTATGTCAGCATTCTCATTCTTATCATTCAAGACTTATTTCAGAAACCACTTGTTCTAAGAAACCTTCCTATAGGTCCCACCCCCACCCCCACAAGGTCAGATGCCTTGCTCTAAGACTCACCACTACCTTACCATCTGTCATAATGTATGACCATTGGTTTTTTCAGAGAAGTGCACATGGGCACACAAGGAGTGCTCACTATGCCATAAGTTGGTTGAGAGATCCAGGCAAAGTGCCCGGCCTCCTGAGGTAGATTAGATACATACCTTCCTCTGGAGCATGGTATGCAGCCAGGGCATTCAGCATATCATAGATCACTTCCTTGATGGTATCAGGAATGACAGGCAGAGGTGAGGGCTTCAAAGGGGTCGTCTTCACTAGCTGTACAGCATTAGGACCTTTAATTCTAAGATTCTCAAATTCATCATCTGAAGCTAAGCCAAAGTGAGACAGAGAAAAATCACTCAACAGTGAACCAGTACCTATATTTGATTACTAATAAAGACTCAGAAGGGGGTTTGTATAAACACACATGCTTGGGACAAAAGGCCATTTCCAAACGTTCAAGTAGCCTACTAGGAAACCTAGCTTTCACTTTCCCTAAATCCCATAGAATTTATTACAGCAGTACCAAATAGTAAAAAGAGTATAGGCTTTGCAGTTGGGGGAGACTTGGTTTTGAAATCCAGTTCTGTTACAGGATCATTGGCCAGATTACTTCAACAAACCTTAATTTTCTCACTCCTAAAATTATTCTTTTTTCATTCCTAAAATTTGAGGATTAAATGAGATCATACAGGAGACATGCCCAGCACAGGAGGTCAGGCACATATCTGGGGCTTCCAAAAATAATTAGCTCCCTTCCCAACATTAAAAAACAAAACAAAACACAACTCTCCCTCCACAACCCTACAGAAAAGTTGAAAGGTTAGTAAGACACCCATATGCTTTTCATCTAGATCCTAAGATCAAAGATATTTTTCTACATAACCATAATACCACCATTAACACCCAAGACATTTAACACAGATATAATCATCTAATACACAGTATTCAAATTTCTCCAAATCTCTTTACCTGGGTCCAGAGTCCCATCATGGTTGGTAGTTCTTTCTAGTTTCATCATCTAGGAGAACCTTCCATTTTTTTCCCTTTATGACATTAATATTTTTGTAGAGTGCAGGTGAGCTGTCTTATAGAATGTCTCAAAATTTGCATTTAATTGCTTCCTCATAATTAAATATGGGCCAAACATTTTGGGCAAGAACACACTGATGATACAGTGTACTTCCTACTGTACCATGTGAGTCACATGTCCACTTGTCCCTCAATTACCACTTTATCTGTAAACCATTCACATTCTGTTGTCACACTAAGACAAATTCTTTGAGGGCAAGGACTAGACCAAATGAGTCCTTGGTATCTCTGGCAGGGATTACCACAGGGCAAGTAAAATAGATAGACACAAGAAATATTGAAGTACCTCTGAACTGGCCCACATGTCCCAACACTTGCTTAAGGAAGCTTTCCAAGTTATCTCTGGGGTTATACTAGGCCATAGACTTCAATGTCTCAAAGGCCAGGAGAAGGGGAAACTCACCAGTTCCTGAGCCTCGAGGGGCTGGAAGGGCAATGCGGATACAGCAGTTGGCTACTTCAGTGAAAATGTCTGGATTGCGGCATGCGGCTGGCCCCAGGACACGAAGGATATAATTGATCTCCCGAGAACCAAGGCTGCCAGATACAACACCAGAGGTAGTGCTACCAGCTCCACTCGTGGCTGCTGAGCGAACCACCTAGTAAAGAAAGGAAGAAGCAATGTGGATTAATGACCACTTTCTAAAACTCCAATTGCATTCAAGGAAGAGTTACCAAAGATTAAAATACTATCCAAACTCTGCCTCAAGACACTGGATGATAGTTTTAGATTTTTGGGAAAAGATGTACTCGGGTCTTTTAAGTCCCATTCCTTCCTGATTCAAAATATGTGGCTTATAAAAAGTTACAGGATTCAGCACATCCCAAAACTATCAATTATTATAACAGATGGCATGTTATCTTTATAGAAATTGGGAAATGTATCTAGACCACTGATCATCTAAATTATAGCCCTCACATGTAAGTGCCAGCTCCTAGCCTTCCCAAATGCTGTCCCAATTTTAAACCAGAATGGTTCAATCTCTAAAAATATGCAATACCAATATCCACTCGGTGTTTAAGAACAAAATTAAACGTTTCTTTATGCCTCAAAGTCAATCATCAGTCTTAGACAGACACAGGAAATACTGAACTATTTACAGATGGCTTGCTCTGAAACTATAGGGCTTAGACATTATGCTTTTGGTCTTCACAAAAGGACTCATTAATCAATAGAAAATACAAGAAGGTAATAAAGAAAATAACTACCGTATTTTCCATTATCATTCCTTTGTGAACTATGTTCACAAACATCTTTTGGAATCTTAATGCTTTCCTTACCAAATCAGTCATCTCTTTAGTTGAACATATTAACCCCAATATCTTGCCTGTAAAGCTATAATCCTAACCTCTCATTTTTTAAATACTGAAAACTCTAATTTCACTATAAAGAATGTGCTGTAATTTAGTTATCCAGTCCTCTGCTGGACATTAGATCTCCAGTTTCTTCTATGGTGAACATTCTTGTATATGTACCTTGGCATACTTGACTTTAATTATCAAATAAATTCCTAGTCATAGAATTTCTAGGTCAAAGAATATCTCAAACTGACAGTAACAAATTGCCCTCCAATGTGGCTGCACCAATTTCCACTCCTACCAAAAGTAAGAGTATGCCTGGTTGTCCACACCCATACCTGCAATGGATATTATCAAGCATTTACATTTTGCCAACTTGATACATTAAAACTGCCACTGATCTTCCTTTGCTCCTCATAATCCTAAATACAATTAAGCTTAGAAAGCTCTTCTCCAACAAGAACCTGTATTTTCCAGGCATTAAAATTTTTTTAAATGTTTATTAATTTATTGCGAGACCGAGTGAGCAGGGGAGGGGCAGAGAGAGAGAGACAGACAGAATCCCAAGCAGGCTCCACAACTGCTAGCACAGAGCCTGACGTGGCGCCTAAACCCACAAACCATGAGATCATGACCTGTGCTGAAATCAAGAGTTAGACGCTTAACCGACTTAGCCACGTAGGCGCCCCCTTAGCATTTAAAAAAAATTTAAGTTTTATTTATTTTGAGAGAGAGAGAGACTGAGCAGGGGAGGGGCAAAGAGAGGGAAAAAGAGAGAACCCCAAGCAGGCTCCACACTGTCAGCACAGAGCCCAATGCAGGGCTTTAAATCACAAACCGTAAGATCATGACCTGAACGGAAATCAAGAGTCAGATGCGAGCCCCTTCCTAGCATTTTTTAAGTTGTATAAACGTTAAACATTTTAAGTATTTTGTTTTTAAGTCAGAATTCTATCTGTATGTAGCTGTTTCTTCCCTGTTGGGCTGTCTCTTGCCCTGGATCAGTATATACGCTGTTTTTAATAGTGCTCCTTCTTTTGATTTTGCTCATGTCAGATGAAATCAAATAGGCTGGGTGAATGAATGAGAAATGTATACTCATACACACAGAAGTATAAAGTGGTTCCACCTTTTTGGCAAGCAAGTTAAAAAATACTCATATGTTTTCATCCAATTTCTAGGAATCTCTGAGAAAAACAAATCTTAAATGTGACAAAACCATGCACAAAAATGCAAATTGCAACACTAACTATAAATGTGGGAAACGGTGTCCCAAGAGAGGAAAATGGAAGTCCAATAACATTCACATGATGACTGTTGACAAAGAATTAATAGGAGGAAATAAGACATTTGTCCTCCCCACTCCTCCCCTTTGAGGTCTTATGTTGATGTTACAAAATTTTTTTACATGTTTTTTAAAATTTATTTTTGAGAGAGAATGTGCGTGAGTGGGGAAGGGGAAGAGAGAAAAGGGGACAGAGGATGTGAAGCAGGCTCTGTGCTGACAGCAGGCAGCCTGATGCAGGCTGGAACTTACGAACTGCGAGATCATGACCTGAGCCACCCATGTGCCCCATAAACATTTTTCTCTTTTCTAATTACTTTGTCATTTTTACACTGCTTTATGTTTCCTAAAATAAACATACAAATGTCTTAATTTTCCAATCTGCACAACGGGTATCTGCAAATGCTTATTAAAGTGTCTGGCATATTATAATATTCCCAAAACTTTACTACTTTTACAACTCCAAAATACAATGTTTGGAAAATGTGCTCACGGGTGAATACATGAGAAATACTATAAGGGAATCAACTTTAAGACATGTACTTGGTGAAAGGTATCCCAGTTCCTCATTAACAGTTTTTGGTTCAAAAAACCTATACTGCCAAAGAGGACTTTATAGGTAAGATTTATTACTATAGTAAGTGTAAGGACAGAAAATGTTATTTTCTAGTTAAAAAAAAAATCATTCAATGGGACAATCTTTCATATGTAAGCAAGCACTTGAGCACACAGCTGGGAAAGTTTGCTGGACAAAACATATAGTCTATGTATCTAGTTATATACCCTATGAAAAACAAGAAATGTATCTGAGATCAAGGAGAACAAAGGTATGATATAAAGCTAAACCAGCTTCTGACATCAAAAAGACTCACCTTTTCCATGGTATGACGGAGGGTGCAGGGATCCTCAATGATGTGTCTTAAAAGAAGGGTGACCAGGGGGGTAAACCCATTGAAGCCTGAACTCTGGGTCAAATTCAAGATCATGCGGGTACTCTTTAGCTCTGCAAACATCATGGCGTATTTGTGGTCTCGGGTGAGCCTCAGGCAGAGACGAAGGGTGGCATGCAAAGTGTCTGGGTCTACAGGGACTCCTAGCATGCTCACACAGGCCCGGATTAAAACAGTCACCATATCCTCTGTCAGGCCCTGGATCAGGATCTCCCCAATTTTTGTTTCTTCCAGGCTCATCTCCTTTTCAGTATTTGTACTCTCTAGGGCCAAAGGAGTATCTACAAATGAGAAAGTAAGAGTTCAGAAGTTTAATTTGACATTTCCTTCCATATCTCTCCCTCATAGCTAGGTCAAGCACTTGGGTTTGTTTCTATTACAAAATATACCAAACACCAATTCTAGGACCAGATAAAAGGACATATAAAAGGGACTGTGTATCTTTAAGTCACCAAGCAATATGATGGGTAAGAAATCACTCATGATAAAATTGGCCAAAACTTAAGCCATAAAGGCACATGAAGCTTTACGTAACACTCCTTGAAAGATTCAAAACTGAAGTTCCATACCACTGGGTTTATTTTCTTTACGTTTGATATCCATTTCTTTGCTTTCTTCCAGCGTCTTCTCTAGTTCCTGTCCATTGCTATTTTTTGAGTTTTTATTCAGCCGTGGTACCCTCAGGAGAGTCAGCATCACAGGGCGCCGATTCCCTGTTTCCTCATTAACCTAGAAATTCAAGAAGACAAAAGACAGCTCTACAAAAAAAAAAGGAAACGATAAGAGGGGCTGGAACTCCCAGGTAAAATGCTGCAATAGGAAGGAACCCTGGCAACTTTTTCCATCCTTATCACCTACAGAGAGAAAGCCTGAAGGTCCCCAAAAGTAAAGCAGCATACACAAGGCCCTATAACAAACTGGAAACTTTCCAATAGAGTAGATACCATCCCTAACACTTAAAATCATTTCTGGTTGGAAGAGTATCATATTGCCATAAACAACAGACTCATGGTCTAACTAATGACTTTAGGAAGACTCCATTCTCTGTCAACTATACCGAATTTAGTAGTGGTAACAGCGCTTCTTATAACACATGTCAGGACGTCTGGTTCAGGAAGAAGCAAACCAAAAGGCATACTCAGCATCTTCCCCTCTTTTCAAAGAAGTTTACAGCACCGAGTGAGCACGTACCTGCACCATTGTAGTGAACTGGACGGTGTATCTTCTTCGGCCTGCAGTGAAACGCACACTCGTCTCTCCAGATTTCCAGGCAGAATCAATAGTGCTGTTGTTGCTTGCACTGTAACTACACCAACGCCCAGAGCGGTCATCAAACCAGCGCCAGTTGTTGTTGTTGGACTGTAGGTACTGAATACAAAAACAAAAAATTTCTTTGTATTTCCTACAAGTTTGGTTGTTAGAAGAAACAGTAACTTCATCTGTTCACTACTAAAGCTAACCAAGAAAAAGAAAGAATACTGTGAACATTTAGTAAAATTTTGAGAACCAAGAGAAGTTTTTTGTATACATTAATTCTCACATTCCTGATCCCTTCCATAAGCATAAAGACCTCTACACCCTTGTCCTGCAATCCTCTGCTTTTCTTTTGTTTCCAACTGTTTTCCACAAATGGGAAACATTATTTCAAATGTGCAGGAACCAAATTTCTGTTTCTGAGAAGGCACTGAGATAATGTGGCCTATATAATTTTTGTATAAAGAGCACTTGGCTTCTGTAGGAATTGCTGCACACTCAGTCCTTCATATAGAAGCCCCTCTCTCCTCTGGAGATAGCACACTCCTTTAACATTTTCTTCCAGGTAAGTTCTAGGGTCCTTCACCCAGAAGCTCCATAAAAAAATAATTCTAACTCGCAATTCAGAAGAAAAATATAGCTATTGAGATCCCTCAAGAGATTTAGGTCTTGATCAGGCAGGTTTCCATTCATTCTTTACTACTCTGCCATATTCTCTTCTGGTCTATTCTCACCTCAAGAGGCTAAGCAGTTTTGTCAACTATGTATTATATACCTTAGTCATTTGGGCTCTCCTTTTTGAAGAGATGGCTGTCTTCTCATAGAAATCTATCAGGAGCAACACGGGGGTGATCCACCTAAAAAAGAAAGAAATGATTTACTTTGGGCAAGCCAGAAAACCTGTACAATATGGGAAAACTTATTGTGATTTTATTAGGCACCTCATCTATTTTCAAACCACAAAAAGGTACACAAGATTTGCCCCATACATGCTCTAGAAAAGTGCTTGATTTAGGGCCTGAGCTATAGGGCCCAAGTCTGAGAGGGAACAGAAATGAAACCAGGTGAGATACAAGATCACTCACTTCGGGGTCTGGACCTCTTTTTGCTCCTTGGCGGCCTGTAGGCAGGGTTGAACCACTTCCAAGAGTTTGATTAGGACATTAAGGATGCCACTAGATTCAACGACCCAGGCACAAGGTAGCTTCAACTCCTAATTGGCCAAAGAAAAATAAAAAAATACAACTTCTATTCACCATTAAGGACTGGCACAGTATGGGAAAACACAAAGCTGAACACTAAGAGAACTGCTGAATTAAAATTCCACCTCTACCACCTATTAGCTGTGTGATCTGAGTTACTTAAATTCTCTAGGCCTTCAGTGTTTAGACCTTCAGGGGTCATAGGAAGTAATAATTTCTACTTCGAATGTTAATTGTGGGGATTAAATGAAGTGTGTGTATGTATACTCATTCACTCTAATGCCCAATGCATTTCCTGGCACATTAATATGTATTTATACAGAAGCTGTTATTAGGATCATTAATATCATTATCATTAAGGATTACCATCTAGGAAATATAATCTTAATTATGTTGAAGTTGAAAAGCTTCTGATTTACAGAGAACCTTTATATTCTTTCCAGGAAGATGGAATAATTAAACATAGCAACAGTTAGTTAGCAGTTCCCCTACAGGTGCTACACTATAAAGTAGTTCCTTTATAGGGGCTGCACTGGAAGTAATTTAAATGTCCAATAGGCAATTACTTAAACTAGGGGACATCCAAAAGATGGAATGTATACATGACATGGGAAAATATTCATAATACTGAGAGAACAAAATACAAAATTTTCTTTTTTAAAATGGTCTGATCCTAATTATTTTAAATGCATAAAAAAGGGCTAGAAAAAAATTAAAGACTGTTACTTGTGATTTTTAAAAGGGGGGGGCGAGATTCATGAGTGATTTACGTCTGTATTATAATGTTATTGGGGACCCTGCATTCAGTACTTTGCAATCCTTCCCAAAAGTTATTTATTCACAAGTGCTATAATAAGAATTACCACTTCCATCAAAAAAGAAAAACCCCAAGACTGTAAACACACAATTTGACACATATACTGGACTTAATCTCCTGAGTTCTTGTAAAGGGTTTACTCCATTAAGTTCAGGTTTTACTGTTAAGCCTGACCTACAAATGAAGAGTCACTTGTGCAAGGTCAGTTGCCTCCTAATTCCTATGTAGGATGAAACAAGAACATGTCCTGGCCATTCTCTTGCTTAAAATAATCTGTTGATTGACCAAGTATGAAGGAAGAATCAGATTCTATCTGATGCCCATCATCCAATTTCTGGATCTGACCCCACATCTGACCCCACCTTTTGTCTACCAGTTAGGTTTCCTCAGAAAGGCCAAATTATCCCACAACTGTACTGGGATAGTCATTCTAAAAACCTTTTAACTACCACCCCCCAAATCCTCTAAGACATGATTCAATTAATTAACACTTGTTCTGAGAAGCTCTTCCCTCATTAGCCAGAAGTGATACATTTGCCCTCCTCCTGAACTCAGAGAAAATTCTTTATACTATTCATGTGGTACAGAACACTGCATACTGTACTTAATTATATGTCTTATAGCCTATCGGACACTGTGGGCTCATGAAATGAAGAGATCATGTCTTATAATTCTACCTTCTTGAAGGTCTCAAATGGTAGGTGTTTTATAGTTCTTTAATGATGAATTACAGGAACCAAAAGATCTAAATCTTACCTCAAAAAGCAGTGTTAAAAGCAAGATTCTAGTAGCTAAATTGGAGGCTTGGGGCAGGGTGGCCATCTGACTGATCCACTCTGACACAGTTTTTGTGTCACTCGTTGTCAGGGGAAGAGCAGCTTTGATCAACACATCAGCAGCTTCCCACACCTAGAAAAGCAGAGAAGTGGCCAAGTCAGGTAACTGTAGATAGAGTATAAGGTTTGTCAAAACATCCTTAACCTTGTAAAACACTCCCTCCACTCCCAACACATTTGCTGAACAAGGATGAGTGAATAATAAAACGTTAACTAAAGGGATTTAGTGTATCAAATGATGCATGCTACGAAAGGAATGCCTCTAAAAAGAGGAGTTTCTTAGGCTAGATTACAAGAAGCCTCAATTTTAACTTAAAGGAAATGAATATTTAAAAATTTTCTGGGTGCCTGGGTGGCTCACTAAGTGTCCAACTTTGGCTCAAGTCATGATCTCATGGTCCCCGAGTTAGAGCCCTGCGTCAGGCTCTGTGTGAATATCTCAGAGCCTGGAGCCTGTTTCAGATTCTTTGTCTCCCTCTCTCTCTCTGCCCCTTCCCCGCTTGCACTCTGTCTCTCTCAAAAATAAACATTAAAAAAAATTAAAAAAAAAAAAAGGGGGCGCCTGGGTGGCTCAGTCGGTTAAGCGGCCGACTTCGGCTCAGGTCATGATCTCGCGGCCCATGAGTTCGAGCCCCGCGTCAGGCTCTGTGCTGACAGCTCAGAGCCTGGAGCCTGTTTCAGATTCTGTGTCTCCCTCTCTCTGACCCTTCCCCGTTCATGCTCTGTCTCTCTGTCTCAAAAATAAATAAACGTTAAAAAAAGAAAATAAAAAAAAAACATTAAAAAAAAATCTAGGGGTGCCTGGGTGACTCAGTTGGTTAAGCATCTGACTTCAGCTCAGGTCATGATCTCATGGTTCACTGAGTTCGAGTCCCGTGTTGGGCTTTGCATTGACAGTGTGGAGCGTGGAGCCTGGAGCCTGGAGCCTGCTTTGGATTCTGTGTCTCCCTCCCTCTCTGTCCTTCCCCACTCAGGCATAGTCTCTCTCTCAAAAATAAATAAACAAAAAAAATTAAAAACATTTTTAATTTCTAGTGCATGTAAGTCAACCCCAAAGGTTCTCCAACTTACATTTCCATCAACAATCTTTTACTATAATTGCCCCAGAATTACCATTAAAAACAAAAATAAACCAGAATGTTAGAAATGTTGGTCTTTAGTCTGCATGTTCAATTTCTTATAAATTTGACATAATTGCTGTTTTCTAGGTTTTAGTTTTCTTAAAATCATTTCTATAAGCTCTTAATATAAAAGATAACTAAACCTAGATCCTATCTTGGGAAAAAAGGTTTACCCAGTTTTCCTTTTACTTTTGTGCTATCTCCATACACTAAAGTTATTATGTTTACATATATCACTTAAAAAAATTTTTTTTAAGGTTTATTCATTTTTCAGAGACAGAGAGAGACAGAACATGAGGCGGGGAGGGACAGAGAGAGAGAGGGAGACACAGAATCTGAAGCAGGCTACAGGCTCTGAGCTGTCAGCACAGAGCCCGACACGGGGCTTGAACCCACACACCATGAGATCATGACCTGAGCTGAAGTCAGATGCCTAACTGACTGAGCCACCCAGGCGTCCCACATACATCACTTTTTGGTTTCTTCCTCTGCTCTCTTGACTTAAAAAAAAATATACAAAAGAAGATCCCAATGATTTAAAAACATGAACAGTAAAAAAAAAAAAAAAAAGGTAAATAGGACTAAAATATTAACTATCTCTTTGTGTGGGGATTCAGGGTTATTTCTTATCCTTTTCATGTAACTAGTACACATTAATTTCATAATAAAGAAAAACACTTTAAAAGAAGACAAATATCAGGTCACAACTATTAATTAGGATGGGGACTTGTCAAAGTGGTTGCATAGGAGAGGGAAAAATAAAACATTTATTCACGGTTAGTCCAAGGGGACTAACTTGGCTCAAGAGTGAGACACGTTTGGGACATTTTAGATGAATTTCAGAGGAGATGCCTAGAAAAAGAAAGCTTTGTTTTTTCCTTTAAAAGGTATTTTTTTTTTTGTTAAGTAGTTTATTCACTTTTTGCAGGGAACACTCAAGAAAGAGCAAGATTACCAGATCTAAAGAATTCAAAGAGAATATATCCATATCAGGCAAAATGCAAAAAAAAACCCCAAAAACCCTCCAAGCCCCAAGCCAACAGTTTTATTTAAAAAAATAATAATAAATCAGATTTTGATGGATGGCAGAAAAACCACTTCACACACTCCTTTCTTCTGGCTCCTGGAGAGCTCACCTGATTGACTACTTGCTTCAGAATCATGTCTCGATAGTCAGCTCCATTACGTTTGATTGCGGTCATGATCAGATCACACACCCGGTATACTGTGTCCGGCAGCTCATCAAGAAGGTGAAAGCAGCCTGGCAACATGGTATCTGTGAAAGTGTGGAGCTCATCTTGTTCCAATGGATCAGCATCCTGGAACTTCTCTAGACATTTAGCTTCTTCCTCCTCCTGCTTTTCCCGAGCTTTCCGTTCCTCCTCCTCCTTCCGACAAGCAACTTCCTGGAGGCGGGGAAGGAAGCATGATAACATATGGGAGAGGCGAAGACAGACAGAGAATACTCTAAAAATGTACTGGCCTTACCATACTGAATACCCACTACCTTTCTCCTCAAGCAGGGGATATGTTCTTAGGGGTGGCAATTGTTCATGAGGGCAGCCACAAAGGCTAAGGCAAGACAGGAAAAGCAGAGAAAGACACTTCTAACTTCCAAAGCATTGCAAATTTATTTGCAGCATCCTGTATCACACCCTCCCAAGAAAATCACCTGGAGAAATGGTCCTGCATTCTCTGCCAGTCTAAGTAAACTGAAGCAATTGTTATTTATGAACAGACAAGCCAAGACTGGCCTAATTACCAGGTATATTTTGGGTCTCTTATTTGACAGTAAAGGTTAACATTTCATCTGCCTCACTTAGCTTCAGGTCAGTACAATGTAGATCAGTGATGGCAAGGTTGGGATGAATGAATACTCTTGTGTCTTTTCTTTAGACATTAATTCCACCAATTACATTGCAGTAGTAGTAGAATGTTCATAAAAACAGTCAAGATTAATGTTGTCAGACCCTTTTGGATGTCCTATGTCCTAGTTACCTCAGGTGATTCCGCTCTTTGATCCATTGGGATATCCTGTCCCAGAGACATGGCAATTGCTCTCATCATCTGGTCCTCTTCCGACATACTCAGATCCTACAGAGAAGCAACAGAAAATCCAGCAACAAAACACATAACAACTCACAAGAAATCAGACATCCTGTGCTCAAGCTTTAGAGAAAAAGAGAAGGTACCCTGAATGCTGCTCTCTAAATTCAAATCCTAGGCTTACCTGGTTGCTACAAAAACAAAGAGGGGAAATCACAATGAAATTAAGCATAAGAAGGGGACTTCAATGTGACTATCTAGTATGCATTTCAGAAAAGCATTTCTTCTATTGCTTCCTGACTGTGGATACTTTAAGAGTTCTTCTGCAAAAAAAGTCCAGTAATTTGCATGGCTGGGAGATAGGAAGCTTCTGCTTATTACATTCTAAACAGTGTTATCACAAAACAAAAATACTGGCATGCAGAAGTCTGAAAATGAAAAGTAGTTTATAGAAGGGAAGACCAATGATGGAAACACAACAGAAGAAAAAACACAGCAGCAGCCAAACCAATGCCCTAGAAAATTACAACTGCTAAGCCAACTTACTCGAACAACTCCGCCCATGATTGGGGGAGGGTGGGTTAGAAGGTACTCTGTGGCCTGCTCCATGGTGCTGGTGTTCAAGAGGGCCTCCATGGCATGTTCCCTTGTGAAGCCCATGTCCATGAGCTACAAAAAGAATGCAGGATCTCAGAACCACAATAAAAGAGAAATTCAAATACATTTTTAAAAGGTAGAAACCCTTCCAAGATGAAAACAAGGTTTTCTAACTTCATATGAACTGAGAACAGTAATAAGCTAAGGCAGTTAAGTAAATAAACAATCCTTTCCATTTGGTGCTTCCACAGCATTCAAACATCAGAGCTACACATTGGGGCAGGGAGTCAAGGTGATTCTCAATTCTATCCTCTAAGAAAACGGGCTAGATGTTTATCATCATGAACAGGATCACTCTAATTCACAGATTGAGATTCATACACAGAAGCAAAAATGGATCCCCACTCTTCTGGAAAACAAACTGGCAACAGAACAAGAGCCTGAGAAATTGACCCAGACATTTTATTACTAGGAAATAATCATGAGATGTACAGAAAGATATGTACAAAAAGAAACTATACACCACTGATTTACAACATCAAATAAGAAAATTAACATCCAGTAATAAAAGAATGACAGGAAGCTAAAAAAAATCACCCATTTTCTTAATGACAGCAGTACAATTCTACATACTGTATGATGTTAATTAGACATAAAATCAAGTGATGAAAAACCATCTTTTCTGTTGACATTATGAATGCCTTTAAAAATAGTTATATTTCCAAATTTTCTTAAAGTGAGCATTTAATAGTTATATGTATATTTAAAAGACATATTTGTACTTAAAAAGGACTCTAGACATAAAGAGAGCACACATACACACAGAAATTTCCAGAGGAATATGCTAAATTCTCTGTGATACTGAATTGTCAGGATTGTAGAGCCTCCTCAGTCTGCTTCTAGCCTCCAATTTTCAAAATGTGGTTTATATATTTACTTAAAGACAACAAACAAAAGTTTTGTAGATAAGGTTTCAGAGAGCTCTGTTGGAGAATAAATTTGGGTCACGATACCCCTTACCCTTTCCCTCTACAGATTAATGAGAAAGTAGCTGAGAACAGTTTGTGTCCAAAGAACATGGCAGCCACAGCCTATTGAGAATACTGTAAAAAAGTTTTAATACTTAACAACATGCTTGGGAGGACACAAATCTTTTACCTGTTAGGAGCATGAAAATTACACTCCAGCTTTCTCAGGAGAAAAAAGAAATGCTAAGAGGGAACAAATTTAAACGTATCTCCTAGCTAAGAGAACCAGGCACTCAGTGGCATGTAAACTTAGAAAACCGACAAGCAGTATACTCTATCAGGTGCAAAGCCTAGGCCCTGGAGTGGGAAGCTAGGACCCTACCTGTTGCAGTTGCTGCTGGTTGACTTGAGGTTCCCGGCGAGAGCCACCTTCTTCTTGCCCTGTGTCCTCTTCTCCTCGAGACCCCTCCTTCTCTTTGCTTAGTCTCTCTCGAATCACAGGTTCTCCTCGGAGAATGTGGCATAGGATGGCCAGCATGGACTCAGCCATTCGCCCACCATATACCTTCAGGGGTTTCCGGTTCCAAAGGTTCTTGATGCAAGTAAAGGCTGCCTAGAAGTCATTTGAAAAGCTGCGTGATCATTCTATCTCAATTCAAAGCTACTGGAGGAGTAAGTCAAAGACTTACAGGAAAGTCTTTCCACAAAAGGTCAGTGCCAACAACAAAATCCTTGGTCAGTACTGAGGGGGCATGAAGAAGCACACAGAAGGAGCATTGAACCCAATCTAAAGAACCAATCTCAAGTTTACAGTTCAAATATTTACACCACAGCATATTCTCCAATGGTCTCTATCCCCCTCTTCTGTAAGGCAGCCCTTATCTGGGAGTAGGATCCAATGGTTCTCTAACAATCGAGTTATTTCATTAAGGACCAAAAAGAAGGAGGGCTACCTAATCAGCATGAGAAATTTGTCTTGGTTTCAGAATGCTCAATACTCACTTTCTGAGTTACCACAAGGAAGCGGAGGGCACTGAATTGTGGAAAGTTCTGGACGCCTCCAGGCAATTTGGCAGGCAGTGAATGTGGAGATTCAAGCACCGTGGTGGGATTCACCATCTTCTCCACTAGCATTAGCCAGGCATCTAGGAATTCTCCTGTGCCATCAGGTAAATCTGAATGTTCTAATCCCTCAGCAACAGGAACTTTGCCTCCCATGGACAGAGCCCAATTGAAAGTTCTAAATTCAAAAAAGAAAAAGTATATACAGAGAATATTAGTATTGTAGATGGGGGGGGGCATTCAGAAGGTTCCCAGTATCTACACTGGCACTACACGTCCTCTTAGAGCTACAGCTGCTAATCTATCCAATATTTATTAGCTTTATCTTTTTGGGGAGGAGGGTTTACTCCAGATTTATTGAGGTATTACTGACATATAACATATGTAAGTTTAAGGTATACAGTGTGATGATTTGATACACATACTGACTGCAAAATGATTACCACTTTTAGCTTTAGTTTTCAAAGCCAAACTGAACAAACAAAAAAACAAAAGTGGTTACCAGAAGGGAAGGGAGTAGGGGAATGGGTAAAATAGGTGAAGGGGATTAAGAAGTACAAATTTAGTTATAAAACACAAGCACTTCACAGAAATGAAAACTGCGGCATAGGGAATGAAGCTAATAACATTATAATAACTTTTTATGGTGACAGATGGTAACTACACTTATGGGGATGAAAACTGCATAATGCACAAAACCGTCAAATCATAATGTTGTACACCTGAAACAAACAGAAAACTATATGTCAACTATACTTCGATAAAAAAGTGAAATTCAGCTTAGAATCTTCAGACTAAGAGAAGGACAAAAATTATCAGTCAGAGAAACAATAGAAAAAGACAAGTCTATTAGAAAAATATGTACCAAGCACTAAAAACCAAATGAGAAAAAGCAGAGACCCTTATGAACACTTCTAAGACAGGGTGAATCCCAACCTCCAAGAAGACAGACAAATATGTCTAGTTCCCAGAATGTAAAAGGGTGTAACTAATGGCTGTCTCTATGTATCTCACTGTCACAGGACAGGTGATGTAGAAAGTTGTGTGCCAAGGCACACAGAAAGACCAAACTCCAAAAAATGCTTCTCTGTGAAACAACTAGATTCTTACTCAAAAAGAGCATTGTGGCCTCCAGAGCAGAGAAATTTCTGCAGCATGAGGTGGTAAGGATATTTCCTCTCATCAAACAGCATTGGAGATGTAAAACCAACGGAACAGATGAAGAATGTCAGCCTGAAAGAGGGGAAAAAATTTTTAGACTTCTCTGAAGCAGTCACAGAAGCAGTAGGAAAATTCATGTAGAGGCCTAGAGTAAAATTTAACATTGTACTGAAGTGACTGAGAGACTGACTGGAATTCAGGTGGGTGGCTAGTCTGGTTAAAATTTCTAAAGCAAAAAAGGTGATGATTTTTACACCTAGGAAAAAATACAAGGTTACTGAAATATAGTTTGATTATAAATACTTGAAAAATCTCTATATTCTAGACTAAGAAAAACCAAGACAGTACATTAAACTGCATGTAGGCAATGCATCTATAGTTAACAGGGGACCTTTCAAGTCCTCTAGTTCAGTGGTTCACTCTCCATTTAAGTAGAAAAGCAATGAATTTATTCTGTATCTCAAGCAGAATCTCACCTGAAGCGGGGAGTAGGTGTATATGGTGGAGGTTGCCAAGATAAGCCCTTTGTGAGGAGCTTAGTGAGGGCTGAAGCTGTGGATCGAGCAGCAGGTGTCGGTGCTGTGGTGGTGCTGGCAGCATGATGGCTCCTTCTCTGGCGGACAGGAGACCCCACGCAAAGTTTAACAAGGAGTCCAAATAGTTCAGCAAGTGCTCGGCCTAATCTGGAGGAAGCTGGAACCCAAAAGTCAAAAGAAGGCATGAGAGTACTCTCAGAATGGTTTCATTATAACTAACATTACTGACGAATATATTTTTATGATTGACCACTTCCTCCCACACAAACACCTGGATTTGTTTCTACATCTGACAATCCAAAAAGGAAGTTCCAGAGAATAAATGCCTCTTTTGAAGGCAACAGAGAAGTATGTTGGCACTCATTACATATGTGAAAGACAAGATAAACACATTGTTAAAGTAGGTATTAATGGAAATCGCCTTTGTAGAAAAAGCAACACAGCAATATGAACCAGTTAAGTAAATGAATACATCTACTGGGTTATGGAATCACTTAAAATGCCTACAGAACTTTAAACATAGCAAAACCGTTAACAATTTGGACCAGGAAAGAACATCAGATATACTATATATTGTCTGATCACAACATTAAATGTATGATCCCCAAAGGAAAAAAGACTGCTATGAAAAGCTTAACAATTTTATAAATGCCTTTCTTAAGGTGTTAGGTAGATTGTAAGTATTTCAAATTTTCATCCTTGTAGGATGCTTTTTGGTATACATTGTTGAACCAAAGAGTAGAATCCAAACTCATGTTTGAAAATAGAAAAAGGGAAAGGAAACATGGCCAAACATATTCTATTTGGGTGTTTCTTTGCTCTTCTTAAACCATTTCTCTGTATTTTTGTTCTACAATATTACTCAAAATCATAAATGAAAATACTGCTATAGAATTTCTAAAACAAACATTTCATCATGATCCAGAGTTAAGAAAGGTTAGATCTGAGTCAAAGTAAAATCTCTTGTGTACAACAATGCACCGTGAAAAATAGGCTCTACTAGAGCTGGCAGTACATATCATACCCAAAACTTAGTAAGCTGAGTTAAACAGCCTAAGAAAAAAGGAATATGCCTTTCTTCTTCTTAATCCATCCGAATTAGGATTTCCTAATATTAGGCGGTACAGATACTTGCACTGCTTGGCTGGATGCTGGGTATGCCCAGACTCTGAAAAACCAATGCATCCAAACCTAAGACTGCACTTTGTTTCACCTTCAGGTGAACAAACAGCAAAGTGGCTCAAAGGTTGTTAGCAAGGATAAGAAAAGAAGATAAAAGGCCAGTAGCCACAGATAAATAGACATTAAAAGCATGGGCCGGGCCCACAAATAAACCCCAGATTTTTCTAAGGTCAGAGTTGTCCAAAAGGTCTAGCAAAGAAAGTAGAGGTAAACCATGAGCACCTTCTTGGTCAATTTACCTTCAATATGGGGTTGGTGGTGGTAGATTTTCAAATTAAAATGAGTAGAAGTAAACAAATTAGAACAGAATGTAAAATTCAAGGGAGTTAAAAATAATAAACAGAATAACCAAAGTCCATTTTCTGCTTGTTTTGGGGCACAGCTCCAGATTCCCAGGAGTTATGTCTTCACTTTCCTCTACATTAAGGTGTCGGAAAGAGGTAAATATTGAGGAACATACAAAATAGGTTCCTTAAACACTGACATTAAGGGCAAAAGAAGACAAAGATTCGTGCACATCTTTAATGCAGTCTTGCATCATGTTAATGTGGTCTCCACAGAGCTGCCAAATTTACATTATTAAAACATGAATCAACCATGTCACTTGCCAGCTATGTTTAAGGGACAGAGAAAGGAAAAGGAGACTGGGTGGAGTAGCCACACAAGTAACAGGAAAACAGGACAGTTTCATACCACAGAAGCCAAGAAAATTGTATTTAGAGGTGGTGGGCCAACTATCATCCTGCAAAAAAGTGAGAAAGGAGCTGAAGAGTATCCAATGGACTTAGCAATAGGTTACTAATGAGACATTTCAGTGGAATGGTAGGAGTAGAAGCCATTTGCAGTAGTTGAAGAATGAGTAGGTAGGAAGGAATTAAAGACAAGGAGGGGTAGACATAGCTTTCAAGAACGAGTCTCTTATGCCTGTATCCCTAACACTTAGTACAAAGCCTATCACATAGCAGACATTGTATTAAGTACACCTGAAAGTAAGTCACCAAAGTTGAAAAGTTCCTTAAAGGAAACAACGCAGCCATATCAACTGAATTTGTCTGAGAATTGGTTAAAGCTCTGAAACCCAGAAAAGGGAGTAGAAAGAAAAAAATCACTCACCTGACAATAAAGGCTTGATTTGCTTGATTCTGGCAGCCATAGCAGGTGTGATTTTAGATTTGCCCTTAGAATCTGAAGCAGTAGGTTCATCTGTCTCCATGGGAGCCAATGCATCACCATCAAGCCCGATGCCTTCTAATAAGCCCTGGGTAGAAGCATCCATACTTGGAGCTGTTCCATCCTGTTCCCCATCTGTAGACACAGAGGGAAGCAGTAAGACCATGTTGAGTTGTCACTTACCTGGTTCCTTGTTCTGAAGTCACAAGAAATAGCTACCCATGGAGCTTGTTACACTTTAAGTTTCCATAACTTCCTAAATCTGAAATAGAAAAAGAAAAACAAAACTGTACTAACATGCCCCTCTCCTTGAAGCCCTTCTAAGTAGCTAATACTGACATTTTCCAGTGAGAGCATATGAACTGTCTTAAAACAGGACTACCTTCTAAGACTAGGTACTGCATGACACAGGGGCACCATTCACACAGACTACAATATGAGCGGTGCACCCTCCCCGCCCCAACCAATGCTGTCAAGGTGAATACCCTGTTAGAATTTCATGGCTTGCTAATAAACTCAAATTAAATATCATAAATTACCACTGGAGAAATACATTTTCTAGCATATAAGATTTTTGCATATGAATGTGAGATGTATCTTTTTCTTTTTTGGTGGGGATATGTGTGCTCTTAGATCTAATAATCAGCTTTAGACAAACGTTAATAAAACACATCACCAAGTTTTTTTTGTAATGTTCTAAGAAAACCTGTGGAAATGGGAGTCATCTTTGTTAAATGTGTAAAAGAAATTGTTAGAAAAAAAATATATCCAGATTGTTAGGTGAAGCAATTCTTTGACAGAGTCTAATTTTGTTCATATATCCTTCCTAGTAAATTATTTTATAGTTTCTTTGAGTCAAAATTTGGTGTATTTGGCTAAATTCGAGGTACTAATTTTTGGTTTGGTCCTCTTTCTCCGAATTTATTAATACTTTATTATTTTTTTATTTTAGAGAGTCAGCGAGTAGGGGAGAGGGGTAGAAAGAGAGTGAGATTATCCTAAGCATTTTCAACATGGAGCCCAAAGCGGGGCTCAATCTAACTGTGAGATCATGACCTGAGCCAAAATCAAGAGTTGGATGCTTCACCTACTGAGCCACCCAGGCGTCCCTCTCCAAATTTAAATGGGCCAAAGGTTTGTGTTTGTTTTATTAGTGCTCTCCCCTCCCCCATAATAACTAGCTATCGTGTAACTCCTTATTTGGTTAAGTTATGCCTTTATTCCTTAAGCATTTTCCCTATGTTTAAACTCAGTACGATGTGTAAGCATATCTTATGGGTTTTTATATATGGAATTGTCTTCACTGTTTTCTTAATAGTCTATCAAATTAATTTCTTCCCTGTTGCAGAATATAGGGAAAAAAAGTTTCCAGGGGCACCTGAGTGGCTCAGTCGGTTAAGCGTCCGACTTCAGCTCAGGTCATAATCTCGCAGTCCGTGAGTTCCAGTTCCACAAACTCACACTCTGTCTCTATCTCAAAAGTAAATAAACATTAAAAAAATTAAAAAAACTTTCCAGAAAGTTGCCTTTACTTTTTTTAATTAAAAAATTTTAAGGTTTCTTGATCTTTGAGAGACAGAGTACAAGTGGGGGAGGGGCAGAGAGAGGGAGAGACAGAATCTGAAGCAGGATCCAGGCTCTGAGCTATCAGTACGGAGCCCAACATGGGGCTGGAACCCACAAACAGAGAGATCACGACCCAAGCTGAAACTGGATGCTTAACCAACTGAGCCATCCAGGTGACCCAAAAGTTGCTTTTATTAATTTTAGGTTTGTTGCATTAGAGTCTGAAAACTGTGTATTAATTTATGCTTATTGCAATTTGGAACTTTCATCGTGATATAACATAAAAGCTATTCTCTAAAATACCATTGTACAGGGGTGCTTGGTTGGCTGGCTTGGTTGGAAGAGCATGCAACTCTTGATCTCAGGGTTGTGAGTTCAAGCCCCACAATGGATGTAGAGATTACTTAAATAAAAATACCACTGTACAAAGGAGCCTAAAAGATGGCAGAGTAGGACGGCCCTGAAATCATCTACTCCCACGTTTACAACTAGATATCATCCATATCCAAGTCAATAAACTGAAGAGCAATTCGAAGACCAGCAGAACAAACTCCACAACTAAATATAGAGAAGCAGCTGCATCTGAAAGGTTAGGAAGGTCAGAAAGGCCGAGGGAGGCTGCCCACAGAAGGGAGGGAGTAGGGTGCAGAGACGGTAGGGAAACAGGCACTCGCACCAGGAAACTCACAAGAGGAGATTCATTCCCATAACGTTTGGCTTTAAAAACCAGAGGGGCTGTGGGCACCTAATGTGGCTCAGTCAGCTGAGTGTTCAACTCTTGATTTCAGCTCAGGTCATGATCCCAGGCTCATAGAATTGAGCCCTGCATCGGGCTCCTCGCTGGGCAAGAGCCTGCTTAAGACTCTCTTTCCCTCTTCCCCTCTCCCAGCTAGCACATGCTCTCTCTCGCTCGCGCGCGCGCTCTCTCTCTCTCTCTCAAAAACAACAACAAAACAAAAAACCAACACCAGAGGGGCTGAATTCTATGAGTCTGTAAAACCATTGGGACTTGGGGTTGAGCTTTAAAAGTTGACTCATACTGGGCCAGCTATCACTTGGTTGCTGCCCTTAAAGAGACAGCAGCCTACATAGAGAAGCAACATAAAAACGTCAGTTTACACAATACTGGGGCAAAAGGGAGACAGATCTCTTCAAGCTGATTTTAGAGCTTGTTGGGGGATTTCTCTGAAAAGGAGGGAGCTGGCAGTTGCCATTTTTCTCCCCTTGCCCTGCAGCATTAACACAGAGCATTAACACAGCTTCCTTGTAGGAGGCAAGGCTACAGAGACACTACCTAACCTGCAAGCAGTGAGCCATGGCCGTGAGGTCTCTTGAGGACTCACCCACAGGGCAAATTCTGTTAAAGCTACACATGTCCTGCCCAGCCACCTGGTGCATAGTTGTGCACTGTGCCCCCAGCTGCTACAGTGTTTTGGAGAATCTGGCATAGCACTAGCGTCCAACTCCTATCTTCCTAACACTGCCACCCAAGCTCTCAAGTTAACCAGTGGGTGTGCCCCCTCGGAGTTGACTTGCCTGGGTCCCACTAATGCCACAGAGAGCAAGTAAAGCCCACAAAAGACAGAGTCAGTACAGATGACTACAGTGAAAGAAAAAGTGACTCAGACAAAACAGCAAGACATAAGTATCATATACAGGATACTCTCCTGAAATACCAGGTTCTGGTGAACAAGGGACACTACATGGCATTATAGGACCTCTTCTTTATAAGGTCACTACATTTAAGAGCAAAAGACATAGCTGAAATTCTTAACACATAAACAGACATAGAGAGGTGGACAAAAAAAAGAGAAATTTATCCCAAATGAAAGAACAGGAAAAGGTCGTAGCCAGAAATCTAAGTGAAACCGATGTAAGTAACATGCCTGATAGAGAATTTAAGGCAATGATCATAGGGACACCCACCGGATTTGAGGAAACAATGGAAGACCTAAGTGAGACCCTTAATGCAGAGATAAGGAATAACATAGCAGAGATAAAGGGCTCAATAAGTGAAATGAAACTCACACTTGATGGAATAATAGCAGGCTGAAAGAAGCAGAGAAATGAATTAGTGACCTAGAAGACAAGAGTAATGGAAAGTAATCAAGCTGAACAAAAGGGAGAAAAGAAATATGCACATGAAAATAGACCCATCGAACTCACTGAGTCCACAAAACATAGCATTCATTACTACAAGGAGACCCAGAAGAGAGAGAAAGGGGGGTAGAAAATTTATTTGAAGAAATAATAGCTGGAAACTTCCCTAATCTGGGGAAGGAAACAGATATGCAGATTCATGAGGCAGACAACCCCCAACAGAATCAACAAAAGCAGATGAACACAAAGAGACTGTAATTAATTTTGCAAAATACAATGATAAAGAAAAAAACTGAAAAGCAGGAAGAAAAAAAGAAGTAAATGTGCAAAATATAGTGATAAAGAGAAGACTCAAAAAGCAGCAAGACAAAAAAAGTTGTTAACCTATGAGGGAAAACCCAGAAGGCAAGCAGATTTTTCAGCAGAAACTTGGCAAGCCAGAAGGGCATGGCATGAAATATTCAAAGTGTTGAATGGGAAAAAAAAATGTGTGGCCAGGAATAGTTTATCCAGCAAGGTTATCATTCAGAACAGAAGTAGAGATAAAGAGTTTCCCAGACAAAAACTAAAGGAGTTCATAATCACTAAAGCAGCCCTGTAAGAAATAGTAAAGAGGACTCTGAGTAGAAAGGAGAGATCAAAAGTGACAATATCGGGGTGCCTGGGTGGCTCAGTCAGTTAAGTGTCTGACTTTGGCTCAGGTCATGATCTTGTGGTTTGTGAGTTTAAGCCCTGCATTAGGCTTTGCAATGAGAGCTCAGAGCCTGGAGCCTGCATCAGATTCTGTGTCTCCCTCTCTCTCTGCCCCTCCCCTGCTCGCTCTGTCTCTCTCTCAAAAAACAAACATTAAAAAATTTTTAATTAAAAAAAGTGACAATATCAAGGAACTCACAAAAAAGGATATAAGATGTAACAACAAATACCTAAAACATGGGGAGAGAAGAATGGGTTCAAACTTAAACCACAACCAACTAATATAGACTGCTATATGCAAAAGAAATTATATACGAACATCATGGTAACCATCTATCAAAAACCACTAAAAATATTCAAAGAATAAAGAGAAAGAAATCCAAATAGATCACTAAAGAAAATAGCAAACCATGAAAGACAAGAAAGGATCAGAAAATTTCAGAAACAACCACAAAACAAGTAACAAAATGGCATTACTTATCGATCTATCAATAATTACTTTGAATGTAAATGGACTAAACACTGCAATCAAAAGACACACAGTGACAATATGGATAAAAAAGCAAGACCCATCCTGCCTAAAAGAGACTCATGTTAGACCTAAAGACACCTGCAAGTGGAATGCAAGGGGCTGGAGAATCATCTATCATGCAAATGGTTGTCAAAAGAAAGTCAGAATAGCAACACTTATACTGGACAAAATAGGCTTTAAAACAAAGACTGTTAGACAAAGGAGGACACACTATATAATAATAAAGGGGACAATCCAACAAAAAACCCTAACAATTGTGAATATGCACCCACAAAGGAGCACCCAAATACACAATACAGTTGATAACAAACGTAAAGGAACTAATTGATAGTAATACAATAATAGTAGGGGACTTTAACACACCCACTTACATTAATGGACTGATCATCTAAACAGGGAATCAAGAAGGTAACAATGACTTTGAATGACACACTGGACCACATGGATTTAACAGATATATTCAAAACATTCCATCTTGAGACAAAATAGCAAAATAACACATACACATTCTTTTCAATTATACATGGAACAGTCTACAGAACAGATCTTAGTCCAGAAAACTAGCTTCAACAAATTCAAGAAGATTGAAGTCATACCATGCATCTTTTCTGACCACAATGCTATGACAACAGAAGTCAACCACAAGAAAAAATCTGAGGGGCGTCTGAGTGGGTCAGTTGGTTTAAGTGTCCATCCAACTCTTGATTTCAGCTCAGGTCATGATCTCAGGGTTTGTGAGATGGAGCCCCCACATCTGTGCTGACAGCACAGAGCCTGCTTGGGGTTCCGTCTATCCCTCCCTCGCTTGCATGTGCTGTCTCAAAATAAGTAAACATTTTTTAAAAATCTGGAAAGACCACAAATACATGGAGGTTAAACAACATGCTACTAAACAACAAATGGGCCAACCATGAAATCAAAGAAGAAATTTGAAAAGTACATGGAAACAAATGAAAAACACAATGGTCCAAAATCTCTGGGATGCAGCAAAGACAGTTATAAGAGGGAAATATTTAGCAATATAGGCCTACCTCAACAAGCAAGAAATCTCAAACAACCTACACCAAAAAGAGCTGGAAAAACAACCAAAACCTAAAGCCAGCAGAAGGAAGGAAATAATAAAGATTAGAGTAGAAATGATCTAGAACTAAAAAAAAAACACAACAGAACAGATGAATGATAACTGCAGCTGGTTCTTTAATCCTCAGTAAAGAGAAAGGACAAAAATAAAATCACCAATGAGAGAGGAGAAATAACCACCACACCACAGAAATACAAAAAATCATGAGAATGTTATGAAAAACCATATGCTAACAAACTGGACAACCCAGAGGAAACAGACAAATACTTAGAAACATATAAACTACCAAAACTGAAACAGGAGGAAATAGAAAATTTGAACAGACTGATAACCAGCAAAGAAACAGAGTCAGTAATCAATAAACTCCCAGCAAACAGAAGTCCAGGACTGGATGGCTTCACAGGCGAATTCTACCAAACATTAAATCAAAGAAGACTTAATTCCTATTCATCTCAAACTATTCCAAAAAATATAAAAGGAAAGAAAACTTCTAAATTCTTTTTATGAGGCCAGCATTACCCTGATACCAATACCAGATAAAGACACCATTGAACGAGAGAACTACAGGTCACTATCCCTGATGAACACAGATGCAATAAACTCCTAGCAAACTGAATTCAACAGTATATTAAAAAAACATCATTCACCATGATCAAGTAGGATTTACTCCCGGGTTGTAAGGGTGGTTCAATATTTGCAAATCGATCAGTGTGATACATCACATCAATAAGAGAAAGGATAAGAACCATAAGATAATTTCAAGAAGATGCAGAAAAAGTACGACAAAGAACAGTATCTATTCATGATAAAAAAAAAAAAAAACCAACAAAGTAGGTTTAGAGGGAATATACCTAAACATAGTAAAGGACACATATGAAAAACAAAGCTCACATCATCCTGAATGGGGAAAACTGAGAGCTTTTCTTTTAAGATCAAGAATAAGACAAGGATGCCCACTCTTACCGCTTTTATTCATCACATCACTTGAAGTCCTAGCCACAGGAATCAGACAAGAAAAAGAAATAAAAGACATCCAAAAGTAAGGGAGAAGTGAAATTTTCCCTATTTCTAGATGACATAATACTATATATAGAAAACCCTAAAGACTCCACTAAAAAACGCTAGAACGGATATACATATTCAGTAAAGTCACAGGACACAAAATCAACGTACAGAAATCTGGTGCATTTCTATACACCAATAATGAAGAGAAAAAGAAATTAAGAACAATCCCATTCACAAATGCACCAAAAATAACATACCCTAGGAATAAACTGAACCACAGCGGTACTCTAAAACACTGATGAAAGAAATTGAAGAGAACACAAAGAAATGGAAAGACATTCCGTGCTCATGGAATGGAAGAACAAATATTGTTAAAATGTCTATACTTCCCAAAGCAACCTACATACTTAACGCAATCCTATCAAAATACCAGCAGGAATTTTTACAGAACCATAACAAACAATCCTAAAATTTGTATGGAAACACAAAAGACCCCCAATAGCCAAAGAAACCTTGAAAAAGAAAAAGCTGGAGGCATCACATTTTCAGACTTCAAGTTATAATATAAAGCTGCAGTTATCGAAAACTGTATGGTACTGGCAAAAAAAAAAAAAAAAAAAAAAAAACAAACCAGACACATAGATCAACGGAACAGAAAAGAAAACCCAGAAATAGACACAACTATATGGTCAACTCATTTTGTCAAAGCAGGAAAGAATATACAATAGGAATAAGATGGTCTCTTCAACAAATGCTGTAAGGAAAAATGGACAAGATGTAAAAGAATGAAACTGGACCACTTTCTTACACCATACACAAAAATAAATTCAAAATGGGTCAAAGACCTAAATGTGAGACCTATATCTATAAAAGCCCTAGAAGAGAACACAGGCTGTAACCTCTATGACATCAGCCATAGTAACATTTTCTAGATATGTCTCCTAAGGCAAGGGAAACAAAAGCAAAAATATACTATTGGGACTACATCAAAATAAAAATCTTCTGCACAGTAAAGGAAAACAACAAAATTAAAAAGCAGCCTACAGCACGTGAGAAAGTATCTGCAAATGATGTATCCGATAAAGGGTTACTATCCAAAATATACAAAGAACTTACTTCTACAACTCAACACCCAAAAAACATATAATCCAACCAAAAAATGGGCAGAAGACATGAACAGACATTTTTCCAAAGAAAGTATAGAGATGGCAAAAAAAAACACAAGATGTTCATCATCACTCACCATCAGGGAAATGCAAATCAAAACTACATTGAGCTATCACCTCGCACCTGTCAGAATGGCTAAAATCAAAGCCACAAGAAACAAAAGGTGCTGGTGAGGATGTAGGAAAAAAGGAACCCATTTTCACTGCTGGTGGGAATGGAAATTGGTGCAGTCACTCTGGAAAATAGTATGGAGGTTCCTCAGAAAGTTAAAAATAGAACTACCCTACAATTCAGCAATTGCGCTACTAGGTAGTTATCCAAAGAATGCAAAAACACTAATTCAAAGGGATACATGCACCCCTATGTTTATACTAGTATTATTGACAATAGCCAAGATATGGAAACAGACCAAGTGTTCACTGACTGATAAATGGATAAAGAAAAAGTGGCACATATGAAAATGGAATGTTCTTCAACCATAAAAAAGAATGAAATCTTGCCATTTGCAAGGATGTGGATGGACTTAGTATAATGCTAAGCAAAACAAGTCAAAGACAAACACTGTATGATTTCACTCCTATGTGGAATTTAAGAAACAGAACAAATGAGCAAAGGGGAAAAAAGAGTGAGACAAATCAAGAAACAATCATACAGAACTGATCATTACCAGAGGGGAGGGGTTGGGGAAGGGGTTATATAGGCAATGGGGATTAAGGAGTGTACTTGTCCTGATGAGCTTGTCCAGGTGATGTATGGAATTGTTGAATCACTATACTATAGAACTGAAGCTAATATAACACTTCATGTTAACCTACTGGAATTAAAATAAAAACTTTTAACAAATATAAAAGAAAAATTTTAAATATATAACATGGAATCAGAAAAACAAAATAGCCCTGTCCACATATGTGTGAGCCACATATAATTTTAAATTTTCTAGTAGCCACATTAAAAATTAAAAACATAATTTAAAAAAATTTTTTTAATGTTGGGGCGCCTGGGTGGCTCAGTCGGTTAAGCATCCACCTTCAGCTCAGGTCATGATCTCACGGTCCGTGGGTTCGAGCACTGCATTGGGCTCTGTGTTGACAGCTCAGAGCCTGGAGCCAGCTTCAGATTCCGTGTCTCCCTCTCTCTCTGCCCCTCCCCTGCTCATGCTCTGTCTCTCTTGGTCTCAAAAATAAAAACATTAAAAATTTTTTAATATATTCATTTGAGAGAGAGAGAGAGAGAGAGAGAGAGAGAGAGAGAGAGAGAGAGAGAGAGAGAGAGAAAGCAGAGAGAGAGGGAGACACAGAATCTGAAGCAGGCTCCAGGTTCTGAGCTGTCAGCACAGAACCCAGCGCGAGGCTCAAACTCACGAATTGTAAGATCATGACCTGAGCCGAAGTTGGATGCTTAACTGACTGAGCCAACCAGGCGCCCCAAACAGATAATTTTTTAATATACTGTTTAACCCAATTTATTCAATTTTTATTTTTCAACATATAATCATATACAAAAATTGTTAAGTTTTCACACTTTTATACTCAGTAATTTTTAAAAACCAGGTATCTATAAATATGTTTATCTCAACTTGGACATTATATTTTCATAGAAATAGCTGATCTATGTTTATTTCATACATTTTATGCATGTATGAATATATGTTTGTATGTGTATGTATATATATACATATACACACACACACACACACATATTATATATATACATGTATATGTGTATATCCTACATGTATATACACATGTAGGATGCATGCCCAGCGTGGAGCCCACCCTGGGGCTTAAAGTCATGACCCTGAGATCAAGAGCTAAGCTGAGATCAAGAGTCGAAAACTTAACTGACTGAACCACCCAGGTACCCCTTTCACAGAATTTAGTTGAAAAAAAAAATACATTCCCATACCAAAGTTGTTCTAAACATACTTAGAAGCCTTCTAACAACTGAACACAGTAATAGTTGTTATATTGAAACTAACAAAAATTAAGAATTCAGTTTTCTCCATCCAATCTATATAATCTCAACTACATGTTTAGCAACCCTATTTCCAAATAAAGTCACATTTTGAGGTGCTGGGGGTTTAGTGCTTCAACATAGTATTTTTATGTAGGTGGGGTGGGGAGACACAATTCAAAACTTAATACCCTCCCCTTGTAAGAGGAAATAAAGAAAAAAAAAGAGCAAGAGGGAAGATAGAGAGAAAGGGGAAGAAGAAAGATGGGGGGGGGGACACCTGGGTGGCTCAGGTCAACATCTCATGGTTTGTTGAGCTTGAGCCCTGCATCAGGTTCCCTGTGGTCAATGCGGAGCCTGCTTCAGATCCTCTGTCCTCCCCTCATGCTCTCTCTTTCAAAAATAAAACATTTAAAAAAACAGGGAGGGAGAGCAAAAGAGGAAGAAAAAAATTCAATTTTTTAGCTGTGCTGGCCACCTTATGAGTGTTCAACATTCCACACATGGCTAGTGGCTACCATATTGAGCAGTGTGGTTCTAAAGTGTTCCAGTCACTTAAGACAATCATTTGCCATCTTTAAGCAGGGAAATTAAGCTTCTGATAAGTATGCATACACAAATTAGAGTCCCACCACATGCTTTGATACAGTAACTTCTAGGAATTAATCTTCCCTTTACAGAAAACTATATAAAAAGATACTCATTTTTAAAAATAGTCCATTAGAAACTTAACAGGGAATGGTTACTTCACAAACCCTTTCTTTACATGGCACTTAATGTCAAGTGAAAAGAGATCTAAAATATTACCTCTAAGATAATCTCAACTATGTTAATAAAATGTATCCCCAAGGGGAAAGATCAGGTAGATACTTCCAAAATATTATTTGTGATGCAAGTATGAGTGATTGTTCTTTCTACTACATCCCATAATTTTTACCATTATGTGTATATACATTTTATAGAGAAAATGAGTGAAAATAATTTTAAGATAAAAATGAAAGGAAAAAAAATTGAGGACTAAGGAAAACAGAGGTAACTAAATTCACACACACACACACACACACACACACACACACACACAGTCACCTATAAAGACACAGAGACAGAATTCAGGAGAATTAATGGCTAAGATTTTGGTTTCTTGGTTACCTGATCTTTTTCCGCCCTGGGTCGTACCTGCCTTCTCATCCTTTGGAACCAGTTTCTGCATGTCCGCCTGGCCAAATTCACACCCAGATGGTAGGCTGCAACAAGACAAACCATGAGCAAAAAGAACTGTCATAGCTCATTTTTAAAGTTATGCTTGGTTTCTAATCTGCTTGACTGACACTATCCTCCCTGTAACAGGTTAAGTTAACCTAATAGGGTATCTGCAATGATCAAGTTCCTGAGGTAGCACTCAACAAGGTTTTGAAATCAACTCTTCGGATTTGGGTAACAAATTTAAAATACCTATCATGCTGACACTGCATAATAAGGACATAAGATCAAAGATGTAGAAGATAATACGTTTATAAGCAAGCCCCCAGGCTGGTAAATGGGAAGGACAATACTATGGACTGAACATTTGTGTCCCCTCAAAATCGTATGTTAAAATCCTAATGCCCAATGTGATGGTATTAGTCGGTAAGGCCTTTGGGAAGTTCTTAGATCTTGAGGGAGAACCCTCATGAATGGGACCTAAGCATAAAATAAATAATAAACAAACAAACAAACAAGCAAGCATAAAATTAATGGGACCAAGCATAAAAGAGGCTCTAGAAAGATTCCTAGTCCCTTCCACCATGTGAAGATAAAAACAATTAAAAGTCTACAACCCAGAAAAGGACCCTCACTCAACCATGCCAGCACCACAGCCTCAGACTTCCAGTTTCCAGAACTATGAACAAACAGTAAAATTCTGCTGTTTGTAAGGATCCAGTCTGTGGCATTATGTTATAGCAGCCTGAATGCACGAAGACAGATAAGGAACCCTCTGAACTCTTTACTAATAAATAGCCTTCTATCCTTGACCAAAACAATCCTCCAGGATAATTGAACTTAGTTTCTCTGTTAGGAAAGACAAAGATAATAAAGAGATGACCATTCCCTTACCTGTTTGGGGTACACAGGGAGAGAAGAACAGTGCTTTCCCACACCAGGGAACAGTATAACTGGCTCAGCTTGCTCAGAACACTCAGACCCAACTGAGAACCCCACTGGTTTACGGAGATGGAACGAATTTCACTCTGCAATCAAAGTAAACAGAAGCTGATCTTTGGGATGTCCTCCTCAACATTTGTCTGTGTCTAACATCCCTTCTCATTTTCTTCTCATTGCTTTCTTGGAAAGTGAAAGACAAGAGTCATGTGCAATTTTCTAAAGAAACAGTTCTGTAGATTCATTGACAGCCTTCTAATTTTTTTAGGTGGTAGGGAACTTGTTATTTTCCTCTTATTTCTTAATTTCAATAAACGTTTAATTTCTTGAAGGGAACATTTCACATGAATTTTATTTAATTTAATAAAAAGTCATGAAAATAAATCCCTAAGCTTTGTAATGTAATTGAATTGTTTTCTAAATAGTTTATACCTGTGCTTTTCATTTGATTTGATCCAAAGAATATACTCCTGCTCAAAGGCACAGAACAAGGGTGCTGAAACATTACATCATTAATCTTTAGAACTGAATACTTGAGAACTAAAGGCTGTAAAACTGTGAGCACATAAAAACACCCTGTGTTTCTGGCAGCACAAGAGGAACCTCACATGGATGGCAGGCATAGGGTTTGATATTTAAGTAATATTTATTAATCTGTTAATTACCACTGACTTAAATGTTCTGTGGTCAAATTTCTTTCTCGCCATCCCATTATTAGGCCTACACGCATCTGTAGAAAGATTGGGAAACAGTAAGGCCAGATAATCACCCAATTGAGGCTTGCCTACTAAAAGAGGTGACTATATATCCCAGTTGGCCTATATAGCTGCCCATTATTTATAGCAACCTCTTTTCCTCTCAACAAAGTCCAATTCATAAAACAAATTATATGGTAACCCAAATTCTAAGGAAAAAAAAAATACTAAGGCAAAGCGAAACTAGACAGCAACCTGAAACATAAACCTATATTATTCACTGAACAAAAATCTGTTCTTTTAGCAGCTAGCCCAGGTAGAACTGCTTCTAAGCACAGTAAGATGCCCAGTATATGCCGCAGGTATTTTACCAGCTTTAAACCAACTTGCTCACCCCTAGTTCTTACCTGTCCAACTCTGCAAGTATGAACAAACATCATGATGTAGGCGTGGGCAGCAGTAAGTGCATGCAGTAGAGGTGTGGCCTGAGCTGAGAGGGTAGCATCAGCAACATTGCCAGCACAAGCCAGTTCTCGCAACAACACTGAGCCCCCAGGGGATTCAATTGGGCGGTGTAATGGCTCCAAGGATGAAAGGATGGAGTCCAACTGAAGGAGACCCTCCTGAAGAACTTTGGGTTCATGTGACAGTGTCTGAAACAAGAATAATAATTAAATCATTAATGTACAATGAATTTCATATGCATCATGTCTTTAATAGTCACAATGGAAGAAGTGCAAGACAAGTCTCACAAATTTCAAACCTGGCCATGGTCTCCCATCTGGGTAAATGGCAGAGCCAAAATATGAATGCAGGTAGGACATACCTAAATGCCTCCTAGAGAAACATTTTACTTCTCTCAAATGAGAGGCTTTCAAATGTGGTAAGCCAATCATATTTAAAAGCTTGTGATGGCCAAACTGAAATACTGTTACAGGAAGGACTCCACACTATGTGATTAATTACAAATTTTTCTCAATAGGGAGCAATATTAGGCAAAGTTCCAAAGCATGGAAGTAAACCAGTATTACAACTGTTCTTTTCCTAAGATAAGAGGTGATTCTAGAATAGGTATCAGCTAGGCAATCTCCTTTTTTATGAGACAACTCAAGATTATATGGCCCTTGTAATTTGCTTTTTGAGTCCACAGAAAATTCTGTCATCCAAAGACAGGAGAACTTAAGTGTCTTTCCTGTGGCTTTAAATACATCTATCCATTCTCACACAGTATGTTAGAGGTAGGATAAAGATGGAGCACAGCCCCTTTTCCTCTCTTATGAACAGCACTTAATTAAATATTGCAAAGAGTAAAGCAAAATAAAACATTAATTACAGCTATGTCACAATTATGGACCCTTCCAAGTCCATAAGCAACTGGATTACGGATTTTTAGCAGCAATTACTTGCCATTGCACAATCCAGCTAATAAAGGAGCTTCATAGATTTAATGCAGTCCCTATGAAAAGGTCAATGGCCTTTGGGTGGGGGTAAGAAATAGAAATCTCTCTCTTAAAATCCTTAAGAAGAATCTCAAGGGACCCCAAATAGATATAACTATCTTGAAAAAGAACAAAGTTGGAGATCTCAAACTTCCTGATTTCCAAACTTATCACAAAGCTACAGTAATAAAAAATGTGGTACTGGCATAAAGACAGACTTTAAGACCAACAGAATAGAATAACGCCCCAAAATAAACCCTTGCATCTACGGTCAAATGATTTTTGATAAGGGTTTCAAGACAAAGGTGCAAGAGAAAGAACACGCTTTTCAACAAATAGTGGTGGGAAAACTGGGTATCTACATGCAAAAGAATGAAGTTGGGCCTTACTTTACACCATATGAAAAAATTACTCAAAACAGATCAAAGACCTGAAGGTAGCAGCTAAAAATATAAAAACACCTAAAAGGAGCCATAGTGTAAAAGCTTTGGGACATTGGATTTGGCAATGGTTTTTTAGATTTGACATCAAAAGCACAGCAATGGCAGGAAAAAAAGATAAAATGGATTTCATCAGAATTGAAAGCTTTTGTGCATCAAAGTACACTATTAACAGAGGTAAAAGGCAACCCATAGAGTGGAAGAAAATATTGCAAATCATTTATCTGATAAGGAGTAACCAGAATATATAAAGAACTCCTACAACTCAACAACAAGAATCAAACCCCACTAAAAAATGGGCAAAGGACTTGAGTAGACATCTCTCCAAAGATACACAAATGGCCAATAAGCACATAAAAAGATACTCAACATCACTAATCATTAGAAAGATGCACACTGAAACCATGAGGTTGCACTTATACCTATTAGGTTGGCTAATATCAAGGAAAAACAAAGAAAAAGAAAATTAACAAGTGTTGGTGAGGATGCAGAGAAATTGGAACCCCTGTGCATTGTTGGTCAGAATATGAAATGGTGGAGCTATGGAAAACAGTATGGTGGTTCCTTGAAAAATTAAAAATTGAACTACCATATAGTCCACCAATCCTACTTCTGAGTATATAGCCAAAAGAACTGAAAGGAGTCTTGAGTATGATCGCACTTTTATGTGGGATCTAAACAAGTTAAATTCAAAGAACCAGAGAGCAGAATGTTATGGTTGCCAGGGGCTGGGGGGAAATGTGGAGACGTTGGTCAAAGGGCAAATTTTCAGTTATGAATAAGTTCTGGAGATTTAATATAAGCATGGTGTCTATAGTTAATACTATACTATATACTTGAAATTTGCTGAGAATATATCTTAAGTGTTCTCACCACACACACACACACACACACACACACACACACACACACACACACACAGTCTTGAAGAAATACAGGCACACCCGTGTTCATTTCAGCAGTATTCAAAATAGCCAAAAGGTGGAAGCAGCCCAAATGTTTATCAGTGAATGAATGGATAAACAAAATGTGGCTTACACATATAATAGAGCCATAAAAAGAAAGGAAATTCTGACATATGCTACAACATGGGTGAATCTTGAAGACATTATGCTATGCAAAATAAGCCAACCACAGAAAGACAAACAGCTTATGAATTACATGAGGTACCTAGAACAGTCAAATTCAGAGTGACAGAAAGTAGAACAAATTTACCATGGGCTGGGAGGGCAAGGGGAATGCAGAGTTGTAATTTAATGAGTACAGAATTTCAGTTTTGCAAGATAAAAAACTTCTGGAGATTGGTTTGCAACAATGTGAATGTACTTAACGCTACCGAACTATACAGTTAAAAATGGTTAAAGTGGTAAATATCATGTGCTGTGTATTTTACCACTATTTAAAATAAATAAAGCACTTAATTTCTTGGCAAAACTTGAACAATCTTGAAAAAGGAAAAAAAACTACATTAACTAAACAATACCAGATTGTGTTAAAAGCATCCATGAGAAAGGATGACATAATAAAACCAAGCTCCAAAACATTCTTGAAGATATACTTTCTCTTCCAAAAAACTCAAATGTTAGAACTATGTACCAAACCTAGGAACAATAAACAACTTCAACTTTTCAATGAGAAATGATGTGACACACTATCAGGCACAAAATTCACCTGTAGCACATAACCACAAATTTCTTCATTATTTTTTGGTTGTAGGTAAAGGGAGACCACAATAAAAACATGTATACAGAAGTACTGCAAAATTGATTTCTAAAAAGAAATGAAAATATTTAGCAAGATGCTCTTACCAATATGGATTTGCAGACACCTGCAACAGCCTGACAGGCCGCAGATGTAGGAAAATCAATGGGCAGATTGGGAAGACCCAAAATGGTGACCAAAGGCAAGAGTCCTTTCTGATTCACAAATTCCTGGCAGTGGTCATCTGTTGTATTGTTGCTCAGAATAGATTCCACAAATTTCATCTAGGTAATGAAAATGAAAAAGAAAATGTTAGAGACTAACCTGGAACTAAAAGGCCAGCTTGGAGTAAGAACAGGGGTAGCCTTGTATTCATGTAATCAGTATTTTCTAAGATACCAAAACCTCAGGTAAGTAAGTATAGAGATATGATATGGACCCTAAACATCTGCTAAAAACACCCACAAAAAACAAAAAACAAACACCACAAATACGAATAATTACTTCTCCCCAATCTACCTTTTTGGCTACCTAAAGTTATATAATTTGAGAGCATAGAGAGGATAAATGACTTGCTCAGAGCCACACCCATGAATTAGTGGCAAAATCAGATCTAATTCTCTTAATTTGCTCCTAGCGTGACAGTGCATTACCTCTCCCCTGGAAGCAAAAATGGATACTTTCCCTCAATGTGCCCATAATACAAATGAAAACTAGAACTCTGGAAGAGTGGTTTGGACCAAACAAAGCATTTTTTAAGGGTAACAAAGTAAAATGTGGGCAACAAACACACAGGCACAAAAGATACCATCTCTGGAAGTCTGGGAAGTGCTTAGTGGGCTAGAATAATTGCTAAGTGGGCTTCCCCTTATAGAGAAATAATTCTGGGAAAATTCAAACTCTTTACTTTTCTCTTGAGACACCTGGGAAATTAAAACGAAAAGCCACATTACTATTTTTTTTATACAAAAGAGAAATTAATGGGAAATCTAGCAAATAATGGGAAAAAATACATGTTGGACATATTCATAGAACATAATACTGGACTGGCCTAACAAATCCCACTCTTCTGCTTGGATTCCAATTGGGAATAGTAGCAATGAACAGAAAATTGGGAGTATCTAAAAAAGGGGAAGATTGTTGTCCATTTTTGGCAAACCAGTCTCACAGAACAAGGTTTGCACATCTTTGCCCACTGTTCTGCACTGTAAAGGCTCCAGTGAAAATAAATGCAAAAATCACTGGACTATTTGGTAACCCCACACGTTTTCCAGAATAACACACACTTTTACTCAGTTTGCCCTACCATGAATCTTACCACATTAAGGATGTAATCCATGAGGGGAATAGGAATACGTTCTTCTGTACCAACAACCCTGTTAAGGGAGAAAAGAGTGAGTTACAAAAATTCGCAATACTAGTACAAGAAAACAAAGGAAAGGGAAACAGCATGAAATTCTAGGTCCTTTCTTTAAGTTAGTCTTTAGTACAGCACAAGGGAAAAAAACTGAAATCAAATCTGAAGCTAGCTTTTCTAGCCAGCCTAGGTTGAGAACACAAAAGAAAAAACCAGGCCTTAACAAACTCAGCATTTGCACATATCTCAAAAGAAACTATCCTATCTTAGGCAAACTATCATAGGAGGAATCCATCGATATGAAAACAATAAGTTCTATTGAGACTACTGACACATTTGCTTAAAGATAGGAGCTAGGCAAAGAAACAAATACAACATCTTACCATGTTCTTGCATCAGGTTTAAAGTTATAATAGACGGCAGGAAATGGAATTTAATTTTGTTCAAAATTCCATGCTTAGATTGACAAACCATTCAGAACAGTTAATCAAAGATGAAGCCAACACCCAAGCCCTCCTTCCCTAACTATTTATACTTGTATCACAACAGTCCCTGAAATATCCAAAACCTGTGATCAGGTCTTTTGTTTCAAATACTTTAATGCTGCACCACAGACAAGGAGGCTGCAGTAGTGCCATAGCTGCAGGAAACAAAGCCTTTAAGCCCAATCTTGGCTTTTGCAAGAAACAAAAGGGGGGAAACCCACAATATCTATTAAAATGAAACACAATCTACCTCAAAGATGAACCCTAGGAAGGGTCAAAACTTCAGTCGAATAGGGAGCATTCTGGATATAGGCCCTTGAAGACATTTGGGTAAAGGGCAGAAATAAAAGAAGGGAGAGGTGGTGGGAGAGAGGGGGCAAGAAAACTGGCAAGAAGTTAATAGTCCTCAAGATGTAAATAAAGATTTGCCAGGCATCAAAATGCAGACTAGACAGTGGCTTCAGTGATGACATACCTAGAGCTAGAGTTTGACAAGGATATTGTGAACACTCTCAATGAAGAATACAGGGAAGAACGTACTACAAAGGGGGGGGGGGGGTGTCTGTAAGCCAGGAGTGAAATGATTCCATGGGAAGACTGCAAGTTTTCCTTGACTATAAAGTTCCTCCTCAACCACTACAGCAATCCCTACTTACAGTAATCATCCACCCCAGCCTGACTGTACCTCCTGGGAAAGAACCTAGAGATCCATCTCTACAGCTAAGGAGTGCAGGTGTGGTTCTAGCCCAAATGAAACACCTGTCCCTTTGTAAAAATCAACGGTAATGGCAAAGAGCCAAAGTAATATTATGAAATGGGACCCAGGTACTTCCCTCATTTGCTAGATGGAAGTTAGGGAGGAGAATGAGAGAGAAAACAAACCAATAATGGTTCTTAATCCACATCTAGGAACAAACTGGTAACCACTTTTTTCCACTATCCTCATCTTTTGGCTTCCAGGGTGAAAACGTCATGCAAGAATAGTAAACATGATCAACTCCCCCTTTGGAGGTAAAAAAGAAAAGGCTCCTTTAAGAATGAGACATCTGACCTGGCTTTGCAGGAACTTGGTAGATAGAAAAGAAGGAGATAAGATAATCTGTGGATGGGGATAAATATGGCTATAACACGGTGACACATATCCTAAGAAAAGCATGGAGTGAAAAAACATGAGGCCATGAGAAAATGTCAATTTACTATGACAGCTTGAAATCTGGGCATATTAGATCTAAGGTGTAAGATGTCCAGGTAGAGGAAAACATTATATGCAGATGAACATGCCCAGCTTCACTCAAAACCACCCTCCCACCTCTCAAGTTTAAGAAATCCTTCTCTTATTTTGTAGCCAGGAAAGGAAATCATATCCCAGCAGGGTGGCAGACAATCAAGGATGTGGCAAGGAAGCACTGATTCTGACTCCTTTGCACGTGAAGTCTTGCTTTCTTTCAGGTGTCCTCCACTTCCAGAAAGAGAACATTTTATTTTATTTTATTTTATTTTTTTCAACGTTTTTTATTTATTTTTGGGACAGAGAGAGACAGAGCATGAACGGGGGAGGGGCAGAGAGAGAGGGAGACACAGAATCGGAAACAGGCTCCAGGCTCCGAGCCATCAGCCCAGAGCCTGACGCGGGGCTCGAACTCACGGACCGTGAGATCGTGACCTGGCTGAAGTCGGACGCTTAACCGACTGCACCACCCAGGCGCCCCCAGAAAGAGAACATTTTAATCAAAATAGAAGATGCTGTTAGAATGAAGGTAGAGTTTCCTTCTCAGACAAGGGTAAGACATCTGCTCAACAAAGCAATGTACAGTACTTAGTAGTTAATGCCTCTCCTCAAAAAGAAAACAAAAACTCATACCAACAGGCTCATTACTTCCTAGAGTTGTAAAAAGGTACCGATTTTGGAGTCTAGGCCTTCACTCCTTCTATCTACTCGACCATAATTTTCTCTTAAGTTCCCAGCAATCCTTCAACACTAGCCTAAACCCATTCATATCCACACCTAAAACATTCCTGCTTTTCTCAGAACTAGTTATTTATAAACCAAAAGAGCACTTATTAAATGAATAAATGCATGACAGTCCAGAGGGATCACACCCTCAAGAGTTATACCTACAATAGTTACATTTCATTCCTAGCATGTGAACAATATAAGCTTCAAAGAGCCACTATCAGCCAGCAGTCTTTAAGCCCACCCCCATCCCCATTTCACCATCTAGGTAGTCAATTTTAATATAAAACAAACCTTAAATAGAAATAAGAAGGAAAATCTACTGTGCCTGGTTACAACCATACAGTACATTCCAAAGACTTCTGATTTATCTGGAATGAACAGATAGTAATCAAACAAAAAACAAAGACCAACAACAAGTCCCTGTAATTCTTAAGGACTTCTTAGGAGACAGGCTTCAAAAGTATGATGTTTCATATGTGCTCACTTATGCAAACAATTAAGCAATGATACGAATACTATACCAACAATGGGAACATAAGTTCTCTGAGAGAAGCCCATCAACTTGATCTAGTGAACTGATTCAATTTCATGAACTTTTTAAGGACACCTTCCTAAGGCAACCAATACAATTAAAATATGAAAGGATAAATGATACACAATGGTCAAAGAAAGAAAAACAAGACTCCTAGGGCTGGAAGAATCTTATAATGATCTAATACAACTCCCTAGCTTTTATAGATGAAAATGACATGCCCAAGGTCACAAGGCTAGGGGACCTGTCTTGCAAACACTTACTGCTGATTAGGCTCAGTTTCATTCTGTTGGGCAGAATTAAAGCTCTGCATGGCCTGTACTTCTTCTTCCTCCTCATCCTCACTAGAGGCTTCTTCTGCAGCATGATTAGACCTTGGAGGAGGAGCAGTGGCAGTGCCATCTGCCTTCTGGATTGATGGCTTCTGACAGATGTATTTAGGGTCTCTTCCAAGGTTACAAATTTCTTCAAGTAACTGAAAGACACAGGAAATATTATTTATTAGTAAATAAGAAATGGGACAACTAACACATTTTTGGAGCATTTTCTATGTGTTGTACACAGAAGTGCTAACACAAAACACTTTATCTTGACATATGTATGTAACATACATCACTCCTGGAATATATCCTATTTACACACAATCCTATTTTACACACAAGGTAACTGAAGTTTCGTGAAGTTAAGTAACTTGTTCAGGATCACATAGCTGTTAAGTGACTAACCTGACTCCATGTCCTAATTCATAAGCACCAGGCATATACTATACTGTAACTGGCAGGGCTACTAAATGTGAAAAAAAATTTCAAGAAACAAAGGTTAGAAAAACTAATATGCTTTTACAAATAGAAGCTAAATCCTGGCAACTTGTTAATACCCTATAGGAGAAAATAATACTTAAGTGACTTTCTGGGGGTAGGAGGGGGGGCAAGGACCAACCCAAGGATAAGGAGAAAATAAGGTAGACATAATCATCTTCTAGGAATAGCCCAAGAATCCCAATGACTTCTAGTAGGTCAAGCTTTTTTCTTAAAAACTCCCCCTTAACTGCTCTCTCATGCCCACGGTCAGCCTTATCACTTCATACCTTAATGATTGCAGTTGTTGCATCTGTTTTGAGGGTGGGCTGATGTCTCATGAGCTCATCAACAGCACTCCCCAGGTTAGATGCGGTATCCCCTTAAAGGAAAAAATGAACTGTTAGAAAGACTGAAGAAAATAGAGCTTGAGCTATTTTCTCTGCCAATACGAGGAGGAAAGAAGAAACTGAGAAGGTTGTTGTGATTTTCTAATGCCATGCTTTCTCAAATGAATTCACACCAAACTCTGAAAGCAAATAACTGGGGAGGAAAAAGGAACTTTATCAGTCTAGTGAAAACATAAAAAAAAAAATTTTAACTTATTTATTTTGTGAGAGAGAGCGAGCACACAAGTGGGGGAGGGACAGAGAGAAGCAGAGACAGAATCCCAAGCAGGTTCCACACCATCAGCGTAGAGCCCATTGTGAGGCTTGAACCCACAAACCGTGAGATCATGACCCGAGCTGAGATCAAGAGTGGGATACCCAACCGACTGTGCCACCCAGGTGGCCCTAGTGAAAACATTTTAAAATAACCACATATTCTACATTCTACTCTGGCAATCTCTAATGCCAAGGTCTGAACTAGGAGGGAGGGAGAGAGAGGAGCATAAAACCATTAACACACTGGCTGCCCCAATTAAGAACGATATTGGCTAGAATGCTACGGTGGTGGCTGAAAGCACAAAGCACATTTGTGAAAACTAGATTCTGGAGTCCTACCTTCTCATTATTCTGTAATAATCTGGCCTCAAATACACTGAGAAGAAAATCTATTAATTTCTTACTATCGTAGGGACTTGAACATTAGAATAGAAGAGCAACACCTTGGGACTCTATATCTCCTGTTGCAACAGATTCGATGGTGGGCCTGGAAATCTACTGCCCCTAATACCCATTTCTCACTAGCGCCATGACCGTACATTTAATAATGAATGGTTGATAGTCTGAGGAACACCACTCCTTTGTTGCTGACATCTAAAAGGTCACCGGAAAAGAGTCGTTACTATAGTTCAAGCTCTGGTCACTGAGGTGTCTCAGTGGCACAGAGTGATGACAGGTGGAAATGTGGGAGACCCTCCTTCTGTTTTGCTGCCTCTGTCAGACCCCATGTCCTAAGTGACCTCGCCCCCAAGATCTTCACTGGATAATTCTTGCTCCCCCAGGTTCTCCCATTGTGATAGAAGCACAGTATAGGCCTTGCTGCCTGGGAGCCCATAGGGGAATCTGGGACTGCCTCTCCTGCCCTGACCAAAGAGGAGGGGGTGTAGTCCCTGTAAGTCACTCTACTACAGTTTAGCTTCTGACCAGCCCAAACCCTGCAGCCAATTGGAGCTTGAGGATATGGCCTGGAGGCACCACCCAGAGATCTGGAGCCACTCAGGGGCACCTGGGGACATGATCTGGTCCCCTTGGTGGCCTAGGAAGGAAAAAGTTTCTATGGCCAAAGTTTGGTTTTCCCAACATTTGTCCCAATTCAGATTAAAACCCTGAACTTACACACACACACACACACACACACACACACACACACACACACACACTGAACTGTTGAGAAGCATGAAAATATGAGCAGAGGATAAGGATGAAGTCTTCTTTTCTACCTGCAATACAACGTATATAGTGATACAACTATAATTACAGTGATAACTCCCATTAAGCTTAGCACATCTAACCAGAGAAACGACGGGAGTTCAAGAAAGGACTTCCTTGCCAATTGGTGGCTTGATAACCATCTAACATCTAAAATCTTGGCACCAGGGGAAGATGGCGACGTAGGAGGATGCTGGGCTCACTGCTTCCTGCGGATCATTTAGACTCCACCCACACCTGCCTAAATGACCCAGAAAATCTCCAGAAGATTAGCAGAACAGATTCTCCAGAGCCAAGCGTAGACAAGAGATCCATGGAAGACGGTAGGAAGGGCAGAGAGGCGGTGCGTGCTACACAGACTGGCGGGAGGGAGCCAGGGCGGGGGCAGCCTGCCGGCAAAGCAGAGGCCCCAAGTCTGGCTTGCAAAAACGGAGGCGCCGGATGGAGGGTGTTCTGATGGCAAGGGGGACTGAAAATCTGGAAGGTTATAAGTTACCAGATCTGCTCGGAGAACGGGAGGGCTGGAGGACAACGGGAGGGAGAGTTGTTGAGCCCCGGACAACAGAGTGCAGCTTGGCTGAGAACAAAGGCGCTCGCCAGGACCATCTCCCTCGCCCATCCCCCACCCCAAATCCCAAAGGGAACCAGTTCTTGTCAGGGAACTTCCTTGCTCCACACAAACACCCAACGCTGTGCTTCTGGGGATCCATCCCTCCAGTGGGTCTGACTCCCTCGCGGTGCCGCAGGGCCCCTCCCGAAGCGAAGGAAAAGTGAGCTGAGCCTGCCCCTCCTGCCCCTGTGCACCTTGCCAATCCACCCCAGCTAATATGCCAGATCCCCAGCACCACAAGCCTGGCAGTGTGCAAGTAGCCTGGGCGGACCACGCCACCCCACAGTGAATCCCGCCCCTAGGAGAGGGGAAGAGAAGGTACACACCAGTCTGACTGTGGCCCCAGCGGTGGGCTAGGGGCAGACATCAGGTCTGACTGCGGCCCCGCCCACCAACGCAAGTTATTCAAGACAGCACAGGGGAAGTGCCCTGCAGTTCCACACCACTCCAGGGACTATCCAAAATGATGAAATGGAAGAATTCCCCTCAAAAAAACCTCCAGGAAGTAACAACAGCTAACGAACTGATCAAAAACGATTTAAACAATATAACAGAAAGTGAATTTAGAATAGTCATAAAATAAATCGCTGGGCTTGAAAACAATATAAAGGACGGCAGATTATCTATTGCTACAGAGATCAAGGGACTAAGGAACAGCCAGGAGGAGCTAAAAAATGCTATCAACAAGCTGCAAAATAAAATGGAGACAAACACAGCTCAGATTGAAGAGGCAGAGGAGAGAATAGGTGAACTAGAAGATAAAATTATGGAAGAAGAAGCTGAGAAAGAGATAAAAAAATATAGGAGTATGAGGAGAAAATTAGAGAACTAAGTGATGCACTAAAGACCAATAATCTACGCATAATTGGTATTCCAGAGGAGGAAGAGAGAGGGAAAGGTGCGAAGGGTACTTGAAGAAATAATAGCTGAGAACTTCCCTGATCTGGGGAAGGAAAAAGGCATTGAAATCCAAGAGGCACAGAGAACTCCCTTCAGACGTAACTTGAATCCATCTTCTGCATGACATATCATAGTGAAATTAGCAAAATACAAAGATAAAGAAAAAATTCTGAAAGCAGCTAGGGATAAACGTGCTCTAACATATAAAGGGAGACTTATAAGACTCATGACCGATCTCCCTACTGAAACTTGGCAGGCCAGAAAGGAATGGCAGGAGAATTTCAATGTGATGAATAGAAAAAATATGCAGCCGAGAATCCTTTATCCAGCAAGTCTGTCCTTTAGAATAGAGGGAGAGATAAAGGTCTTCCCAAACAAAAACTGAAGGAATTCACCACTAAATCAGCCCTACAAGAAATCCGAAGGGGGATCCTGTGAGACAAAGTACCAGAGACATCGCTACAAGCATGAAACCTACAGACATCACAATGACTCTAAACCCATATCTTTCTATAACACTGAACGTAAATGGACTAAATGCGCCAACCAAAAGACACAGGGTATCAGAATGGATAAAAAACAAGACCCATCTATTTGCTGTCTACAAGAGACTCATTTTAGACCTGAGGACACCTTCAGATCAAAAGTGAGGGGATGGAGATTTATCATGCTACTGGAAGTCAAAAGAAAGCTGGAGTAGCCATACTTATATCAGACAAACTAGACTTCAAAGTAAAGGCTGTAACAAGAGATGAAGAAGGGCATTATATAATAATCACAGGGTCTATCCATCAGGAAGAGCTAACAATTATAAATATCTATGCACCAAATACGGGAGCCCCCAAATATATAAAACAATTACTCACAAACATAAGCAACCTTATTGATAACAATGTGGTAATTGCAGGGGACTTTAACACTCTACTTACAAAATGAAAAGATCATCTAGACACATGGTCAATAAAGAAACAAGGGCCCTGAATGATACATTGGATAAAATGGACTTGACAGATATATTTAGAACTCTGCATCCCAAAGCAACACAATATACTTTCTTCTCGAGTGCACATGGAACATTCTCCAAGATAGATCACATACTGGGTCACAAAACAGCCCTTCATAAGTATACAAGAATTTAGATCATACCATGCACACTTTCACACCACAATGCTATGAAGCTTAAAATCAACCACAAGAAAAAGTCTGGGAAACCTCCAAAAGCATGGAGGTTAAAGAACACCCTACTAAAGAATGAGTGGGTCAACCAGGCAATTAGAGAAGAAATTAAAAAATATATGGAAACAAACGAAAATGAAAATACAACAATCCAAACACTTTGGGATGCAGCGAAGGCAGTCCTGAGAGGAAAATACATTGCAATCCAGGCCTATCTCAAGAAGCAAGAAAAATCCCAAATACAAAATCTAACAGCACACCTAAAGGAAATAGAAGCTGAGCAGCAAAGACACCCCTAACTCAGCAGAAGAAGAGAAATAATAAAGATCAGAGCAGAAATAAGTAATATAGAATCTAAAAAAACTGTAGAGCAGATCAATGAAACCAAGAGTTGGTTTTTTGAAAAAATAAACAAAATTGACAAACCTCTAGCCAGGCTTCTCAAAAAGAAAAGGGAGATGACCCAAAGAGATAAAATCATGAATGAAAATGGAATTATTACAACCAATCCCTCAGAAATATAAGCAATTATCAGGGAATACAATGAAAAATTATATGCCAACAAACTGGACAACCTGGAAGAAATGGACAAATTCCTAACCACCCACACTCTTCCAAAACTCAATCAGGAGGAAATAGAAAGCTTGAACAGACCCATAACCAGCAAAGAAACTGAATCAGTTATCAAAAATCTCCCAACAAATAAGAGTCCAGGACCACATGGCTTCCCTGGGGAATTCTACCAGGCATTTAAAGCAGAGATAATACCTATCCTACTCAAGCTATTCCAAAAATAGAAAGGGAAGGAAAACTTCCAGACTCATTGTATGAAGCCAGTATTACTGATTCCTAAACCAGACAGAGACCCAGTAAAAAAGAGAACTACAGGGCAATACCCCTGATGAATACGGATGCAAAAATTCTCAATAAGATACTAGCAAATAGAACTCAACAGCTTATAACGAGAATTATTCACCATGATCAAGTGGGATTCATTCCTGGGATGCACGGTTGGTTCAACATTCGCAAATCAATCAACGTGATACATTACATTAATAAAAGAAAAGATAAGAACCATATGATCCTGTCAACCGATGCAGAAAAAGCATTAGACAAAATTCAGCATCCTTTCTTAATAAAAACCCTTGAGAAAGTCGGGATAGAAGGAACATACTTAAACATCAAAAAGCCATTTATGAAAAGCCCACAGCTAACATCATCCTCAAAGGGGAAAAACTGAGAGCTTTCCCCCTGAGATCAGGAACACGACAGGGATGTCCACTCTCACCACTGTTGTTTCACATAGTGTTGGAAGTGCTAGCATCAGCAATCAGACAACAAAAGGAAATCAAAGGCATCAAAGTTGGCCAAGATGAAGTCAAGCTTTCACTTTTTGCAGATGACATGATATTATACATGGAAAATCTGATAGACTCCACCAAAAGTCTGCTAGAACAGATACATGAATTCAGCAAAGTTGCAGGATACAAAATCAATGTACAGAAATCAGTTGCATTCTTATACGCTAACAATGAAGCAACAGAAAGACAAATAAAGAAACTGATCCCATTCACAATTGCACCAAGAAGCATAAAATACCCAGGGATAAATCTAACCAAAGATGTACAAGGTCTGTATGCTGAAAACTATAGAAAGCTTATGAAGGAAATTGAAGAAGATATAAAGAAATGGAAAAACATTCCGTGCTCATGGATTGGAAGAATAAATATTGTTAACATGTCAATACTACCCAAAGCTATCTACACATTCAATGCAATCCCAATCAAAATTGCACCAGCATTCTTCTCGAAACTAGAACAAGCAATCCTAAAATTCATATGGAACCACAAAAGGCCCTGAATAGCCAAAGTAGTTTTGAAGAAGACCAAAGCAGGAGGCATCACAATCCCAGACTTCAGCCTCTACTACAAAGCTGTAATCATCAAGACAGCATGGTATTGGCACAAAAACAGACACATAGACCAATGGAATAGAATAGAATCCCCAGAACTAGACCCACAAAAGGATGGCCAACTAATCTTTGACAAAGCAGGAAAGAACAGCCAATGGAAAAAAGACAGTCTCTTTAACACATGGTGCTGGGAGAACTGTACAGCAACATGCAGAAGAATGAAACTAGACCACTTTCTTACACTATTCATAAAAATAAACTCAAATGGATAAAGGACCTGAATGTGAGACAGGAAACCACTAGAACCCTAGAGGAGAAAGCAGGGAAAAACCTCTCTGACCTCAGCCGCAGCAATTTCTTACTTGACACATCCCCAAAGGCAAGGGAATTAAAAGCAAAAATGAACTGTTGGGACCTCATGAAGATAAAAAGCTTCTGCACAGTAAAGGAAACAATCAACAAAACGAAAAGGCAACCAACGGAATGGGAAAAGATACTTGCAAATTACATATCAAAGGGCTAGTATCCAAAATCTATAAAGAGTTCACCAAACTCCACACCCAAAAACCAAATAATCCAGTGAGGAAATGGGCAGAAAACACGAATAGACACTTCTCTAAAGAAGACATGCAGATGGCCAACAGGCACATGAAAAGACGCTCAACGTCGCTCCTCATCAGGGAAATATAAATCAAAACCACACTCAGATGTCACCTCACGCCAGAGTGGCCAAAATGAACAAATCGGGAGACTATAGATGCTGGCGAGGATATGGAGAAACGGGAACCCTCTTGCACTGTTGGTGGGAATGCAAATTGGTGCAGCCGCTCTGGGAAACAGTGTGGAGGTTCCTGAAAAAATTAAAAATAGACCTACCCTATGACCCAGCAGTAGCACTGCTAAGAATTTACCCAAGGGATACAGGAATACTGATGCATAGGGGCACTTGTACCCCAATGTTTATAGCAGCACTCTCAACAATAGCCAAATTGTGAAAAAGCCTAAATGTCCATCAACTGATGAATGGATAAAGAAATTGTGGTTTATATACACAATGGAATACTACGTGGCAATGAGAAAGAATGAAATATGGCCCTTTGTAGCCACGTGGATGGAACTGGAGAGTGTGATGTTAAATGAAATAAGCCATACAGAGAAAGACAGATACCATATGTTTTCATTCTTATGTGGATCCTGAGAAACTTAACAGAAACCCATGGGGGAGGGGAAGAAAAAAAAAAAAAGAGGTTAGGGTGGGAGAGAGCCCAAGCATAAGAGACTCTTAAAAACTAAGAACAAACTGAGGGTTGATGGGGGGTGGGAGGGAGGGCAGGTTAGGTGATGGGTATTTAAGAGGGCATCTTTTGGGATGAGCACTGGGTGTTGCATGGAAACCAATTTGAGAATAAATTTCATACATTAAAAAAAATAATAAAAAGAATTAAAATCTTGGCACCAATTATAAGATAAATCCTGGTTACTTACCTAGAGGATCAGAGCTCCTCCTCCTTCGCATGGCTGGGAGGTAATCCGGAGACAGAAGAACTTTGAAAAGACGTTCAAAAGGCTGACACTGTACAAATGACTGAAGACCTCGGGCATTCAAGCAGAGTGCACTAAACACATTTGGGAGGGAGCCAAGGACTTCACGGGTAGCAGGAACCTAGAGAGAAGATAAAGTGAGTCTGAAGACATCTAAAATAATTCAGATGTAGATGCCAGGAAATTTTGACCAGGGTACTGCACAGAGATAGTAGGGTGTATGTCTCTGTATCATCCTCTGTGGGGAGGGGTATGTACAGAGCAATTTTCACACAAAAGCAGAAAAGGACTCACATCTTTGATAAGTAGTGCATGAAGCATGACATCTGTTAATCCATTGTCCTGGAGTGAGGAGAGCAGTGATGGTTCTTGAAATACAAACACAGTCACCACTTCAGTAGCTAAAAAAGACAAGAAATATGAGAAAGTGGGAGATTCTTTACAGGTATTAACAAAACTCCAAGGGCTTAAAAAACACCAACTCAATATACAACAAATGAAATGCCTCTGAAACGAAACTTCACTGCTCATCAAAAGACCACTATTAAGAATTTGGTGACAAACCTTCAAGATTTTTATGGGCAATGTACAGGCATAAAAATAATTATGAATACCATACTGAATACTGAAAAATATACCAAGAGAGATTTCAGGTGCTCTCATAACATAAAAAAAAAAAGGTAACTATGTGGATGCCTTGTTAATTAGGTTGATTATAGAAATCACTTTGTTATGCATACCACCAGATCATGTTCTTCATCTTAAAAGTATGTAGTTTTATTAAATATGTAAATGAAAAACAAAAACATTAAGATTTAATGAGCATATTTTTATAACGATGAGGTTATACTGCTATATAACCTATTTCTTCTAAATTATAATATGTACCATACATACTCCTTTATTTTTCCCAGTCACTGTAGTTCATTCAATTTGACTGGCTGCATACCATTCCCCTAAATACATGAACCTCTGTGGATATAAACTAGTCCACAACTGTGAGAACTGATAAACCTAAAATATCTTTTTTTGTTTGTTTAAGCAGAAAAAATATCTAAAATTGGGGAGAGGGGTTTGCTGGGTTGAGGTAAATATAAACGTAACTGATGGAATAGACAAAATGTCTTCTAAAAAGCCTTTCACCAATTTTAAAATACCATTAGCATTATTAAGAGTTCTTAGGTATTATTCTGACCAATTTTTGACAATATACTTTAAATGTGCTGTCGGGGCACCTGGGTGGCTCAGTCAGTTAAGTGTCCGACTTCGGCTCAGGTCATGATCTCACAGTTCATCATGAGTTTGAGCCCTGCCTTGGGCTCTCTGCTGTCAGCCCAGGGCCCACTCTGGACCCTCTGTCCCCATCGTCTCTCTGTCCCTCCCTTGCTTGTGCTCATTCTCTCTTAAAATAAATAAATGTTAAAAAAAGTGCTATAAAGACTAACATCAATGCTCAAGAAGAAATTAACATTAAAAGGTAATCGAAAGTGAAACTAGATATAATTGAAAAAACACAAAATTTAGTGAAATTGCAAGCAAATAGCATGAATAATTAAAACCAGTAACTAGCCCTTTGAAAAGACTGAAAAAGCTTACAGACTTATGGGTAATCTAAGAAAAGCAAGCAATATGTCAGCAATGAAAAAAAGGATCTAACCGGGTTCAGAACAATAAAGTTCTTTTACAAACTGTATGTTAATAATGAATGAAATGCAATGCTTTCTTTTCTAAGAAAATGTCATAAAAATTGATTCTCAAGAAATGACAGCAAAAGAGACTACACCAATAACCACAAGAATTTTTAGAAGTAAAAATACCAAGTAACAGAAAGGCACTGAACCAAAAGTTTTAGATGCAAGTGTTATTAAACCTTCTAAGATCCATTAAGACAAGGCCTGTCAGCTCATTTTACGAGATTTAAAATTTTTTATTTTATTTTATTTTATTTTTTTTTTTAATTTTTTTTTTCAACGTTTATTTTATTTTTGGGACAGAGAGAGACAGAGCATGAACGGGGGAGGGACAGAGAGAGAGGGAGACACAGAATCGGAAACAGGCTCCAGGCTCCGAGCCATCAGCCCAGAGCCCGACGCGGGGTTCGAACTCACGGACCGTGAGATCGTGACCTGGCTGAAGTTGGACGCTTAACCGACTGCGCCACCCAGGCGCCCCTAAAATTTTTTATTTTAAAACCTGACAAAGAGGTGCACACACACACAATATTAATAAACCATGTGTAAAACAAACTTGTAATGCTGATACCTGAGATCTAAATGATACCAAAGGATTTTATCTGTTTAAGATGGTGAATAGAGCACCTCTCATCTATTCCAAATGTCATTGAAATGGCAAATACATGACAATTACTGGGGACCAACAGCTGTCAATGGTCTTTGGGATTTGTGATGGGCTATAAACTTATGGAAAAGTTAAGTCCTTTTGCGGGTTCCTACTGGTATATAATACACCCTTCCGTAGATCTTTTCTTCTTTTTTTTTTTTTTTTTACAAATGTCTTAATTCCAAGGCGTCACTAAAATTTAGTATTCATAAACTAAAACTAATGTTCTACTAGAGGTTACTAGAGCATCAAATTTGTTATTTTCCAGAGGTCTAACTAAAAGGCTATGTCATAATGCTACTAATGCAATCTGACAGTTTAAACCCTCTTTTAAAATTAACAGATGACCAAATATTAGAATTTAAAAAAGGAAACACACAAAATCCAACTGGCTCCATATGGGACCTAGCAACTGACTCCTAAGAGTTAAATAATGAAAGACAACTCTCAAAAAATTAATGATTAAATTGAAACTAGAATCTACAAAACCCATAAAACAGCAATGGTGTGTTAAGACAAAGGGTCCCTTAATAATAAGGAAACAGAGGGGCGCCTGGGTGGCTCAGTTGGTAAAGTGTCCAACTTTGGCTCAGGTCATGATCTTGCGGTTCATGGGTTCGAGCCCCATGTCAGGCTCTGTGTTGACAGCTCAGATCCTGGAGCCTGCTTCAGATTCTGTGTCTCCCTCTCTTTCTGCCCCTTCCCCACTCCTGCTAGCTCTCTCGCTCAAAAATAAACATTATAAAAATTTAAAAGAATAAGGAAATAGAAATTTTAAAAGTTTGTAACAAATAAGAAGTTTGATAATTCAGTAGGCATCTTGCAAAATTATAGAGAGAAATTCTCTCAGGAAGTGACATGTGATCAATGTGGTAGGCTTACTAGCTATATAATAGGGCTTCCTGGAAAGAATAAGTAAGAGGAACCAAATTCAGGAATTTTCCTGAAGCAAAAAAAAATACTCAGATATTAGAAAGGGCCTAACCAAGTGCTATGAGAGAATACTGAAAAGAAACAGAACGAAATACATCCTGGTGAAATTTGTGAACTCTAAGAATAGAGAAAATGAAGTTACCTACAAAGGAACAAGAACCAGTTTAACATCATGGTTATCTACACTATGTAACATTAGAAGACAATGGAGAAAGGTCTAAAAAATTCTGAAAGTAAAAGAAGTATAACACTTTAAAAATTACCCAAAGATGTACTCCAACAAAATTAAAATGAGTAAGAAAGGAAAAATCAAGAGTTACTAAAAAAAGAAGACAAAGAAAATGATGAGAAAGGGGTGAAGGCAGGTTGAAGGTCTTATTTTATTCAGCTTGGCAGAAGACAAACTGAGAAATTTTTAAAGTTTAGATGTCGATAAAACAATATAGGAATAACTATTACAAAAAAAGGAGTAAGAAAATTAAGACTCAGAATATGAAAAAAAAATTAACAGAAGACACAAGACTTGAAACAAAAGAAAAACACTGGCAGTCACAAAAAATTTGTCAACATATAAAATTCTTCAAGATAAAAAAAAAGCACAATAGTTGTATGAATAAATCATTCTGCCGAAAACAACTAAAGGGTGGATTGAATACTTGAAACATCTTTTAAAATGTGAAGAGCAGACAAAGTAAATTATAGTTAAAAGGTCCAAAATAAGTCAAAGTGTGAACTTACAGCCTCAGGCTTTTGTCTTAAAAGCACAGGGAACATACCTTGATTAATAGAGTAGGAAATCCAGTAGAAAGGGAGTCTGTCTATGTTACAGATGGCAATTACACCAATTACATGTGATGGAGCCTGCTGGAAAAGTTGTTGCTTTCTAACTCATGACCAGGTCACTTCTGATAAAGGATGGGGCTCAAGAGTCAGCCCAACTAGACAGCTGACTGCAGTCATTCTAGTACTGGAGGACACACCTCAATAAAGGTATGACCACTGTTCACATTTTTATAGACACCTGGATGATAGCTAATGGCCTTATTGGTTTTTTGGTCAATGGGCTCAAAAGTTACCACATTCAGGATGGTGCCCAAAGGGCTTTCTACACTGGGAATATATTGCTGCTCAAACTTTGCATATTACAATGAAAGTCTGATGTCTCCACTCATGCCAAGACTGCCACAGAGGAAGCTCATACTTATGCCATAGCTGACTGACTTGTTCATACTTTTCAAATAAGCTCAGATATTATTCCTTGACCATGGCTCAACAGGCCCTATGAGACCTCCAGCCATCACAGTCCCAGACCGTTTAAAATTTGGGCTAAATGCCACAGCATCCAATGCTACTGGCCTTGGCCCAAGCTCCAGCCTCCCAATGTGATCTTTGCACAACGTCCTGCCATTGGTGGCATAGTCAATGGGAATACATACAAAGGGGTGAATACCCCTTCTCTGACTGGGAAATTCATTTTATCGAGTCACTGTCCCTATCTGCTGGTTCAAGTACTATGCCCTCACAAAGATTCAGTGTTCTTGGTTTACCCTTTCTGCCATGCTTAATATAAGCCGCATTAAATGTTAGTTTCCTTTTAGCATCCAGATAACACTGACTCTGATGTGGGTACACATTTTATCCATTCAGTCTGAGCATGGGCAGTACAAACAAGGCACCACCTGGGACTTCCAACTTATCACCTGCAGACAGCAGACCTAATACAAAAACCTAATAATCTACTTAAAGACATGCTCTTAAATTTATGAAATGGACAATGGTCTACTGAATTGGTCTCTATTTGCCCACTTTTTTCTTATCCTAAACTGTCAACATTTTAAGTCATAGGACATCCTAACAAGATCCTCAACGAGGACCTCTCTATTCCTTCTCTAGCCACAAAAGGGACAGTTTCCACGTATGAATCTATAATACCTAAATAGAATCAATCCCTCCTCACTTAAAGACTTTTTTATCCTGGTGCAACCTACGCTAGGATTGGTGCCTGTAGTGAGAGTTAGGTAACAAAGGAATCCACTGAAAACTGAAGGCCTTCACCCTCTCAGACTACTCTGTATGCCACAAAAAGAAGGTCTTTGCTGAAGACCTTTCCCAATATAATAGTTTCAAAGGTTGGTTAACTGGAGGTCCCTCTTGGTAGGAAATGTAGGTCTTGGTGCCTGCCTGTTCCCACACCTATAATTTTATGGTTCTTCTAAAGAGGAAAGAAAGACCTTAGATTAGTTCCCAGTACTAACCTTCTCAAACAGGATGCTAGCTCTTGATCCACCCTATTAGAGAGATAACGAACAGCAAACCCCTATAGAATCTGGGTTAACAATACCTGTGACTTCCATAATAAATGGGCACCTCCACCACACCAAGACCTATAGACCACAACAGATCTGAAAATATTATGGAACATTCTGGTTCTGGTTGGCCTGGCAATGCCTGATTTGGCTCATGGCCTGGGTCTAGGAATCTACCATTCCAACTCAATCAATGCCACACTCTTTGGTCTCCTCTACGCCCATGCTATGACCTCAATTATTTGGGGATATTCAATCAGTCCACAGTTCCCCGTAAGAAATTACTCTATAACTCCTAGACACAATGTCATACTGACATTCAGTCACTTTTGTAATTATTTCTCAAATGTATAAAGCCTTCCATTAAAGGTTTTGGGCTAGGCCAGGACTCCCATCAACCTAGCATCCTAGATGATGATTTCAGTACAACTGGTAGTCCCAGGCTCAGTGGTGACACCCCCAAATATTAACTGCACCTGTAATGGGTGACCACATAACTTGTTACCATTCCAAGAGCCCCATTATCTGACAGTCCCACACTTCACTTTCCATTACTCCACCGTAACTGTACCAACATTTCCCATCTTCCTCAACCTGATAGACAATATTTATGTAATATTAACAGAGAACGTAACCTGAGCACTAAAACTCTAGCAATGTTAACAGGTGCCCAAGCCCAGGCAATCAGTTATATAAGTAACTCTTGTCCCCTTGGAGGTCTTCAGTATTGATATTGACTACCTACCACCCTCTCCGGTTAAGCAGTCCATAATAATCATCATAGTGTTGGCATCAGCTAAGCTAGGAATAGAGCACAAGCAGACATGAACACGTTAAAATGTGGCAGCACTAAGACAGACGGTGAGAGAGAAGAAAAGGCAGTTAGAAAAGTTAAAAGGGATACAGTTGGGTATAAAAGTGGGGTAAAAGGGCCAGAGGCTGAATTTGGGAGGAGTCAGAATCCTTATTTGGTTGGTTTCAGCACATAGTTGTTGAACAAGACTTCACAACCTCACCAGATGCTTCCTCACTGACTTCCTTCATGCCCTTCCAGCTTCCCCCACCAATCCAGTCTACTCAATGATGCCCTCCACCACGTTGAGACTATTTTGCCCTTGCATGTCTTCCCTGATATAATTTGGCCACTAGAAACTCCACCCCTCCAACCACCTTAGGCTACTGGATCTATGACACAACTCCTGTTCAGCAAAGTCATACATTCTACTCCATCAACTGCTCCCTTCTAACCCACACGATGACCTGTGTCCTATGAACATTTAGTACCCAGGTACCCTAGTTTCAACCAGAATGTCTAGCTCTTTCATCGAGTTTTGCCACAAAAGGGAGCACTGGGCCATCTTTTTATCTATTATATTGAGCTGCACCTTAGGTGTTTTTAATTCTGTAACACAGATACCTTTTATAGAGACTATCTCAACAATGGCACAACTGGCTGACCATATAAACCAAACACCTCAAGCCTTAGAAGCCCTTAATGAGGTAAAAAGGAGTCTAGCTGCTATGATAGTTGGTAAAAAGATTGGCATTTAACTATCTACTGTTACTTTAAGGTGGTGCTTGTGCCTTAAATGGGACTTCCTGCTGCATGTGGGCTAATATACAGGTTCAAGTATCCAGAATACTTCAACAAAATAAAGGAACTAAACATCCAACTATATTATAAAAATGTGCCAAGAGATTCTCAAAACCCCTTTAATTTTGTTTCCTGGCTCTCTCCTTCTGCCTGGGGTGAAAGGCTGTAGTATCACTTATGGAGCTAAAACAGTAATTGTTGGACTAATTATTTTAAATTGGCTTTGCAAATCTGGTCCCTCTCAAGTACAAGTTTATTTATAGGAAACCAGGAAGGTTGCTATGTTAATTCAAACATCAGGGACGAATCAAGACTCTAGAGAAGGAATTCTGCCTTCCACTAATGTTTGCTTTAGTGTTCTAAGTCTCATTTCTGGCTTCCTGCGTCATGCTGAGAGGCCTCACTTGCTCCCCGCCCACACCCCACGTGTCCTCTTGCTGCCTCCTTTAAACTTCCCCTTTATAAGATGCCTGTGTACCTGGCTTTTCTCTGTTCTAGGGTTTCCTCTCAGAAAGAGCCATCCTTCTCTGCCTCTTGACTTGGGACTTCTCTACCTGTGTAACAAATCTTCAATCATACCAAAGGGCTGCTGTCATGAGTTCTGTCATATGAACCTAACCTTGGGAGGGAGTCTATGTCAAGATAGAGTTGTTGTAATACAAAGAAACACTTCCTCAACCTGACAAAGAGGAACAAAACCTTCTGCTAACCTCAAACTTAAGGGTGAAATACTGAATGCTTTTCCCTTGAGTTCATGAACAAAGCAAAAAGGCCCATTCTCACCACCTCTATTTAGCACTGTATTGGAAATCTTTGCCAATGCACGAAGACATAAAAAGCAAAAAAAAAAAAAAAAAAAAAAAAAAAATTAAAAAAAAGAACTATTTGTAGATGACAAAACTGTATAGAATATCTTAAGAAATTAACAAAGCAATTATGGGGGTGTACCTGTGTGGCTCGGTTAAGTGTCCAACTCTTGATTTCAGCTCAAGTCATGATCCCAGGGTGTGGGCTCTGTGCTGAGCATGGAGCCTGCTTGAGATTCTCTCCCTCCCTCTCTCTGCCCCTCCCCCAATCACCCATGTGCTCTCTTCTCAAAATAAATAAACTTTGAAAAAAATCTTTAAAAATAAAAACAAAGCAACTATAAACTACAAAGTGAATCTAGCAAGGTCATAGGACATGAACTTTAAATTTAAAAATCCTAATTTGCTTCAGCAAGGGAGTAAGTACCAAGTTGAAGTAGCCAAAACTACTCCCTCCAGACATCCCAAAGTATCAAAACAAAACGTGTTACTGGTACAAGGAGGTTTCCTCTATTTCTACACTTCCCATTACGTTCCTTTAGTTTCTTTCATTTATATTTTAGAGAAAGACTGCGGATGAGGAGAGGGGCAGAAGGGGAGAGAAAGGAGGGGGAGAGAGAGAGAGACAGAGAGAGAGACAGAGAGACGAGAGGGTGGGGGGGGAGAGAGAATATGAGAATCCTAAGCAGGCTCCATGCTTAGCACAGAGCCCGGCGTGGGGCTTGTTCCCAGGACCCTGGTGTCATGACCTGAGCGGAAATCAAGAGTCGGAAACTTACATGACTTAGGCACCCAGGCGTCCCCATTCCTTTAGTTTTAAGGAGAATTCTAGAAGCTACATATCTCAAACACTGTCCTAAATATGTGGCACTCAATAAATGCCAGTTAACAAAAATGAGGTTTTAACAACAGCAATACTCAAAGTATTGCCAACATAAAATTGCAAAGATGTTTTTACAAAGTAACCACAGCTTCTGAAATTGCATTTTCTACAGTGAGAAATGATTTTCTATACTGTAGTTTGTGGGGTCTGACATTCAATTCTAAGAATGAAAACCATACTGACTGAATTTTCTGGACCAAGATTAAGGACTAACCATTGAAAAAGTCACACTTGCAGCAGTAAGTATGGCACAAATGTACAATAGTACTTATCACACATGGTTTATAACGCATTGCTTATATACTGTATGTTTGGCCTTCCAGAAATGGGTATTTGAAACTGAATTCTGATCTTTATTTCATCACTAACTAGAAAGATACACAATCACACAGTGGACAAATGTGGACAATAAAACCCTGTAAGAATGTAAAATATACAGAGAACTGGCAGGTCATTCCAGCTTGGTATAACCAATTATTAACACCACTTACCTAGGAGGAAGAGTGATGGGCCATAGTATTCTGCATTGCTGATGATGTGCTTCAGGGAGGTAGGGAGAGAACCATCCATCACTAAGAGAAAAGAAAAGTGAACATCAAGGAGAATATGATTAGTCCAGGAGTAGTTTGATGCGTAGGGTTGATGGAGCAATATATTATGTGTACCACCACTATGGTAAACAAACTCTTGTGCTGAATCCAGTCTAATGGTTTCTACTTGTCTCCTCCTCACATTCTATTATTTATTCCTTGTCCATGAAATAGCCTCTTAACAGTGGATCAAAGAATAAAAGAATACAGACACAGACAAAGTGAAGTAGCAGGCTAGAAGTGAGCACAGAGTCAAAAGCTGAAAAAGGAAAAACATAGGTGAATCATTATGAAAATGGCTAGAATCCTTAGGTCTAGGAAAAGTGACACTAAATGACTAAAGGCTATTCAAAATGGCAGGCCTTTTCTTAAGCCTGTCTTACAAAAAAAGAGTAACATCAGAAAGTATCAAAATCACTAATCTCTGAGAAAGTCAAACATCCTTCAAGAAAGTATCTAAAATCAAATACCATGTCGTATGCCATCTGAGAAAGCAGGGTCTTGAATGGCCTTCTTGAGGAAATTTAACATGGATTTGAGAAGTGCTGCTCTTTGTGGAATACACTGAACTCCTGGCAAGAGAGAAAGATGGAGGATTATGTTGAGTTCACCATGAGACCAGATTGAGCAGGCACATAGAACAAATTTTTAAGAGACGCATATACACTATATCAACACTAGCAGACATTCAAAGTGACATCTCTGAATGGTGGGAAGAATACTTACTAAGCTTTGAAATTGGGAAAGTAAATCACTGAGGCCTACACAAAACTAATGCTAAAATTAAAAGCCTGAAGTAAAACCACAAAGTAAAAAGATTAACTTTTTGATCCTCAGTTCCTGTTTTAGATATTATCTGTGTTCTGATATGGCTGCTTTGATAAAATAATCAATGTGTGAATAGTTGGAGAAGTATGAAATACATGTTAATATAAGAAAATGGACACCAGAATGGCACAGTAACATGCACAGTCCTAAGAAGCAATCCTCAAAATATACCACTAAAGCTATTCCCAAAGCACCTTCTTTACTAGTTTAGTAATTCAGTGTGAAAGACTATGTATCTACTTGTCTACACACCAGGACGGGGGCCAGGTCCAGAGCCAGAGGAGATGCTAGTGCTGCTGCTGGAACTTGATGCCCTTAAGTCAACATCTAGCCGGTGCTCCATAGAGATGGATGAGCCCGGACTACTTTCCATAGTCACATCTGCAACTAGAGTAAAAGTTATGATAAAGAAACTAGTTAGAATAAAGGCACCACCAAAAGAACGATTGTTTGAGAAATTTTTTCCCATTAAGGTGAGATGAATGATATAAAAATGGAGACTAGATTAGAATATTGAGACCCAAAATAAAAATGTAAACTTTTCACAAATAGAAAAGTATTTAACATCATGAGTTAAGATATGCAAATTAAAAACAATCCTTCAAAAGAAATCCCTTTCAATATTTCTTACCCGCCAAATGTGGTGGGAGGAAAAAGAGTGGTAAGTAAAACATGCAACTTCATATACTACTGGTGGGTAGCAGACAGCAGGCAGAGCTTTTTGGAATTTTAATGAAGTACATGATACAAAATTACTTCTTACAACTTGTACAATATAATAAAGCTCCACTAGCAATAAATCAGTTTACATTTTTAAATACTCTTCCAATCTTTTTATTTTTTTTAAAATTTTTAACGTTTATTTAGTTTTGAGACAGAGAGAGACAGATCATGAATGGGGGAGGGTCAGAGAGAGAGGGAGACACAGAATCTGAAGCAGCAGGCTCCAGGCTCCGAGCTGTCAGCACAGAGCCCGACGCGGGGCTCAAACTCACGGACTGTGAGATCATGACCTGAGCAGAAGTCGGATGCTTAACCGACTGAGCCACCCAGGTGCCCCTCTTCCAATCTTTTTATACATAAACATTCCCATTTGTGCCTACTTATATACATGGAAGCACAACTCATGATTTTGTAACCCGTTTTTTTGTTGAATAGGAAATTTTCTCTACAAACACATCAGAATCACCTGTATTGGTTGATAAGAATTTAAATTCTAAGAAAGCTGTTTTGGAGAAGTTTTTTGTTTTTATTACTATTACAATTAACTATGCATGGAGAGGGTAGGGAGGTTTAAAAAAAAACACACACATGATGATGAACCCAAAGATTAAGACTATTGGGCCACCTATCTTTTTGACTTTATGATTTAAATTTTTTTTTTTAACGTTTATTTATTTTCGAGACAGGGAGAGACAGAGCATGAACAGGGGAGGGTCAGAGAGAGGGAGACACAGAATATGAAGCAGGCTCCAGGCTCTGAGCTGTCAGCACAGAGCCCGACGCGGGGCTAGAACTCACGGACCGCAAGATCATGACCTGAGCCGAAGTCGGCCGCCTAACCGACTGAGCCACCCAGGCGCCCCTTGACTTTATGATTTAAAACATGTTCCCTATTCAACAACTTTTTCACCTCTCCTCATCCTTCTCAAAATAGCCTGATAGTTTCAAAAGAGCCCATTTTAGAGTCTACATTCTCCTTATTTTTCCCAAACACATATTTAAACACCTACGATATATCAGGCACTGCTGAAGAATAGAGCAGTGAACAAAACAGTACCCTGATCTCATGGAACTTACATTTTAGCAGGAATAAGAAGATAATGAATCAATACTTAGAAGACACCTATTAAACTCTTGAAATAAAACAGAGGGGCTCTACTGCTGCTCTACCACCTGCGTCACCTTCCATCTCTATTCCCAACAACTTGTGCCTCCCCCATTTACAATTAGCCTCATGAAAAACAACATACAAATCACTTATGTAGAAAAATACTGTTTTGTATTTATACAAATACATAATCAAATCAGTTGTGCACTTTAGAATTTATAAGAAGGAAGAATGAAAATTGGGGTTGGATGATAGGAAAATGCCAAGCACAAATATATTGACTTAATAAGTGTTCATTACCATCCATATCAGTTTCCATTTCTTCTCCTTCTTGTGTAGTACTAGGTCTCTGGATCTTTGGCTTGATCACAAATGGACATTCTTTTCGGCACAAATCTACTTCATGCTACAATCAAGGGAAAAGTAGTAAGAAAATCCTATATATATGTATCAGAGATTAAAAATAATTATAATGAAAGAATGTCAAAGGCAGATTACAAAATTGGTTTCTAAAAACAGAAAAAGGCTAAGATGGCTCTTTGGGGTTATTAGGATACTTCCTAGGCTCAAATCTTACTGGATAGGGTCTATGCTAAGTGCTCCTTATTTAATAATACCTCAAGTCTATAAATGAAGATAGAAAGTCCACTATGGGATTGAAAAGCTGCCATGTCCAGGTTGGTGATGAGGTCAACCACTCTGACAGCTCTGGTGACAAACGTTATCTGATCCTGTTCATCGCCAAGAAACTTTATGACCTATCGAGGAGAAAAGGAGGCAAAGCTAATCAACTGAAAAAAACACAAAACTGTGAATATACTTTTAGAAACATGCAGTCTAGGGTCTCGGGGAGGTGTGGGAGAAAAAACAGGTGTTCGTCAAATGATAGCTCTATCACTTCTGGGACTCATCCTTCAGAGATAATGCGGACCTAAATTACCTTTCAGGATTAAGTAAAATATTCAGGGAGAAAAAAAGCTGGTGTCTAGTGCCCAGCACACACTAAAGCCTATTACCTTCATAGCACAATTTACAAAGTACCTTTACATACATTTTCTTTAGGGTGACAGCCTAAGGTCATCAGAAGATGTAGCTAGTCTTGACTTGTACCTGGGTTCTTCTGACTAGCACACCATGTTGGACTTTGATCAATTCTTAATAATGGAGATGGCTTCTCTTAAAAGTTGTTAATGAGACAGATAACTAGAATGCCAAACTAGAAAAATTAAGGATAACATTTTCTGGGTAAGCTTTCTTATGCTGTTTGCTCTCACTGTGAACCATTCCAAACTTGTAATTCTATACTTGCTCTTAGTTCATTTCCCCACAAATGTTATTTTTTAAAGAAAGTAGAGCACCTTCAATAAGGCTTCCATCATTCCACAGGAGACCAAGGCTTCACCACCTGCATCATAGCTGGCAAGATGGTATAAAAAAGAGAAGAGAGCAGTGGCAAACTGGTGAGGGTATGGATCCATGGAAGGATCTATAAGGGAAGTTGGGAGAGACAGAAAAAGAGCAAGCTGAGAATGTGATGTTAAGCTGGCAAGATGTTAAAAAAAGACTCACGAGCAAAAGGGTAAAGTTCTTGCTGCCTAAAATAACAATCATCAAAACTTACCAATCATGGCCTGGATGCAGTTCCGCACAAGTACAGGCAAAAATCCATGGTAAGAGGCAGTTCCAGTACAGTCAATAATACTGCTGAGTTTTGGAGTTCTCTCCAAATGAACAATTGATGTTAATGTTCGTAAAGATGCGGCTTTAATCTCCTAAGAAAGTAGAAGGCAAACATGGGATGTGAGCCAAGTTGCTAATACACAATATTCCAAAATTTAACTCATTCTACTGTTGACTGTTTAGGGGAGATGGAGGTCTGTTGAGAACACTGAAAATCCAGCACTTGTTAACTCTGTAGGTAAATATCCAAAGAAGAAGTAAAAGAGCCAAGCTTCCCTCTTGGCGTTCATTCTCAACCCCTGGGAAAAACCAAAAGGAAAATACACACAAGCCTGACGCACACAGGAGAATATTAATACTTACCATAAGCTGCTTATCTGTTATCTGAAGGACATCTACCAACTCCTCTATCAACCCATTATACAAGATACTGTTTGCGGACTCCTGCAAGGCATTGGAATACACTGCAAAAGGAGAAATAAACACTTTAGGCAAGAAGGCAGTGGTCAAGCCACTGCCCAATGACAAACCTTTTTGCACCTACTGGTTCTAGGAAAAGATTCCCTTCCAACCAGCACTGGAGGACAGAATCACTGAATTCTAGAGGACTGATCAAATATAGTGATAAGCCCTAAATACCCTCCAAAGTGACAGATTCTCCTATTATTAGCATCGGTTGTCATGAGCAAGGATTTTGGGGAAATGGAAGTATGAAAAGAATGTGAAGAGTTAATGTTTTTTAGAACATCACTACTTGATATAACAACTATTGTACACTGGAGATAGACTTCCATTTTAGTTTCTTCATGTGCTTCTGTTTTTCACTGGCAACACTTTATAGGCTGTAAAGAAAAGAATTTTGGACAACTACAGACTAAGCCAGAAACTTGTATGTCACTGTGGAATAAAAGCTGAGAATATCTATAATCCACTTTCAAAGAATCCCGCACACAAGTAACAGTAGACATAGTCTCCTAAAGTGCAAACTAATAGGATTAGAACATAATTCATTTAGTTTACCAAACATGTACCCACCAATGTGCCAGAAGTTATGCTAGGTGTTGAATACAAAGTGAAAAGCAGGAATTTCACTTCAAGGAACTCATAGTTTAAAAGAGCAGACAATAACACACTAAGCCTGGTAATATTAACAGCAGCTATCATTTTATACCTTCTATGTGTCTGGCATGCTAGGTGCTTTATAGGTTTTCATTTAATCCTTTATCAGCCTATGAGGGAAGTGTTGTCCCAGTATTAAATGAAGAAACTGAGGCCAAAAGCATAACCCATAAGCTAATCATTTGCAGAATCTGGATGAGAGCCCAGGACTAATTCCAAAACCAGTGTCCTTTCCACTCTACCACTCTACAGTAAAAGTAAGATGCACAGTATTGACTTCTTAATACCTTCTGACTTAAAATTATACCACTGAAGGGACAGAAGAGGAAGATGAAATGGCAAGACGAAGACTAGGGGCCAGGGGAGAGGGCTACCTGAACACCCATCAAAACAAGAAAAGGGCAAAAATCAAGACTAAACCCATGTGATATGTCTGTAAGTATTATATCCTTTTTCTAATACAACATTAAGGAGCTGAAGAATGATGAATATGGTGAACGTTAGAAATGCTGGCAATTTTACAATTTAACTTGCCACTTAAAGTAACTACAATAAGCCTCACAGCATCAAGGCCAGATGAAGCTCAAAGGAATTTATGTCTAAATTGCCAAATCAGGGCCTATTAATTACAGTGTTATTCTCTTACCTAATATAGATATAGCATGCAACCTGGCTTGAACAGCTTGTAATCGCTTCCTGTGATTAGAAAAACCATGGGCCAGCCGTATGTGTGTAAATAACAGCATCTGTAAAGATATAAGACCTAAATTAGCAATCAATGAAAAAGGGGACTATACTTTCTGAAGGTTAAATCTTACCTCTTGGGATATTTGTTAAATGGTTTATTGTTGCTGTTTGTTAAGGTGTCAAACAGAACAATTCCACTCTGAGGCTAGCTGACAAAATGAGTGCCACAAAACACAGGCTCAGAGAATCCTAATATCCTAACATAAGCCAAGAACTATCACTATACTGACAGGAAACAAACTGAAGACATTTGGCAAGAGTTCAGATTGTAATTAATCAAATCAAATATTTTATTACTATAACAATGAACAGAAAAAAATAACACAACTAAATGTTTTCTTCTTTGGCATGCAAAGTGTTAAGCTACTAACACTTATTAGATGCACATGGTGGGTAAGGCAGCTTATGTTTTACTCAAACTCTCATAAGGACCTAGGAAGTTAGTAGGTGTCGGCCTCATAAAAGATGAGGAAACTAAGGCTCACTGAGGCTAACTAACTTACCCATGATCCTTTCTGATATGCTATCTCCCAGCCCAGCACATATCATTAATCTATATGGATAACAACCACACCCTTTAGATAATTATTAGGACCTACCATACCTGTTTATCCTTAGGAATGCTGTACATTTTGGTAAGAGATTCCATGATTTCAGAAGGGCTTTCTGAAATCTACATTAGAAAAAAAATGGTTAGGAACAAAAAGTAAACTGAATGTTAGGAAACTAGCCAATAGTAAAAAATTCCTCTTACCTTGTCAAGTTGTTCTATGTGAATATAATGTAGTGTGTTACTAGTCGTCTGAAATTTAAGATAGGAGAGTTATTAGGAGTCACTGTAATACCTCAGCTTGCCCTGCCATAAGACTGCAAGAGAGTGGTCTGAAAACCAAGATGCCACCCTAGGCTGAAGCCTAACTGAATGCTCTTAAAGTCAAAGCAACTTTAGAATGCCCCAAAATATCCATTTTATATACAGAATATTCTCAAGAAAGCTTCTTTGAACAGTACCAAAATATAATGCACAGACACATTTCATATTCTTCCTCATTCCTTAAAAAAAAGTTTGTCACTTTTAAATTGAAGTATAATTTACATACAGTGTTTCAAGTGTACAGTATAAGGATTTAGCATTTCTACACATTACTTAGTGCTGATCACAGTACTCTTTATCTCCTTTATTTACTTCACCTACCCTTCCAGCCACCTCCACTCTGGCAACCACCAGTGTTTTCTGTATTTGTCTATTTTTTTGTCTTTTTCTCTTCCTTATCCTACAGATCATGTATTCATAGCAAAGACAAAATCCATGAAAATGGCTTCACTCTCCAAATATGCATTACAACTGTTTTCAAGGAGTCATTAATCTATAAGGATTATTCATTAATGCTATAGATCAAAGAGAAGATCTTATTCACTAAGCTACTTCTAAACAAAAATAATTTTAGTATTTCCTCAAAGAATATGGAATGATCACATAATTGAAGCAGTACCCTGTAAGCAATATATAGACTTCTTGCAAACTGGCTTAAGTAGAGAAAGTTGAGTGATCACTATCCAGACTTAAACTGCATGTTGGAATTCCCAACTGAAATGAAGAAAAATGCACGTCATGGCAACACACCATAGAGGAGTCCTATCTTTCGGCAGCTCCAACATAAGTAAGATCCAAACCTACCAGAGCAGGGCATACAATGAACACTTATTCCTGAGAAACTGGTAGATGTATTTAAATTGGGAGGGCAGCAATGTAGCTCAAAACCATTCCCTCATTTAACTGAGGAGTCCTAGAAAAAGTCAACCCCAGTTACAGTACATGATAGACTCTATCAGAACAAGCCTATTATGAGACTTACCCTTTTCTCGATTTTGACCTCGGCCCCAGGGTCTGCATAGAATTCAAAGTGTAGTGTAGTTGCACTGGGTGGGTATTTCTGTGTATAAAGCACATGAAAGAATTAGATACCATCTTCTCCCCTACTCTTCCTTCCAAGTCCTAACCACTTGTCCAAATCATTGTAGCAGCAGAATAAGCAGTATAGTCACAGCGGCTACACTGCCTTTACTCCTTTCTTAGCAGAGTTCAGATGTCTTATAAGACACAGAAACAGGGGCGCCTGGGTGGATCAACTGGTTAAGTGACTCCTGAGTTCGGCTCAGGTCATGATCTCAGTTTGTGAGATCGAGCCACACATCGGGCTCTATGCTAATAGCGAGAAGACTGCTTGGGATTCTCTCTCTCCTTCCCCCAACAGCTCACATGCACACACTCTCTCAAAATAAATAAATAAACATTAAACAAACACACACACACACACACACACACACACACACACACACACACACTCAGGAGGATGAAGCCCAAGGCTCCAAATGCCTTCATATTTCTTATAAGTTATGAGTTGCCCTTTCTTTCAAGAGATCAATTCTGGGCGCAGCTATTCTTAAGAGGGAAAAGAGAGGCAAGTCCACCAACCAATAATGAATAAGAATCCAAGAAAGGATGGAGAACAAATATAAGAGTCTAGGTACCAGCTCGAGAAGGGAAAAGAACATTCTCTTGGAAATTTTAGTGTCCATCATCACCTCTGGAAATATTTTATTCAAACTGTGCCTCACTGGTGTACCTTCTTAATTCTTCAAATAGTCCCTTTCATATCATTCTACACCACTTCCTATGATATCAAAATGCTTTCTGCACAGGTAAATACCAAGTCACTATGAACCAGACCCTGGCAACAAATCCTCTTTAACTCTAAAAAAGCAAAAACAAAATTAAGACCACAACAGAATGTACATTAGAATGAATCCTTAAAAGAAACCAGTAGCAGTATGGGACACCTGGGTGGCTCAGTTGGTTAAGCGTCTGACTTTAGCTCAGGTCATGATCTTGCAGTTCAGGAGTTTGAACCCTGCATCAGGCTCTGTGCTGAAAGCTCAGAGCCTGGAGCCTGCTTTGGATTCTGTGTCTTGTTCGCTCTCTGCCCCTCCCCTGCTTGTGCTCTCTTAAAACATGAATAAATGTTAAAAAAAAAAAAAACAAAAAACAATCGCAGTGGTTGTCTCTGGAAATGGAGAATTATTGTATACAATAATTCTTACAAGTTTTTAAAACATGTATATATATGTTAATTCCTTTGAAAGTATACATCATACTTTTCAAAGTCTCATTGATACACCAAATATCAATAAATAGAAGGATGTGTGTGATTTCTTAACAAAGGCTGGGCCCAAAACAGGCATCATACAAACCTAGTAGAGTATATCATACTGTTTTGCCCAAGGGGTAAAGAACAAGCTTAATATACAAATGGAGGCTCAGAATTAACCAACTTAAAGATGAAATGTTATTTTCTCAGAATTAGAATTCCAAACTGAATACTCTTTAAGATTTATGTAGCTTTGCTCATTAGATAACACTTATTTCCCATACTACCCAATATTCATTCCTATAATGCACACTAAAGAAAATATACCAACTAAAATGGGAAAGTAATTTGTTCTAATTTGTAGTTTTCTTTGATCAGAAAAAGAACAATTCCCCCAGGGGAAAAAGGCTTGCTAAAATAAAATCACTACATTTCATCACAGCTATTTGTCCTATACACGACAATCTGACAAAGGCAGCAACATCTGCTAAAAAATATAGTTGCTTCTTGACATAGAATTGTTTTCACACACCCAATTGTGATCCCAAATTGGGATCACAAAGCAACATATCAAAGCAGAAAGGAGGATGGCCTAAGCTTGTAATCTAAGCACAGATAAAAAGGTAGGACAGGGCATGAGTGGTAAACTTGGAAAGCACATGTAACATTGTAAAGGTCCCAATAACTCTCATGGCAGAACTGTTCCCAGTGTCCATTCTTTTTTTTTGTCTGTGTGTTTAAAATTTTTTAAAGTTTATTTTATTTTGAGAGAGAGCGAGAGAGCAAGAGAGCGTGCGCGCGCACACAAGTAAGCAAACGGGAGGGGCAGAGAAAGAGGGACAGAGGATCCAAAGCAGGCTCTATGCTGAAAACAGCCTGATGCGGGGCTCGGACTCCAAACCATGATATCATGACCTGAGCTGAAGTCAGATGTTTAACTGACTGAGCCATCCAGGCGCCCTTCGAGCATCCATTCTTAAAAATCGCACCACAGTGCCCAGAGTTCCAACAGTAACAGTGAAAGAATGCAAGCAAATGCACTTTCTAGGATTTCTCATCACTTTCAAACTGATTCACCAAATACAGCGTTCTACTCAAGACCTGGGTATGAACATACACTGTGTTTCTGAAATTCTTCCAAATGCCAACACAATGAGGGCCCAAACACCTAGATAAGGTGTGTTATGTCTTAACTGATGTCAGGTTCCTCAAAGATCTTGATCTGAAGTGGCAACTTAATATTCCATATATTCATTGTAAAGTAAGGCTCAAAATAATAGCTCTGCCAAGATATCCATATCCAAGAATTACTTACCATCATATGCAAGTCTCTGCAACATTCTGCAAGTCCAAAGCCATTCTCCTTTCCACCCCAGCTCTTAACAAAGGAAAAAGACAGTGTTAAAATAGTGTTTAAGGTAGCCTTGTATGTAAAATACTTAAAAAGAGTATGTGGCTGCTTGAAACACAGCGTCAAGGAGACAGCCAATGTGAAAGTCCAACAAAGAGAAGGAAGAAATAGAAGCAAGGACTTAAGACTCAAGGCAAGGGGCGCCTGGGTGGCTCGGTCAGGTTAAGGTCTGACTGACCTTAGCTCAGGTCTTAATCTCAGTTTCTGAGTTTGAGCCCTGCGTCGGGCTCTGTGCGGACAGCTCAGAGCCTGGAGCCTGCTTCGGATTCTGTGTCTCTCCTCTCTCTCTGCCCCTCCCCTGCTTGTGCTCTTTCTCTCAAAAATAAATAAACATTAAAAAAAAAAAGACTCAAGGCAAGATGATCTGCCTAAAGGTAATTTCTCCAATGAGATCAAATAGCTGTTCACTGTGAGGATGCGACTGGGAAGAACATAAGCAACTATTGCAAATAATCGAACTGTGTATGTTTGCAGTCATACTTGCTGACAGGTAAATCTTATCTCCTCAGGCCTTCAGTATTCTGCTTTCCAAATACATTTTCACCTCCCTCACTAGACTGAGGAATCACATGCTCTGTATCTCCTTTTTTTTTTTTTTAAAGTTTATTTATTTTGAGCCAGGGGGTGCGGTGGTACACAAAGAGAATCCCAAGGAGGCTCCAGGATGGGACTCGATCTTGTGAACCATGAGATCATGACCTGAGCCGAAATCAAGAGTCGAACACTCAATCTACTGAGCCACCCAGGAGCCCCTCTACAGTTCCTTTTTGACATGGTTGCCAAGTTGCAAAGCAGGAGACTGTATGTTGCTTACTCCAAATATACTCTGCCTCCACAAAGTCTAAAAACTCATCAAGTACTAGCCCCTAAGGTATTGGGGGAGAATGACTGAATTGTACACTATTATTGGCTTTCAAATCCAAACCTCTGACCATATAGTCTTGCTTAATAAACTAGCTTGCATTTTCAATGTGTTTGATATCAAACATTTTTATTTTAGTCTGATTCGGCTGCTATCAAGGGTGGGGTGAGCATTTATTGAAATCCTTCAAAGGCAAATGCATTAGTCCTCACTTCCTGGGACAAGGCATACAATACAATTGGATTAAACAACAGACAAAGTGAAAAGCTTGGGGAAAAAGGCTGGGGAATGAGATGCTTTGGAGAATAAGGACTTGGAAAAGTTCCACACATTCCTGGGAATCTAGAAGGCCATGTGTGTGCCTGCGGCTAACTAAGCACATTCGTAGAAAATACCTGAGAAGGCCCTAAGTTCCACACCTCTGGATGAGCATCAGGCTCTGTGCCAAGTCAGAAGTAAAGGCTAAGGCAGAATTATAAATATCCTGGTTAAGTACTGAAGATATTGAGTATTGCCACTAAAGATACCAACGTACACACAGAACCCACCTACAAAGACTGGGAAAAATATGTATTTTTTTGTTCCAGGAGTTTAAGGCAAACCACTAGCTGACCACTAAACTAAGAGAACAGACTTCAATGACCACACAAAAACAGTTATGAAATCACTTCAGAAAAGTCTAACTAAACAACAACAAACCATAACAAGCCCTAGGAAAGAGTGAGAATTTGATTTCCAGAGCGGCCACATTATAATATTAAAAATATTTTTAAAATATTAAAATAATTAAAAAATATTAATATAATATTAAAATAGTAATATTAAAATATTTTTAAAAATTATATATTAAAAATATAAAAAACTATAAATATTAAAAAAATATCCATTATTCAACAAAAAAACTATGAGGTGTGCAAAGAAATGAGACACTGTGAAACACATAAAGGGGAAAAAAAAAGTTACAGCAACATTAACATGAGCAGTGATGTCAGCATTATGGCCAAATAAGACCTCTCTCACTGCCGCCATGCAACAACAATTTGGCATCCATCCATGGACATAAGTGCCTCTGTTGGGAGTTGGGAAACCTAGCCCCATAAGCCAAGGGATGGGGGAGGAGTCTCACCCACCTGTTGGGTAATAGACCTACAGACCTTGGTCTCAGCTATAGACCCTGCAGTAGCCTGTGAACCAGCTGCAGCCAGTCTAAGGAGCCCCAGAAGAACACAGTCTTAAAGAATCATCCACGGATGATAAAAGTTAAAGGATAAAAGTATTAAAAATATTAAAAGCTAAAATAATTTGTTAAAGGATATACACTACAAAAAGAGGTAAACTGAACATTAAAAATGTAAAATGAATTTGGAGGAAGTAAAAGGCTGGAATATTTGTATACAAAGTTGTTATCAGCTTAAAATACACTTTTATATCTATAAGATGTTTATGTAAGACTCATTGTAGCCAGAAACAAAAACCTAGTTAGATACAAAAAAGATCAACAGAAAGAATCAAAGCATATTATTATGGAAAACCAATTCACAAAGGAAGTTAGCAAGAGAGGAAGAAAGGACAAGGAAAATACAAAACAGCCTGAAAACATTAATATGGCATTACTAAGCCCTTGCCCATTAATAATTACTCTAAATGTAGGTATACTGATTTTCCAATCAAAAGGCACAGATGGAATACTTAGATGGATAAAAAAAACCAAGACCCAGCAGCTTCCAAAAGACTCACTTCACCTTTAAGGGTACATGCAGACTCAAAGTGAAGGGTTGTAAAAAGATATTCTATGCAATAGAAACCAAAGGAGAGCCAATGGGTAAGCTATACTTATTTCAGACAAAATAGACTTTTACTCAAAACCTGTAACAAGAGACAAAGGTCATTATTTATAAAGTGGTCAATTCAAAGACCATATAACAATTGTAAATTATATACATACAATACTCGAACACCTAAATATATTAAGCAAATACTAACATCTAAAGGGAGAAACAGATAACAATACATAATGGTAGACTGGTACTTTCAACAATGGTACACACTACTTTCAATGAGGGATAGATTGCCCTGACAGAATATAAGGAAATGTTAGATTTGAAGTGTACATTTTTTTAAGTTTTTATTTAAATTCAAGTAAATATACAGTATGATATTAATTTCAGGTGTATGATATAGTGATTCAACACTTCCATACAACACCTGGTGGCTCATCACAACAAGTACACTCCTTAATCCATATCACCTATTTAACCCACCCTGAACTCACCTCCCCTCTGGGAGTTCTCTATAGTTAGGAGTCTGTTTCTTGGTTTGCCTATTTTTCCCATTTGCTTGTTTGTTTGTTTCTTAAATTCTACATATAAGTCAAATCATATGGTATTTGTCTTTCTCTGACTTATTTTGCTTAGCATAATACTCTCTAGCTCTATCCATGTTGTTGCAAATGGCAAGACTTCATTCACTCTTTTATATGGCTGGGTAATATTCCAGTGTGTGTGTGTGTGTGTGTGTGTGTGTGTGTGTGTACACACACACACGTACATCTTTATTCATTCATCAGTTGATGGACACTTGACTGTTGCCAATAATCTGGCTATTGTAAATAATGCTGCTATAAACATTGGGGAACATTGGGTGCATGTATCCCTTTGAGTTACTGAACTATACTTTTTAGATCAATGGACCTACCAGGACTATACAGAACATTTCACTGAACAGCAGCAGAATATACACTTTTCTCAAACACACACAGAACATTCTCCCAGATAGATCATATGACAGGTCACGAAACAAGTCTTAGAAAATTTAAGAAGACTGAAATTATACCAAGTATCTTTCCTAACCACAATGGTACAAAACTAGAAATCAATAGGAGGAAAACTGAAAAATTCACAGTATGTGGAAATTAAACAATACACTCCTGAAAAATCAAGGAGTCAAAAAAAGAAATCAAAAGGGAAATTAAAAAATATCTTGAGACAAAAAATAAAATGCAAACACAACATATCAAAACTTATGGGATGAACCAAAAAAAGCTACAAGAGGACATTTACAGGGATAACTGACTACAGTAAGAAACAAGAAAGATCTCAAATACAACCTAACTTTATAACTAGAAAAAGAACAAACTAAGCCCAAAGTTAGTAGAAGGAAGGAAATAACAATGATCATAGCAGATATAAATGAAATAGAGACAAAAAAAAAGCCAACAATACAAAAGCTCAATAAAAATAAGAGGTGTGTTTTTTGCAGTGGGGGGAAGATAAACAAAATAGACAAAACTTTAGCTAGACTAAGAAAATAAGAGTGAAGATTTAAATAAAATCAGAAATGAAAGACACATTACAATGGATACCACAGAGATAGACAGGATTAAGAGACTACCTATGATTTCTCTAATATATGGAATTTAAGAAACAAAACAAAGAAGAAAAGGAAAAATACAAAGAGAGAAAAACCAAAAGACTCTTCACTACAGGGAACAGATGGTTACCAGAGGGGAGGTGGGTGGGGAGATGGGTGAAATAGGTGGTGGGGGTTAAGAGTACACTGATAATGAGCACAGAGAATGTAAAGAATTGTTGAATCACTATACTGTACACATTAAACTAATAGAACATTGTATGTTAACTATACTGGAATATTTAAAAACATAAAAAAAATAGAGACTACTTATGAACACATTGCCAAATTGGATAACCTCTAAGAACTGGGTAAATTCCTAGAAACAGAGAACTTACCAAGGGTAAATAATGAAGAAATAGAAAATCTAAGCAGACTAATAATGAGCAGGAATATTAAATCAGTATTCAAAACACAGAAAAGCCTAGGATCAGATGGGTTTCCCTGATACATTCATCAAACATTTAAAAGAATTAACACCAATTCTTCTCAAATTCTTACCAAAAATTTGCAGAGGCCAGACTTCCAACTCATTTTAAGAGGCCAGAATTACCCTAATAGGACACTAAAAGAAAACTACAGGCCACCATCTCTGATGGACAAAGACACAAAACTGTCATCAAAATACTAGCAAGCCAAATTGCACAGCACATCAAAACGATTATACACCATTTTCAAGTAGGATTTATCCTTGGGATGCAAGGGTAGTTCAACAAAAACAAGTCAACAAATATGATACACCATAATAACAGAATAAAAGACAAAAATCATATGATTATGTCAACAGATGCTGAAAAAAACATTTGACAAAAATTCAATGCCCTTTCTTGATAAAAACTAAAAAAAAGGGATATAAAAGGAACACAGCTCAACATAATAAAGGTCATATGTGACAAGCCCATAGCTACTATCAAAATCAAATGGTAAAAGGATGAAAGCTCTCCAAGATCCTGAACAAGATAAGGATCCCCACTCTTAACACTCCTATTCAATACAGTACTAAAAGTCCTAGCAGAGCAATTAGGCAATTAGAGAAATAAAAGGCAACCAATTTGGAAAGCAAGAAATAAAACGGTCTCCATTTGCAAATGATGTGATCTTATGTATACAAAAAGCCGAAAAATCTCACCAAAAAACTGTTAGAATAAATTCAGTAAAGCTGCAGAATATAAAATAAACATATAGAAATCAGTCACATTTCTAAACATTAATGAACTATCTGAAAAAGAAGTAAAGAAAACAGGCAGCACCAGAAACAGTAAAATATTTAGAAATAGATTTAATGAGGGCGTCTGAGTGGCTCAGTTGGTTGGGTGTCCAACTTCGGCTCAGGTCATGATCTTGTGGTTAGTGAGTTCTGGCCCCATGTTGGGCTCTGTGGGGACAGCTAGCTTGGAGTCTGGAGCTGGCTTCAGATTCTGTGTCTCTGCCCCTCCCCCTCCCCCACTCACTCACTCTCTCAAAAATAAACATTAAAAAAAATAAATTTAAGGAAGATGAAAGACCTGTACACTGAAAACTAGAACACTAACGAAAGAAATTAAAGACACAAATAGAAAGATATCCTGTGTTCATGAATCCCAAGAACACTGTTAAAACATCCATACAATCCAGGGCTCCTGGGTGGCTCAGTCAGTTAAGCATCTGACTTTTTAGCTCAGGTCATGATCTCACGGTTCCTGAGTTAGAGCCCCATGTCAAGCTCTGTGCTGATAGCTTAGAGCCTGGAGCTTGCTTCAGAGTCTGTGTCTCCCTGTCTGCCCCTACCCTACTTGTACTCTGTCTCTTGCTCTGTGTCTCAAAAATAAACACTAAAGGTCAAAATGAACAAATCAGGAGACTATAGATGCTGGAGAGGATGTGGAGAAACGGGAACCCTCTTGCACTGTTGGTGGGAATGCAAATTGGTGCAGCCGCTCTGGAAAGCAGTGTGGAGGCTCCTCAGAAAATTAAAAATAGACCTACCCTATGACCCAGCAATAGCACTGCTAGGAATTTATCCAAGGGATACAGGAGTACTGATGCATAGGGGCACTTGTACCCCAATGTTTATAGCAGCACTCTCAACAATAGCCAAATTATGGAAAGAGCCTAAATGTCCATCAACTGATGAATGGATAAAGAAATTGTGGTTTATATACACAATGGAATACTACGTGGCAATGAGAAAGAATGAAATATGGCCTTTTGTAGCAACGTGGATGGAACTGGAGTGTGATGCTAAGTGAAATAAGCCATACAGAGAAAGACAGATACCATATGATTTCACTCTTATGTGGATCCTGAGAAACTTAACAGAAACCCATGGGGGAGGGGAAGGGGGGGGGGAAAGAGGTTAGAGTGGGAGAGAGCCAAAGCATAAGAGACTGTTAAAAACTGAGAACAGGGGCGCCTGGGTGGCTCAGTCTGTTGGGCCTCCGACTTCGGCTCAGGTCATGATCACGCGGTCCGTGAGTTCGAGCCCTGCGTTGGGCTCTGTGCTGACCGCTCAGAGCCTGGAGCCTGTTTCGGATTGTGTGTCTCCCTCTCTCTCTGACCCTCCCCCATTCATGCTCTGTCTCTCTCTGTCTCAAAAATAAATAAACGTTAAAAAAAAAATTAAAAAAAAAAACAACTGAGAACAAATTGAGGGTTGATGGGGGGTGGGAGGGAGGGGAGGGTGGGGGATGGGTATTGAGGAGGGCACCTTTTGGGATGAGCACTGGGTGTTGTATGGAAACCAATTTGACAATAAATTTCATATATTGGAAAAAAAAATAAACACTAAAAAAATAACTGAAAAAAAAAAACCATCCATACAATCCAAAGCCACCTGTAGATTCAATGTAATTGCTATCAAAAGTCCAATGACATTTTTCAGAGAAATAGAAAAAAAATCCTCAAATTTATATGGAACCACAAAAGACCCCAAATAGCTAAAGCAATCATAAGAAAGAACTGTAAGGCTAGAGGTATCACACTTCCTGATTTCAAACATTATTACAAAGCTATAGCAATAAAGAAAACCCAGTATGGTATTGACATAAACACAGACAAATACACCAACAGAACAGAATCAAGAGCCCAGAAATAAACCCTCACATATATGGTCAACTAATATTTGAAAGGGAGCCAAGAATAATCAATGGGGAAAAAATAGACTCTTTGATAAGTGGTGCTGGGAAAACTGGGTAACAAAATGCAGAAAAAAGAAAATAGATTCCTTTCTTATACCACTCAAAAAAATGAACTTGAAATGGATTAAAGACTTCAACATGAGACCTGAAACCATGAAACTCCTAAAAGAAAACATACAGGAGGGGCGCCTGGGTGGCTCAGTCAGTTAGGCATCTGACGTCAGCTCAGGTCATGATCTCACCGTTTGTGAGTTTGAGCCCCACATCGGGCTCTGTGCGGACAGCTCAGAGCCTGGAGCCTGGTTCAGATTCTGTGTCTCCCTCTCTCTTTGCCCCTCCCCCACTTGTGCTCTGTCTCTCTCTCTCTCTGTATATCAAAAATAAACAAAATGTAAAAAAAAAAAATAGAAAAAAAAAAAGAAAACAGAGGAAAAGCTCCTTGACACTGGTCTTGGTAATAATTATTAGTTTTTTGGGATAGGATACCAAAAAGCATAAGCAACAAAAGCAAAATGAAGTGACACAACACTAAAATAATTCATACAACTCAGTAACACACACAAAAAAGATTTTAAAATGGGCACAGGAGTTAAATAGACATTTTCCCAAAGAAGACATACAAATGGCCAACAGGTATTTGAAATGGTGCTCAATACTGCTAATCATCAGGGAAATGCAAATCACAACCACAATGAGGATACTGCTTCATACCTGTTAGAATCAAAATACAGTTAAGAAATAAGTATTGGCTAAGATTTGGAGAAAAGGAGACCCTCATGCACTGTTGGTACAGTTCCTAGTGAAATGCTATCCTCAAAAAATTAAAAATAGAACTACTATATGATCCAGCAATCCCAATTCTGGGCATATATCCAAAAGAAATGGTATTAGGACATCAAAGATATCTTCCCTCTCATATTAACTGCAACATTCACACCAGCCAACCTATGGTAACAAACTAAGTGTTCATCTATGGATGAATGGATAAAGATGTCACACACACACAGGACTAATATTCAGCCAGGAGAAAGAAGGAAATCCTGCCTTTTGTGACAACATGGATGGACCTTGAGGGTATTTTAGTAATTGAAATAAGACAGAGAAAGATAATTACTGTATCCTATCACTTATATGTGGAATCTAAAAAAGCTGAACTCCTAGAAACAGAATGGTAGTTGCCAGGGGCTGGGGATTGGGGCAAATGGGAAGATGTTGGTCAAAGAGTATAAACTTCCAGTTATATATGATAAGAAGATCTGGGGATCTAATGTACAGCATGGTAACTATAGTTAACAATACCGACAATATACTTGTCAATATAGTTGACAATATACCTGTCAGTTGCTGAGAGTAAATATTAAATGTTCTCATCACAAAAAAGGAATGGTAACTACAGCAGGTGACAGAGGCTGAGCACAGGAGGAGGTACCGGCCAAGCAGACATAGAAGGGCAGTTATGGAAAACTCAAGAGGACAAGGAGGGCAGTTTAGAAGCCAAGACTAATGTCCAGTCAAATACTGAAATGAAATTAACTTTATTTTTTTAATCTTTAAGCCAACACATATTTTATTTATGCATTTTTATTTTACTTCTAGTATAGTTAACATAATTGTTAAATTACTTTCAAGTACACAATACAGATTCAATAATTCCATATATTACTTTGTGCTCATCAAGGAGTCCTTCAGCTATTTCATCCATCCCTTCGCCCCCGCCCCAGCAACCATCTGTTCTTTGGTTTTCCCTTTGCTCATCTGTTTTGTTTCTTAAATTCCAAATGAGTGAAATCATATGGTATTTGTCTTTCTCTGATTTATTTCACTTAGCATTATATGCTCTAGCTCCAACCATGTTGTTGCAAATGGCAAGATTTCATTTTTTTATGGCTGAGTATTATTCCATTAGACACACACACACACACCTTTATTTATTCATCTATTGATGGACACATGCTACTTCCATCATTAGGCTATTGTAAATAATGCTACAATAAGCATAAAGGTGTATATATATCCTTTCAAATTAAGTGTTTTCATATTCTTTCAATAAATACCCAATAGTGTGATTACTGGATCATATGGTAGTTCTATTTTAAAAATTACATTTTCAAAGAATATTTAATTTGTGTGGGAAAATACCATGGGTTATGTGGGGGAAAAGCAGCATATGAAACAACGTTATCAGTTATTTTTTCTACATGATGGTGACTGAGGATTATTTGTTATTTTCTTCTTTACAATTTTCTGTGTTTTCTTAATTTTTAACACTAAACATGTATTACTTTTGTAAAAATTCTGAGACAAATAGATTTGAAAAATAAATTCTGGAAAGTGAAAAAAAAGAATAAATCTGAAGCTAGGTCAATTGCATTACCCAGTTGAAAGAGAAGAAAGAAAATAAAAAGTATAGTCTAAGAGTTATGTGGGGACTCCATCAAGTGTACCAACATATGCATAATGAGAGTCCCAGAATGAAAGGAGAAAGAGGAGCAGAGAAATTAAAGAAATAATGGCCAAAATCATATCATATTTGACCAAAGACTTGACCTATAAATCCCAATTCAAGAGAATAAGGACTTGTCAAGTACCAGGCATCCTCAATAAGATCAATAGCTAATTTTTCATCAGAAACCACGGATGTCAGAGTACAGTGGGAAGACATAGTCAAAGTCCTAGAAGAGAAGAACTGCCAGTCAAGAATTCTGGACCTGGCACAATTATCCTTCAAAAATGTAGGAGAAATTAAGACATTCCCAGATAAAAGCTGAGGGAGCTTGTTGCTGGCACACGTGATTCAAGAAATGCTAACTGGAGTCCTTCAGGTTGAAATGAAAGGGCATAAGACAGTAACTTGACTCTATATGAAGAAATAAAAGACACCAGTAAGGTAACTACATAGGTAAATTATAAAAGCACTGATGTATTTTTAGTTTTGTAACTCCTCTTGTTTTGTGTGCTTGAAAAGACAACTATATAAAAGAGTAATTATACATTTATGTTGATAGGCACACAACGTATGGATGGAATTTGTGGCAACAACAATACAAAGTGGAGGAAACAGCTACACAGGAGGAAAGTTTTTGTGTGCTATTAAAACTAAGTATTTAAAAAAATGTTTGTTTATTTTGAGGGAAAGAGTGCAAGTGGGGAAGGGGCAGAGAGAGCGGGAGACAGAGAATCCCAAGCAGGTTCCAAGCTGTCAACACTGGGCTCGATCTCTCAGACAGTGAGATCATAACCTGAGCCGAAACCAAGAGACGCTCAACTGACTGAACCACCCAGGCTCCCAAAAACTAAGTTGGTATTAATTCAAACTAACTTCTCAAAAATCAAGATGTTAGTCTAACCCACAAGGCAAACATTTATAACTAGACAAAAGATAAACAAGGAAACAGAAGACGAACTAGACCTAACAGATATAGTAATCCACCCAACAGAACACACATTTCTTCTGACGTACAAGTAAAACATTCTCCCAGATAGACCACAAAACTAACTTCAAGAAATTTAGAAAGAATAAAATCATATAAAGGTATCTTCTCCAGAACAATGGAAAGAAATTAGAAAATTCCCTAAAATGAATGAAAATAAAAACATGACATACTAAAACTTACAGGATACACTGAAAGCAGTGCTTACAAGGAAATTCACAGCTATAATTGCCTACATTAAAAAAAAAATCTAAAATCACTAACCTTTCACCTTAAGGAACTAGGGAAAAAAAGAGTGAACTAGACCCAAAGCAAACAGAAAGAATAGTAAAACTTAGAGCAGAGATAAATGAAACAGAAAATATAAGTAAACCAAATTTGGTTCTTTGAAAAAAAAAATCAACAAAAATAGACATTCCTTTAGCTAGACTGACCCCCCTACCCCCCAGAAAATAGAAGTTCTTGCTTTCTCTTGCTTTCTTTTTCAAAGGTACATATAGATAGCAGGAACCAGTGAAAAGGGAAAGATTTAAGGCAGCTGGCTATTATGATGTTCATCTTCGACAGTCAGAACAAGTTACTAGATTTTTCTGATCTTTACCTCAATCTATGTATAAAATTGAGAAAATGATGCAGCACGCCTGGGTGGTTCAGTTGGTTGAGCATCTGACTTTGGCTGAGGTCGTGATCTTGCAGTTTGAGTCCTGCATCAGCCTCTCTGCTGTCAGCTCAGAGCCCACTTCAGATCCTCTGTCTCCCTCTCTCTCTGCCCCCCCCCTCAAAAATAAACATTAAAATATACAGTAAAAAAATGAACCATTTCTGTTCAAAAGAATTGAGAAAATGATGCTTGTAGCATCTTTCTCAAGATTAAATGAGACAAGAATGTGTAAATTAGAAGGTCCAACATTAAGAACTTAATAAAAGCATCTGTTACCACATACTGATGCATTAAAGATATTCACTGTGGCATTATTTACAGTAGAAAAATACTGAAAATAACCCAAATAAGAGCAATGTCATGTAAACAGAGAGAATCGTATGATGGCATAACTTCACAGTATTTAAAGTATTCATTTACAGAAGATATAAAACCGTACCTTAATATCAATTTTTTCTCTGATGGTATTAGTTTCATCCCAAAAAGATCTTGCCCACCCAAACAACAAAAGAACATGGAGTTATACTTTCTCTGAATGCTTTTACCTTCATACTTTCGACACTCAACTTTTTAATACATCTTCATTTGATACCACATAGAAGAGACTGAGATTCAAGCCAAGGATCTGAATTTGCAAGGCAGAATAAGCTTGAAAAGCTGTACACCTTCGTAATTATTTTCCTTTTGTTTCTTCTGTTGTCACAATTGTTTTAGCATTACTTCCACTATTCATGTCATCACAGAATCTTTCTTCCCATGTTTTGTAATTAATAAAAATCAAGCACCAATGACTTGCCCTAATAAGCTGGAATCCTTAAAAGACCATGTGCCAAGTCAAATCTGATTCATGAAAGTCTGTGATAATGTGACATTCATATTACCATTATATTAAACACAAAGAAACATTTCTTACAAAACTATGCAAAATTAACAAGGGAAAACACCAATGCTAGTATATTAAATGAAGTTATAAAATTATATATACCATGTGTGCAGCTATGTAAAGAAATATGTATAAAATAAAGTCCAAGAAAATCTATCAAAATACTAAGGATACATGATCATGATAAATTATCTTCTGTAGATTTCTGAATTTTTTAAAAATACCAAGCATATATTTTTATTATGAGGAAGTTTCTTTTGCAGCCAACAAGGTAAATCTATGGAATGTTTGAAATTCTAGGGTACTTATTAGTACTACTCAGAGCAACTAGTTCTTTGTCCTTTTTATTATACACATTTATCTGCTTTTTCAACTACTATGTGACCTTTATAAAGAAAAGAACATGTTTTATCCAGCACAGGGCTGGTTATATACTTCTTGAATGGTGTCAACTGGAAGGTCTGGGTGTGGATTCAAGAGCCAGGTCTCAGGCTGACACCCAGGTTTGGAATAAAAACCATGCTATAACAACCCCAAACACCTAAGACAGTAACAGCAAATAATGCATTTCACACTTTATCAGGGACTAAGAGCCTATAGGCTTTTCCCGAAAATAATATAACTTCTGAATGTCATTATCCTCATCTATCCTATAGTGTTACCATATGATCCTAGCAATTAAGCAGACACCCAATAAATAACTATTGTATCAACCATGCCATAAAGGCATATTTGACACCACATCACTAGATGGGATTTGCTAAAGGGTAAGTATTCAGACATCAGGAAAAAGCTTGATGGGGCGCCTGGGTGGCTCAGTCGGTTAAGCGGCCGACTTTGGCTCAGGTCATGATCATGCGGTCCGTGAGTTCGAGCCCCGCGTCAGGCTCTGTGCTGACAGCTCAGAGCCTGGAGCCTGTTTCAGATTCTGTGTCTCCCTCTCTCTGACCCTCCCCTGTTCATGCTCTGTCTCTGTCTCAAAAATAAATAAATGTTAAAAAAAAAAAAAAAAAAAAAAAAAAAAAAAAGCTTCATGTTCTTTGAGATGAAACTGTAAGAATTCAGTAAGATTTTGTAGCTTTACTCAATAGGACAGACTAGACCAGTGGTTTTCAAAGTGTGGTCCCTGGATCAGCAGCCTTAGTATCACCTAGAAATTTGTTAACAATGCACACTACCGGGCCCTGTCCTAGGTCTACTGAATCAAAAACTGGAGGCGGAAAGAGGTAAAGGAGTGTGAGCAGGGGATGGAAACCAATCTATGTTTTAATAAAGTGACTCTGATACATGGTCAAGTTTGAGAACCAGTGTACTAGACCTTCACCAAACCAACTGGCTTTTAACAATTCAATAAGCCTTCTTGGAGAACTTACCCTACATTTGCAGTTCACTAGCCACTGTTCATATTTACAACTGGCCCACATCATTGGAATAACTGAGTCACTAAAAACCTATCATGAGAAAAGATACCACATACACAGTCATTTTTCATAAAGACCAAAACATGATATTCAACACTTTTCCTAAAAGCCATTCCACACTTTTTCTGAATCATTTCTGAAAACAAGTATGTACATAAACACAATAAACAAAACAACATGAAGATTTGGAAAAAAATTAACAGATGACAAAGGGCTATTATCTCCAACAGAGCTTTTATAGCAGAAAAACACTAAACTAAGAAAAAAATAGGCAAACGAACAGACAATTCACAAGAGCAAATCCTAATAGCCCAAAAAAGATGCTCAAATTCACTACTCATAAAGTAAGGGCCAATTAAAGTAACACGGATTATTACTGGGACTCTTTCACAGAATCAAAACTATCAGTAAGTAAGGGTAAAAGTACAAGATTGCTTAATGTACCAATCACTGTTAACAGGAAAAAAAAAAAAGAATATGCATTAATAGGGAAATAGTTGTATAAATTACAGAACATACAAACTATGGAATACTGTGTAACCTTTAAAAGAATGACATAGCTATACAGCGATTTAGTGAATTTTAACAAAATATTAAATAAGAAAATTTAGATGCAAAATTGTCCTGCCTTTGTAATTCAATGACAAAAGTACCCTTAAAAATACCCTCTATGAGGTTAGAGAGGGAGAGAGCCAAAGCATAAGAGACTCTTAAAAACTGAGAACTGAGGGTTGATGGGGGGTGGGAGGGAGGGGAGGGTGGGTGATAGGTATTGAGGAGGGCACCTTTTGGGATGAGCACTGGGTGTTGTATAGAAACCAATTTGATAATAAATTTCATATTAAAAAAATACCCCCAATGTGTCAATATAATATGACGATAAAATACGTACAGGATTGTAGGAAGACTGTAGGAAGATGACCCAAGAGAAAGAAGAATGCACCAAAAAAACTGTGTGACAGTATGTATATGTTTGTGCAAAATAATGTGTATATAGTCTTAATTTTTTTTTAACATTTATTTATTTTTTGAGACAGAGAGAGACAGAGCATGAACAGGGGAGGGGCAGAGAGAGAGGGAGACACAGAATCTGAAACAGGCTCCAGGCTCTGAGCTGTCAGCACAGAGCCCGACGCAGGGCTTGAACTCAGGGACCGTGAGATCATGACCTGAGCCGAAGTCGGACGCTTAACCGACCAAGCCACCCAGGCGCCCCAATATAGTCTTAAAAGAAAGCAAATATAAAAGGGAATATCATGTAGTTATGTGCTGACAACCATCTTCAAAAATGGCTTCCATTACGTACTTGCAACATGATAAGCATTAAACCTAAATGTTTCATGACGTGTTAGTTTATACCTGAAATCTAGGAGGTAGATGATCATAATCCCCAATTTACAGATCTATAAACTGAGATTAATTTGATCTGTTAAGAGCTCTAGGTCCTCTAAATCCAGGTTCTTAACCACATGCAAGTGAATACATGTATTTGTTGCACAGGCGTGGATAACAAAAGAATTGATTCAAAAAGCAGTCTAAAAACTGAAGAGACATGAACCAAAATGTCTATGAAGACCACTGTTACAAAAACTGTTACATTTCAAAAGGAAGATGTAGGAGAAAGCAAACCATGTCAACAAGTTACATTTTTAGAGAATTTTACATTTGAGAAAAATGAAGTTTTAAAATTTTAATAGGGAGTGTAAGTAATGATAGTTATTATTACTTAACACCTAGCCTATTATGTCTAACCCCTCAAAAACCTGAAAGATTCTCTTATTTGTAATAACAAAGCATCACACACTTATATTAACAAAAGCTGCAATGTATTGCACCCATCAAGATTCTGAATTGTTTGGGACTTAAAAATCAGCCTTCAATCTACAGTCTCTATGTTATCCCAATTCAGAGGAAAAAGGAAGCATATCTGTCAAAGGTAAAAGGAGTCCAAAACACAAAAGAACATACAGCAGTCCCCCAGTATCTGCAGTTTCATTCTCCATGGTTTTGGGTACCCACAGACAAGAGCAATCTGAAAGATGATCCTTCTTCTGAGGTACTGTCAGATAGTCAACAGTAGCCTAAGGCTACATTATGATGACTATGTCACATTGCCTAGTCATTCACCTCACTTCATCTCATCACATAGGCATTTTATCATCTCATATCATGACAAGATGAAGACTGAATACAGTACAGTAAGTTATTTTCAGAGAAACCATATTCATGTAACTTTTATTACAGTATATTCTTGTAATTATTCTATTTTATTATTAGTTATTGTTAATCTCTTACTGTGCCTAATTTATAAACTAAGCTTTATCATAGGTATGTACAGGAAAAAAAAACAGTATATATGGGGTCAGTACTGTCTGCAGTTTCAGGCATCCAGTGCAAGTCTTGGAATATATCCTCCATGGATAAGGTGAGGAGGCGGGGAGAATACTGTAATAGCAATCATTTAAGCAATCCTTCCTGGTAATAGAATGGTCCAAGGGAAGAAATGAACCTGATAATCCTGAACTATCCAAAAACAACAGCAAAAAAAAAAAAAAAAAAAAAAGAAAGAAAATCCTACACTTCCACACTTTGCATATGCGTGCCATGTAAGAGTACAGTATACATCTTAATTTTTGCTTTCTAAATTAATATCTGGCAAGATATTAATTCTGGTAGGTATGTTATGGCTCTACACAAAATACCAAATTAACTAGAATGTTCTTCCGTCTTTAAATGCAAAGCTTGTTCTGAAATCTGAAAACCATTCGACATGGTATAGCTTTTGGAAAGGGGATGGCACATATAAGCAAATAGATCAGGTTTCAAACTCCAGTTCCATCAATGCCTGGTTGTGGGAATTATAAGCAATCATTTCACCTTGCTTAACACCTCATACTCTTCATCTGTAAAATGAGGATAAGAATTCGTAGCTTCAGAGTATTAAGAGGATTACATATAATAGGTACTAAGTCAGGTTAACAACTATAGCACAATGGAATATAATAGCCATTAAAAATAGATCTACAAAGTCATTACAAATTCTCAATTATAAAATACATAATACACAATGGCTATAAAACATTCAAAGTAGAGAATATAAAAAGTGAAACTCACCCACCATCGTTCCCCCCAATTCCCTTTCAGAGCTTACAATTAGATATGTAACTTTCTGGACTTTACTAATACAGTTTACTTTTGGACTTTTAAAAAACCATAGACGGGATCTTCAACTAAGTTTTCTTGCTAAGAGATCCTTTCATTGAGGAGTTTTAGATGCCATGTTAATTATGACATTTCAAAAATTTTTCTCAAACAATGGTGCAATAAGAATACTTCAATATAACTTTTGCACACATCTGAATGTTTCTAACATTTCTTTAAAATAGAACTATTGGATGAAATAAAATATATACATTTTTATTTTCTTAGAGAGAGACAAAGAATCTTAAGCAAGCTCCACACTCAGAGTGGAGACCAATAGAGAGCTCAATCCTACAATCCTAGCATCATGACCTGAGCTGAAATCAAGAGTCGGACGCTCAACTAACTGGGACACCCAGGCACCCCTAAAATGTATACATTTTTAAATGAAAGATGTGGCCAAACCCTACAAAAGGACATTTTGACACTAATAGTTTATATGTACCTGTAAGTACTGTTTCCCTACAACCTAGTCAATACTAATACTATTGCCAATCTAGTGGTTAAAAATGACCTCACGTAATATGCATTTCCCCATTATTCCTAGTGTAAACTTTTCATGTTTTCTTGACCAATTCTTTAAAAATATTTAATATTCCTCTGTGAACTGTCTGTTCATATACTTTTGCATGTTTTTCTACTGGATTACTTATTACATTTTTAATAATTTACAGATGCTATTTATATAACATTATTCCTTTGTTGTATACAGTACAAATTTTTTTCCCCAGCTTAAGAAGTCATCTGCCTTTTAATTCTTATACACAAGTTTTAATATTTTCACATAAAATCTGTCAACTTTAAAAAAGGGCTTATAGGTTTCTTGACTTAGGAAATCCTTCCTCATGAAAGATGTTCAAGAGTTGCCTATATTTACTCCTAAATATGTTTCTAGGATTTATGTGAATAGGGTGAAGAAACGACCTACAACACATTTTTCCCTCAAACAGCCAACTGTACCACTTTTCTTTATAAATGAGGCTTACTATTTTATTCTGCAGATGTCTATTTCTATGCCAATTAAAAAAATTAAAACTACTATGGCTTTATATTTTGTTATCTGTTACAGCAACTGACCCTGATTCTTTATCAGTATTTTCTTAGATATTTTTGTGCCTTCTGCTTTCCAGTAAATGCTATTAACAGGGCCTCTACTTAACCAATTTGACAGATTAACTGTATTCTCCATGCCTTCTGTAAAATATATTGACTAATGCAATCTTGCTGCAGTCACTCTTTTGCTCCCACCAGTTATCGGTAAGTGTACCAAGCCAGGTGTTGGTCTTCAAACTCATTTATGTCAGCTGTCTGTAGAGCAATTAATGGTGTCAAGATTTTAGTTTGTAAAGGAACCTGAATATAGAAGTATGTTAAAGTACTATACAAGGCCACCTGGGTGGCTCAGTCAGTTAAGCATGTGACTCTTGATTTTGGCTCAGGTCATGATCTCACAGTCATGAGATGGAACCCCATGTTGGGCTTTGCACTGAGCATGGAGCCTGCTTAAGATTCTCTCTCTTTCTGTGCCCCTCCCCCACTCATGCACATGTGCATGCTCTCTCTCAAAAAAATATATATAAATACCATATAAAACAATGATTTAAACTGAAAAAGGAACTATCTTTTTAAAATAAAAACTAATCTGAATATTTGGCAAAGACTAAAAGGCAAGATGCTAAAAGTAGTGTCAGGGCGCCTGGGTGACTCAGTTGAGTGTCTGACTTCAGGTCATGATCTTGCAGTTTGTGGGTTTACGCCCTGCGTTGGGCTCTGTGCTGACAGCTCGGAGCCTGGAGCCTACTTTGTACTGTGTCTACCTCTCTCTCTGCCCACCTCCTCTGCTTGTGCTGTCTCTCAAAAATAAATAAACATTAAAAAAAATAAAATAAAAAAAAATAAAAATAGTGTCAAGTTAGGGGAAAAAGATTCAGGGGTAAATTATAGAAATTTCTAATTCTGTATTCAAGTTCCTTTACAAACCATGCTACTGGTGCAGAGCTCACTTGGGATTCTCTCTTTTCCTGCCACTCCCCTGCTCGTGTGGCATGCACGTTTTCTCTCAAAATAAATAAACTTAAAAAAAGTTCTGCTTTAACAACATTTTAACAATAATTAACCTACCAACTATTAACTCTAATTTGATCTAAGAGGGCTTCTACTGTATTGAGTCTTCTCATACAAAAAATGGCATCATCTGTCTTTGCTAACAAATTTAGATCATTTTTTAAATCTGTAAGTAAGGGTTTTGTTCTAACAGATCTTAAATACTGCTGGTTAGGTTTATTTTCTTTTACTTATTTATATATACCATCTGTCCATCCAATTACTGCCCATACACATTTTCCTTGCCAAAGACAACACTTTTCACCACTTCCTATATCCTTTAATTTGTTTTTTCAAAACTGTGTTGCTTTGGGTACACATCTTTAAGTTTCAGAAATGGTACTACCAATAAACATTTTTAACTCCCTCTCACTCAACATTATTTTCAAAAGCTACTGATGTTGCTACGTGCATTATTTGGTCCCCTGCTTCTAACTGCTACACAGTCCATAATATGCATAAACTCCATTTTGCTTATCCAATCTACTGCCACAATGATGCAATATTCTCCCACATGTTACCTGATGGAATAATGTGATATCTTTGGGATATACACCAGGAGTACCAGTCAAGGGTTCCTATAGCCTCACATGCCTATTAGCACTTACCATTACACAGTTTTCTAATTTTTGCTGATCTGACAGTTTAAAAGGCTGTATCTTGCTTTAGTTGTATTTCTCTAATTACTAATGAGTCTGGAGCAACTATTAATGTGCTGAGTTTTCTGGTCTGTGAATTATCTATCCATACTTTTGTTTATCCACGTTAATTTGGAGGAGTTCCTTAAATATACTACAGGGACAGTCCCTTGACAGTTTTAAAACATGGCTAAACACTTCTCAATCTATCACTACTAAGTTTTATCTTTGGCAGTGCTGCTTAATATTGTCCACAGACCAGCTGTTATTCCACCAACTGTTTGAATGTGGTATTGGTCCATGACAAAATGAATTGGCACCAGAATGTTGTTAGCCACATCAGGAGGTGCACTGTTTAGGTCAACTGGTGTTTTTCTCATTCAAGGAAGCAGTGTGCTGATTTACATTCCAGTTAAGTGCTAGCACAGCAGTGAATTATGATGTTTTCCATTGAAAAGGAAGTCTTAATTTTGTATTATAAAATTCAAATTTTTACAGTAAGATTTACGCTTTAGAGTTTTTAAGAGTTCCTTCCCTACCAGTATATCACAATATAACCTTCTACATTATCTTCTCTTAAATGTATGGTTTTGCCCAATACGGTTTAACTATACTTGTTGATCCTGTGAATGAGGTCTTTATTCTAATCATCTAGTTGTTTATTACTACTGTACAGAGGAGATATTTGTTTCTATACACTGACTGTTGACTTGGTTGTCTCACTGTACTTTTATTAGTTCTAGTAATTTTATGCTATCTCCCCAAAAAACCCAAAAGCCTCAAACCTATCACCTTCATATAGTAACAAGTTTTCTCTTTTAGTATGTATCATTCATTTCTTTCTTTTCTCTTGTATTTGTTAGGACCTCTACTACAAATTCCAGTGGCAAAAGTAGTAGGTAGCATCTTGTCTGACTTTAGAATTCAATGGAAATGCTTCAGCTTTCCCATTATGACTTCTGGTAGATGATTCATAAATTTAAAGTTTGTTTTCCTATTTCTAAGAGTTTATATTAGTTTTTATTAATGTGCTGAATTTTATCAAATGCTTTTGAAGCATCATCTACTTGAGATATGGTTTCTTTTCCCTTTTACTGTTATTTGGGTAGCCAATGTTGAACTGTCTTACATTTTTTTAATAACATGAGAAAATTACTTATGTTAAAGAAAACAGGTTGCATGTCTCTATATGCATATTTGCAAAATGTAAGAAGAAAATATGCTCAAATTTTGAAGGAAGCTGCATCTGGGTAAGTTATAAACAGGTGATTAATATTCTCTTTACACTTTTCTATATGTCCTAGAATTTTCACAATACATGTTGCATTCACTATCCTACAAAAATGATTTTTAAGGAATCATGTACCTAAAAATAGCCTGACACTTGAGTTACATTATTTGAGTTAACCATTCAATTGGCTTTTAAAAAGTCAGACTTACCAATTTCTTCTAACAAAACGTTCTAGCAATGGCTACCTCTCTCAAACCTAAGTACGTATCATCCTTTTGTCTAGAAACATTGGACAATAGTTTGGTTGAGTTGAACTTTTACATGAGAGTTCTTTTTGCCTTCAATTACAATTACTACCATCACAAGCCAATTACTGAGCACAGCGCAAAATACCTTGTATTTTATTCTGAAACTACTCTGAAGGTAGATATACTAAATTCCCAAATGAAAAAACTGGTATCAGAGCTAATAAGCAGGGACAAGACAAGACTCCAATCCAGATCTTTCATTGCACTATACCTCCCTCGTGAGTAGAATCTGATTCTGAACTTTCCAGAAACGAAGTTGTCATTTTTGAAAAAAGGGAGATTCTACTTTGTGAGTAGAGATTCATGCAATCTCTCACGATTACTTCATAACAATTGAGAATACTTCTTAGGTTTAGGGGGAACTTTGCTAATGGGGCCCCCATAATTCCATTTAATTAGGCCAGTAAACTTAGGGATTACTATCCATTTTGACAATGCAAAAAACACCTGTGGAAAGGAACTATATGGTCCAGTTTTGTGCCCTTCCACTCTTTACCCATGACTCACCTCTGCCAAGTGTTGCAGCCGGGTTAGCAGTGGGGTTCTCTTGTCAGATCCAAGACGTGTGATATAGTTTGATCTTTTGCTAAATACATACAGAAGATTAAGGACTGCCAGCACCACTTGCATATCAGAGGAAGCCAATAAAGTTGTCAAATGCTACAGGGAAAAAAAAGGGCAAGTTCATGGTATTAGGCACACTAGGCCTTGAAAACTTAAAATACCAATGTAGTAATAGATTTGTCAATATATACAAAGCTATTAAGAAGTTTAACAATACAAAAAAATTTATAAATATTTGAGCACCTACAACATGCAACCTCGTTCCCAAGCAACTTATAATCTGGCAGCAAGCCACAAAGTCCAATAAAAATAAAACGAAAACAAAAACACATGAGCAGCAGCTCAAAACTGCACAGGTGTCCCCACAAGAAAAAGAAATTACAAAAGAGACACATGTGATATTTTAATACATAGTGGAACTCAAGAACATTAAGTCTCCAGCTAGACTAAAAGAACTGTGAAAGAAAGATAATTTTATGCTCCTGTATTCTTTGAGATATAGAATAAATTAAAATGTAGGGTTCTCCATATGGAAGCTAAAGATATCAACAACAGCTGGTGATGGGGCGCCTGGGTGGCTCAGTCGGTTGTGTCCGACTTTAGCTCAGGTCATGATCTTGCAGTTCGTGGGTTTGAGCCCTGCATCGGGCTCTGTGCTGACAGCTCAGAGTCTGGAGCCTGCTTCGGATTCTGTGTCTCCCTCTCTCTCTGCCCCTCCCCTGCTCATGCTCTGTCTCTCTGTCAAAAGTAAACATTAAAAAAAATTAAAGAACAAAAACAAAAAAACAACAGCTGGTGGCACTTATGACTGTTACAGTACAGTGTATGTAACATTAACCCAAGAGTGACTGCTTTGATTTTTTAATAAAATCGAAGTCTATCAATATATTTAAGCATCTAGTCAGTGTTAAAATCAGTATGTCATTCAGATGGCAATAAACCTAGGTATTTCTGGTTGCTGATAATCCTGAAGGCCATGGTCTTCCTTTTGCAACTAATATGTTTTATCTTTAACAGACTGCTTATCTGTTCCTCACTTAAAACTCTGGGTGCTATACTTTAGTTCAGTTATTCCACTTCTTTTCCCAAACCATTTCCTTTCAATTCTGTTTACCAAAGAATTAGAAAAATTAACACTAACAACAGGGCACTTAAGCAATGAGTAATGTGTCAAGGAAATCAAACTATTTCCAATAGTTTAAGTGGTTTGGGGCTGCTTTAATAATGAATGCGGAACAAAGATAAATTCCCACAAATTCCCAGGAATACTTCAATATATGTATTACATTCTCAATCTTATCATTGTCTTTGACACTGAAAACTCCACAGAGCTCCAAAATGAAAAGGAAAGAATTATCAGAGAGAAATAGCAATTTATTTCTAGATATGAGCGATTCTAATTAAGAACAGATCACATAGGCTTGAACCTCTCATACCTCTATGGAACTGTACAGATGCCGGGAAAAGCTGTACTCAATGAGCAAGGCAGTGAAGTTCAACACAGCCAAGAGAAGCATTTTTAGTTGTTCTCTCTCTGGCCTATCACACACGAGCATCCATGACATATTCTCCACTGTTTGTCCAGCATCTGCCAGAATTCCATCAAAGCGGTCCAACAGATCCACCCAGTGATATAACTCACACTGGAGAGAGGAAGAGAAAGAGGAACATGTAAGAATAAGGTCGAAGTACTATGTGGGTACTTTGCTACAATGGATTGCTGAGCAGGACACCTAGACAAGTTCACTTCCCACCTTTGCTTCTCTTCAATCCCCCCACCAGTACAGAAATCCATATGACAAAGATCATACTCTGAGCCACATAAACCTGTAATCATTGTTATATCCATCAAAGTACATTATGTACAAACACCAGCAGACACCCTAACTAGGTCTTTAAAGGGAGAATTCTGGCTACCTTCTGAGGTCTACAAAACAATGACTCTCCCTGCCAGAATCCATTTTATCAAAAATGTTCACTTTTAGAGTTATCTAAAGAAGATTCTTTTAACTATCTCAAACTCCTACTGTCAGTCAAACTAAAGGAATTCTGTGGTTGAGATTCTTTATCATCACCTGTGTAAATGTTCCTCACCCTCAGCTAGCAAACTTTTCCTTTCATATTTTCTTTCAAAATTTCCTTGGTAACTATTCATAAGCTAAAAGCTACTGACCTAGAGCTATACTAGACATACAGCTTAGTAGATAATACAGCTTATAACTGTAGACATACAGCTTACCAGATACTAATTGATGAATGATGCTACCTCATTGTGGTTTCTCTTTCCATATCAGAACATACAAAATGATGTACTAGTCCAGGGAGCCCTGCCTTTTGGGAGTGTGGGTTCACATACCTTTCCAATGTTCCATGTTTTGATTTGCTGCAGTTCCAAGAGTAGTTGCTCATCATTACAAACTTTGAGTTTGTCTATTAAGGCTCTGCAGTCTGCAGGCTGAGAAAAACAGGTATTCACAAAAGGTTTTTTGGAGTAAAGGAATCTTTAAGCCAACACACTCAGCAATTTAGAAAACTGGAAATTTGCCAGACAGTCACTTGGGATTAAATGGAAATCTTGTAATAAAACCATCCATCTGTTCATTTTCATTTTTTTAATGTTTATTTTTTTTTGAGAGATACAGAGCATGAGTGGGGGAGGGGCAGAGAGAAAGGAAGACAGAATCTGAAGCAGGCTCCAGGCTCTGAGCTGTCAGCACAGAGCATGACATGGGGCTCAAACTCACAGCCCATGAGATCATGACCTGAACTGAAGTCAGACGCTTAACTGACTGAGCCACCTAGGTGCCCCCATCTGTGCATTTTAACTTGGATAAACTTGTACAATAGAAATAAAGGAAACAAGCTAGACATAAAAAAAAAAAATGAAGGAATCTGTACCACAGTCTGAAAGTTAACTAGAATACCTGATAAGAAATCTTGAAATCAGAGGAACACTGAACAGCCCTAGTGAATTCACAGTTAAAGGTGAAGATTGGCTATATTTTCCTACAACTATTAAATCCTCTTAACTGTAGGAGGGCCAAGAGCTTCTGAACACCGGGACTTCATTCTTATAGGGCTCCCATTGCCATACATTCCTGCTCTCTTTAATGATGAAAGGCCTGTTTGTCAGGTAACAAGGTGTGGATTGACAGTTTATAGTAAAGTTTCTTAAAGCAGAGGAGGAAGGACAGGGAATGGGACATAGAAGTCTTCTATTATGGATGGCAGCTGGAAATGACTACACTTGCATGGCATCCTGAAAATGGGCCTAGATTTGCAACCAAACAAACCTGGGTTCAGTTCTTAGCTTGATGTTTACTAAGCTGTTTGATCATGAGCTACTCCAATCTCTCAGCCAGTTTTCTTACCAGGGAAACACACCTAATAACTACCTTGGTAATGTGAAGCTCAAATGTTTGCAACATACATAAAGCACTTATTTCACATAATAGGAGTTTAAATATTGAGACACAGCATACTACTTCAAAGAGTATGAGCTTTGGAATTAGACAGTTGGTAAGCTACCTCTTTGAATCTCCGTATCCTCTTCTGCAAAATAAACTAACATCACCTATTTACCCAGCAATGTCGTCATGAGATTTAAACTAGAGGTACCTTCAGTACCCAAAACAAACATGGAATAACAGGGGTTTCTCCCTCTGAAGTAAGCGTTATTAAGAGCTACCTCAAATTTTTGTGGTGATTAAATGCATGTAAAATTCTTGGCATAAAATCCTTCCATAAACCAGGCCTGCACTTTCCTCTCCTTGAAGTCATATAGGTTGAGGGAGAGGTGATGAAGCAGGATAAACATAACATGGGAGTCTAAACCATCTACTCATGTAGTTCACTTGTGCTTTCTGAACGTACTGAAGTTTAGTATCAAATACACCACCTTCAAATCTAATCTGCAGCTATGCAGAACCAATTTTATGATTTTGTGGGTTAGATTACACCCAATTCATGATGAACATTTGAATACTATAGTCACTTGGTATCTCATAATCAGGCATTCAGTTTTTATCAAGTTCCAGTAGCAAGCCTGAAACTGCTTTTCTGAATGTCAGAATACTTGTTGGCAGGTAATAGCATTGCCAAATTCTAGGAATCTTAGCTGCACTTCCCCTATCAGGGCTTGCCAGAGGCATCTTTGGCTGACACCTAAATCAGACATCTGGATCTACTAGGTCAAAATGTCCGCATAGTAGGGCAGCTTGCATCATAGCCTGAACCTTTTGCAGAATCTTTTCTAGATTCAGACTTCACTATCACTTTAGTGGTTATCCAGCAAATGAATCAAAACACCAAGCCCATATTTGATACATGGTGTTTCCAAAATCCAAAGAGAACCTCATACGTTGTTCCTCTGTCTTCATGGTGCATGGTACAAGGCGCAGCAATCTATCTCTACTTTAGAAGGGAAATCTTGACATTTCCCAGACCTCTGGACCCCTAGAAACTTTCCTGATGTGGGAGGCCCTCAAGCTTCAAAGGGCACTCTCTGGTACACAAATGCCTAAGGCATCTAAGGTACTTGTGTTTTCTGCTCACAAGATTCAGTCAGCCTAATGGCATCAATGTAATGTGCCAGCACAATGTTCTGTTTTATCAGCTGTATCAAGGTCCATAGTTTGCAGAATGCACCAGGGACAAAAGTGTATCTTTACCATCTTGTTCCTGCTGCATAAATGCAATAAATGCAATAATACAAACTGATTATTATTTTCCTTCTGGCAATACAAAAGAAAGCATTTGCCAATTCAATGGCTGTGTACTAATTGCCAAGGTTCACATTGATTTGCTCCAATAAAGATATCAAATCTAGGGGGAAAATCCTTTGCACAGCTGCTAATATACAAAGTGATCAATAAATGTCTTTCGTGTGCAGACACTATGGAAAACAGTGTGGAGATTCCTCAAAAAAATTAAAAATAGAACTACCATAAGATCTAGCAGTTCCACCTCTGGGTATTTATCTCAAGAAAATAAAACAATAATTTGAAAGGATATATGCAGCCCCAGGTTGACTGCAACATTATTTACAATAGCCAAGATATGAAACAATCTAAGTGTCCATCTTAGATGAATGGATAAAGATATAGTATACATATACAGTGGAATACTATTCATCCATAAAAAAGAACAGAATCTTGCCATTTGTGACAACATGGATGGACCCCGAGGGCATTAAGCTAAGTGAAATAAGTTAAAGACAAATACCCTATAATCTCACTTATACACAGAATTCAAAAAACAAAAAAAACAAAATAAAAACCCAAGCTCAATAGACTGGTGGTTGCCAGAGGTGGCCAGGAGGGGAAAATGGGTAAAGAGATCAAAAGGCATGCATGCATGCACAAATAAATATCCTTCTTAAAAATAATATCTAGTATTAACCACAGTACAGAGAATTGAGTATGTTGCTCAAGGAAACTAGGCATCTTTAAGCCTTAAAAATGTATGGTCTATGATCTAAACGTTCCAATTCCAGGAGTTCGTCCTAAGTAATTAATTAGTAGCTATCAAATGTTGTGAGCCAGAAATTTGTATATAGGTGTCACCCCAAGAACAAATCCCTAACAATCCATGAGGTAATAAAAGAAAAAAAATTTTTTTAATTTGCATTTCTTTGATTATCTACAACGTTAAATTATTCTAGAAGTTTACTGAATCTGTTCTTTTCTGAAATCATCTATGCCCATTTTGTCATTGGGATATTCATCTCTCCTACTGATGTAGCTACTAAAGATATTAACTACAGTTCACTGAACAACATGGGAGTTAAGGGTGCTGACAAACCCCCATGCAGTAGAAAATCCATGAGTAACTTTTAACTCCCCAAAACCTTAACTACCAATAGCCTACTGTTGACTAGAAGCCTTACTGATAACATACACAGTCAATTAACACGTATTTCTTTTGGTGTGTATATTATATACTATATTCCTACAATAAAGCTAGAAAAAACAAAGTGCTATAATTTTTAAGAAAATCATAAGAAATATACATTTACAGTACTGTATTTATTGGAAAAAGTCCACATATCAGTAGACCTATGCAGTTCAAAACCGGGTTGCTCAAGGGTCAACTGTATACTGGGTTACAAATATTTTCCCCAGCTTGTCATGTGCCTTTTTACTTTGGATATACTACTTTATGCTTCCATTATTTTTTCTCCTTTGCTTTAATGCTTGGAAGGGCCATCTCCATCCAAGACTAGGTAAATATCCATCTATATTTTACACCTATAATCTAGGTGTGAATTTCTTTTAAAAATATTTGACTTTTATCTAGAATTTATTTCAGTATAATAGTCCCCACCCCTCAAAAGTCAAACAATTGTCCTGAAACCATTTCTTGACTAATATTTCCTGTCCCTAACAACCAATAATTCCTACAATTATCATATGTTAAGTTCTTATGCACATGAATACTAGGATCCTTTTCTAGGTTATTTTCTTACACTGATGTTACTGTTTTAATTTGTGTCACTTCTTAAGACAAGGTTTCTATTTGCTCTTTAGTTTCCAAAATAATTTGAATACATAAATGTCAAAAATTCAAGATGCCCATTAAAAAATATATTTAAAAGTGGGGGGGCCTGAGTGACTCAGTCAGTTGAGCATCTAACTCTTGATTTTGGCTCAGGTCATGGTCTTGCGGTTCATGGGTTCAAGTCCCACATCGGGCTCTCTGCTGACAGTGTGGACCCTGCTTGGGATTCTTTCTCCCTCTTTCTTTGTCCCTCTCCTCCTTGCACTCTCACTCAAAATAAACATTAAAAATATACTTAAAAATCCAAGATGCCAAAACACATCAAAACCAAAATCAGATGTATCTGCAACAGCTATGAAAGTGAATATACTCATTATGTACGGCATTCAAGAAGAAACAACCTGACATTTCAACGGCAAACACAAAAATGTACAGCATGTGCAGACAACCAATATAAGGTCAATAAATTTGAAAATATATTTAATTAAGGCATGCACATTAGAACCATTAATATTTCCCCCCCTTATTAACAAAAATTTAAAAGATAATCTGTAATGCTAGAGAGGGTATGGGAAGACAGCATTTCTCGCACTCATCAGTATAATACTTAACAAAAAAGGGCAGAGAATGTCCATACAATAATCTTTTAAAGACTAGAAGAAATACAGCAAACTGTTAATAGCAATATCCATAGTGATACTTGCCAGGTAGTTAGTTTTTAAAAACCAAGTGACCTGTATTTAGCAAATAAACTGATTATGTGCCAAATCCTTTGCTAAGCATCTGCCTCATACCAAGGAGGGAAGAATTATCAACCCTGTTTTACCACTGTGAAAACCAGGTGAGCAAATAAATGCTTAGCCACAAAAACTAGTAAGATTCAAACTCATGTCTAATTCCAAAGCTTGTGCTCCTTGAACAACGGGGTCTACAGGAGAGTCGTAACAAGGCAATACTTTCTTAACCTCAAAACGCAGTTTAAGACAGCTGATAGAATACTGGACTGAAGCTAGGATTTCTGCTGCTAGGACATGGTCACCCAACACACAGATTAACATAGGTTAAACTAAATTGTATGATTAAGAATCCATGATTTAAAAAAGCTACACCACTGGCCCCACAAGAAATCTAGTTAAGAAACATGTTACTACTTTAATTTTCTTGAAAACAAAATTGAGAAAGACCACACAAGTACAGACAGAATTTGAATCCACACCTGCTCTTTCCATTATACCATACTGCCTTTCAATGCATAAGAAAAGCAGCCAGAGAGCCTACTTCAGGTACATACAGCTACAACAGTTTAGTGTTTACTTTCCACTGGTGACTAGCTTACTCACTTTTTTCCAAAATTTTATTTAAATTCTAGTTAGTTAACATACAGTGTAATACAGGTTTCAGGAGAATTTAGTGATTCACTACTTACATATAACACCCAGTGCTCAACATGCCAAGCGCCCTCCTTAAAGCCCATCACGCATTTATAGCCCATCCCACACCCACCTCCCCTCCATAAATCCTCAGTTTATTCTCTATAGTTAAAGAGTCTTTTAATGGTTTGTTTCCCTCTCTTTTGCTTATTTGCCTTTTTAAACAAGGGAAGTTCAAAAGCAAATACGACTTTTTCAAGACAACTTGCTGTTTTATTGCACTTTGTATATATAAATGATGATGTATTTGGAAGGTCAGTATGGTGAACTGTCTACAAGAACTTTTTCTAAAATGCAAAAAATAAGACCATACTTTTGGATACTTACAGCCTCAGTAGGTGTCTTTTTCAGTTTAGTCCTGTCTACTTTCATGTTTTCGATTTTCTGTTTTATGATCTGAAAAGAAATTCCCCAAAAGAGTGAGAATTTAAAGTTGCAATCTTGAGCTCTACATGCTCGACATAAACAAGATAGAATGAAGAGCATGCAAAATGCTTAAAGCAAAAACTCTGGAGTTATGATGATGCTATGTGAACTCACAGGCACAGCTATGAGGTAGGGAAGGATAAGGAATATCTCCAGATAAAACTGGCCCACATCCATATATTGCATAAGACTAATCAATTTAAGCCAAAATTAAAGCGCTTTTTAAAAACAAACCTCTCAAACTCATAATTGAAAATAAAAGATCACAATGTTTTTAACACACCTCAGGATGGAAAAATTCACCATATCCTTGCAGTTTTCTGGAAAACTTAGCAATTCTACTTCTGGGAATTTAGCCAAAGAAAATCATGAGGATGCACAAAATATTTAACCATAAAAACCTATACTCCATGACCATATGTAATAGTGAAAAATTGGAAAAGAACAAACGTCCAAAAAGGATTGGTTTAAAATGAAATATTGCACAATTGTTATAAACACTGCACATAATTATATAACAGAAAGATGTTCATGGTGAAATAAAAATTACAAAACAAATAGTATAAACCTATCTAAACCACTTAGAAGGGGTATGCATCAAAATGTTAACTCACTGCTGACCAAAAGGATTATGTAGATGCATCTTTGTATCTTTTATTGTTTTAACCAATAAAAATATATTAGTTGTGTTATAACAACAAAGGCAGCATAATACTTTAATTTTTAATTAGAAAATGAGATAGAAGACTCCCACTAGAAATTTCCTGAGCACAGAACACAATCATTTTACTAAGATCTTTCAGTTTGGAAGGCACAAAAATGGGTAACTCCTAGTATAAACCTACGTGATCTTTCATGGCAGACAGGTCCCTCAAGATGCTCTGACCAAGGCACAAGAAGAAATAAAGGTTTCTCCCATTAGCAACCAGGACACATGGACAGAGGTAGAGGTGAACTGAAAGCTCTTTATATACCAAAGATTCTCCTGATAATAATGTATCTGCTACATAGCAGTAACTGAAGGTGAGTGTCCCTTCCCCAAGAAGGCTGTCATAATATAAAGCTGACCAAGCACAGGTATAAAATTCAGGCAGCTTCGGGCCTAGATTTAGTCCAACATACTCAGTAGTGTGGAAATAAAGTGTTATTTGCCTACATGGTCGGTATCTTTTCAACCAATGGGCATTCAGGAAGAACTGATCAAACATCCAGAGTATATTCTAAAATGCATTCCTGGAAGAAAAAAAATGTTTTCCCTCTAAGGTTCACATTTCAAGATATGGGATTCCAAATTACTTTTTAAAAAGTTACCTCAGCATCTAAAAAAAAATGAACCAAGTGCCAGCTGCCAACAACTTCCAAAATATCTAAAACGAGGCCAATAGGATTCTGGCAACAATCCGATCCATGTAGTAAAAACTGTAAGTGAGCTACTTATACTCAGTTTTGATTTTTCTCACAAAACTTCTCATACTCATTACCTAAAGCAAGTGGCTATCACATTACTGTGGCTGCAGTCATTTGCTGGGAGGCTATAAGACTAACTCTGCTGCAGGAAGTAGCAGCCAGCCCCAACACCATACAACCCAAATCACTGAATGCCTTCCCTTCAAAATTAGGAACAAAGTAAAGATGTCCACTCTCACCACTTTTATTCAACACAGTGTTGGAAGTTCTAGCCACTGAAATAAGAAAAGGAAATTAGAGGTATACAGATCAGAAAGGAGGAAACAAAACTCCCTATGTGCAGATGACAAAGGATTATTTAAGTATAAAATCCCCCAAACGTACAAAAAAAACCCTCCCAGAATAAATGATCTCAGTAAAGTTGCAGGATATAAGATAAACATCCACAAATCAATCTATTTCTATATACTGGCAATAGACACATACACTCCAAACCTAAAAGTACACTACCACTCACAATTGCTCAAAACAAAACTTGAAATACTTAGGTGTAAATCTAACGAAGCATGTATAGGACTTGTATGTTGAAAACCATAAAATGTTCATTTAAAAAAAATCAAAGAAGGGGGCGCCTGGGTGGCTCAGTCGGTTGAGCATCTGACTTCAGCTCAGGCCATGATCTCGCCATTTGTGGGTTCGAGCCCCATGTCGGGCTCTGTGCTGACAGCTCAGAGCCTGGAGCCTGCAGCCTGCTTCGGATTCTGTGTCTCCCTCTCTCTCTGCCCCTCCCATGCTCACACTCTCTCTGTCTGTTGATAATAAATAAACGTTAAAATTTTTTTTTTTTAAAAATCAAAGAAGATCTATATATATGGAGAGATATAACATCCTCATAGATTAAGATGGGTCAACATAATAAAGATGGCAATTCCCCTCAAATTGACATGCAGATTTAATGCAGATCCTATCCAAATCCCAGCAAGATTCTTTTTTTTTTAAATAAACTGAGATTATTCTAAAATGTATATGGAAAGACAAAGGAACTACAAAGCTGAAAGGAACTACGATAGCTTTAGTATTTTGAAAAAGTAGGAATCCCTCTCTCTGATTTTGACATTCATATGTATACCACCCTGTAATAATCAAGACAATATATGTAGTACTGGAGGTGGGACAGACACATGTATCAGTAAGAATAGAAACAGACTCATACAAATATGCCCAACTGATTTTTGACACTTAAAAAGGCAATTCAATCAAAGGATAGTTTCATCACCAAATGGTACCAGAGCAAGTAGCCATCTATAGGCAAAAAGATGAACTTTGACCTAAGTCACATACTTTACATAAAAATTAACTCAAAATGAAACGTGATGATTGGGGAGAAAAGCAAACCCTTGTGTACTGTTGGTGGGAATGTAAACTGGTGCAGCCAATATGGGAAAACAGTACGGAGGGTCCTCAAAACATTAAAAATATCCATCAATCCACTTCTGAGTATTTAGCCAAAGGAAATGAAAACACTAACTTAAAAAGACATATGCATCCCCATGTTTACTGCATTATTTACAACAGCCAAGACATGGAAAAAACCTAACTGTCCATTGATGGATGAGTGGATACACACGAATATTATTCAGCCATAAAAAAGAAGGAAATCTTGACATTTGTGACAAATGGCTAGACCTTGAAGGCATTATGCTAAGTGAAATAAGTCAGAGAAGACAAATATGGTATGGTCTCACTTACATGCAGAGTATCAAGAAACAAAAAACTCCGAAAACACTAAACTCACAGAGAACAGACTATTAGATGCCAGAGGCAGGAGTGAGTGAAATGAGTGAAAGTGGTCAAAAGGTATGAACTTCTGGTTATAAAACAAATAGGTCATGAAGATGTAATGTATAGCATGGTGACTATAGTTAATACTGTATTATATATTTGAAAACTGATGAGAGCAGATCTTAAACTTTTCAGTGCAAGAAAAAATTATAACTAGACTTACTGTGATCATTACACTATATATACATATACAATCAAATCACTATGTTGTACACCTGAAACTATTATAATGTTGTATGTTGATTATCTCAATTTAAGACTGCAAAGTAAAAAAAATGGATCACAGACTTAAACTATAGAACTCACTGGGAGAAAATATTTTCAAAACTATATATAATATCTAGAATACACAAAGAACTCTAAAAATTCAACAAAAACCCAAACAACCCTCCAAAACAAAAGGAGGATTAGCTTGTAGCTGCAACTATATTTTAGCTCCAACTATTTTAATGGCTTAAGAAAATGTAGATGAGGTCATGGGCAAATATTCACACACATATCTCACTTTAACTACAGCTGTTTTGACTTAGGGTTCTGTACCAGTCAAGGGCCTGGGTTGAGAATAGACTCTGGCTAACTAAAGCAGAAAACTGATTTAATGGAAGGATAACAGACAGCTCAGGGAATCATCAGGAAGGCTTACTGATCCACATTCAGAAAATGGGGAGGAGCCAAGGAAGCTATGCAGTCTAGGACTACAGCCAAGGGACCTCCCACAGACACAGCTTAGCTGGGGGTGCCTCTACTGTCAACACCAGACTCTGGATGCCTAGAAGCTACCCCTGGTGGCAGAATGATTTCTGAACAGTCTCAGGTTATTTGCATCAATGGCTCTAGACACCAAAAGTTCCAAGTGTGAGCATCTGATTGGTAAAGTACAGGGGTAAGTCCAGGCCATAATTGTCAAGGTTCAGGGAGAGCAAGTATTTTGTTCAGTTTCCAGTGTTTGGGCTCCAAACTTTTCATAAACAGATTCAGATGATAGGCACCCAATTAAATAACCAGTCCAAAACAAATGAATGAACACACATGTTCCCCCAAACAAGTGCAATGTTAACCTGTTTCTATAATTTTGTTGCAAGAAACACCTATAGTTTGAAAAAGAAAGGTATCACGGTCCATGAGACATCAATTAAGAAAATTTCCCCCCTAGTTATTTTAAGCTAGTTTCACAGTGGAAAGGGAAAGTATTTTTTGAGCACTCACTATAAGCCAGACAATACTCAGGTTGGTGTTTCCTAAAGCATTTTAGAGCATTTTGCTCCATGAAGGAAGACAAGGTTTCAGTAACTTGCAAAATGTTACAAATGGAAGTACAAAAGGAATTTTCCTTTAGAATAGTTAGGTGGCTGACTTACGTTACTAATGGCTCCAAGAAACCTTGGGTAAAGGAAACTTACTAGGCCACAGAACAATTTTTTCAAGTGTTATCTACTCAAAGTCCATGAATGTAAGTATCCCAAAGAACAAACTTTGAGACATGCTGCCTAGAGTCTTCATATAATAGTCTTTCATACAATCCTCACCACTCAAACCAAGTTTTATCCCATTTACAGATAGAAAAACGAAGGCTCAGAGAAATTAAGTGGCTTGTCTAGCTAGTTGGCACCAAGATTTAAATCTAGGCCTTTTTGGCTCCCAAGTCCATGCTTTAATAACATGCTGTTCGCTTTACTAGTTTTATTTATTTTTTTAATGTTTATTTACTTAAAAGAGAGACAACAGGGGAGGGGCAGAGAGAAGGAGAGAGACAGAATCCGAAGCAGGCTCCAGGCTCTGAGCGCTCAGTGCAGAGCCCAATGCGGGGCTCGAACTCACAGTGAGATCATGATCTGAACTAAAGTCGGATGCTTAACCAACTGAGCCGCCCAGGCGCCCCAGTTTACTAGTTTTATTACAATAAATTCCTGCAGATGAAAACATGTATTTGTGACAGATTCTTCTACACTGTTAGATCCTATTCAGAAAATTACTGCAAGACAGGAAGCTGGGGCACAATGTGAGAAGCTGAGATACCGTCAAATCACACTAATGACCAGGGAATGAGTTCTACCTAATGCTTAGAAGTTAAACAAGTTAAAATCCTATTACATAAAAAAGCCTCTAACAAAAAGAAATTAGTTCTAAACAAATCTCTGGAAATGGCCTATTGCCTTTGTTGGTTCAGACCAGAACTCTGAGCACCAAGCAATCTTTACAAGTAATAAAGATTTCTTCCTACAATAAGGTTTAAAGATCAACTTTAAGGAAATTAATGAATTATTATGAACCACCATCCACAGCTATACATTACTTAACACTTCTATTTAATTAACCATTTCTTTTTTCCCTTCCTCCTTTCCCCCAAACTTCATTTACTTTTGAGGTTTCTAATCTTGGTTTTACAGGGTTTATTTACATCAAGGCAAGGGTGTTCACTTAATATATACTGAGGAGAAGTCACTCTTTAAAGGGCAACTCACTCTGTGTAACCACCTCCAGGTGATAAAATTTAGAATGACTTTCAATACTGAATTAGCTTAAAGGCAGAGGAGTAATTTCCAAGCTGGCTCAATAGCAGTTGAGTATAGTGGCAGGTTAGCCTTACAATTCAAAGTATGGCTGAAGGATCAGCAGCACTGACATCATCTGAGAATTATTAAAAATGCAGAATCTCACCCAGAGCTGAAGAATCAACCTGTATTTTAATGAGATCTTCAGGTGATTAATATATTTAAAGTTTGAGAAGCACCAGATCAGAAAACAGGCTCAAAATTAGGAAACCCAGGTTAGAATCCCTGCTGTATCACTTACTCACCGTATGAGCATGGATAATCAGCCTCTGTGCACTTTTGTTTCCTCAACTGTGAAATAGGGATAACTGATCTCACTTCCATACTCACTTTCATCCAATCCATTCTCCAGAGAGCAGCAAATATAATCTTAAAACATAAGTCAACTCATGTTACTTCCTTGCTTAAAACCTTTCAACAGTTTCCCTAAAATTATATCCCAACTCTAACCATGAGTCTCAGGGCTCTGGCATGATTTAGTTCCTGCAACTCTCTCCAATCTCCTTTTTGCACTACCACTTTAGTCTTTCCATTTAGTTTCTAGAATGCTTTAAGTTCCTTCTGGCCTCTAGACCTTTACAACTGCTATTCCACTGGAATGCTTCTGCCCCAACATACCTATTCTTCCCTCAGCTAGTTCCCTTTAAGGAGTGACTTTAAGACCCAAAGTGGCTTCCCATGGCAACCCACCTAAAGCTGGTCTGTTATTTTTCAATTACACTACCTTGCTTGTTTCTCTCATAACAAGTATCAATATAACTAGTCTGACTTTCTACAGTATTAAGCTCTTGGCACGTAGCACAGCATCTTCCACATGATAGGTAGACAAATATTTACAGAATGAAGTTCATGAAAGAAGTACACACTGAGAATAAAAATCTGTGACTGTCAGCATATAGAAAGTATTTGAAGTCATGGGTCTGGAGATGATGACTTAAAAAGAAGGAAGGAAAGAGGCCCAGAACTAAGTTCCTACTTGATACAACATTGTTTTTTTTTAATGTTTATTTTGAGAGAGAGAGAGCTCACGCACAAGCAGGGAAGGGGGAAAGCAGAGAGGGAGAGAGAATCCCACACTGAGAGTGTGGAGCCTGGCGCGAGGCTCGATCTCATGAATGGCAAGATAATAACCTGAGCCGAGATCAAGAGTCAGACGCTTAACTGACTGAGCTACCCAGGCACCCCAATCTACCAGAAAAGGTGAGGTTGGTGAGGTAGAAGCAAAACTAGTTCATTATGCTATCATGAAAGACAAAAGATGGCCAGACTGATCTATTGTGTCCAATGTCGAAATGAGGTATGTCCCGAAAAATGTATGTTGAAATTGGGGGTAGAGATAACTTGACCAACAATAGTTTCAGGGGGGATGGTGGGAAGGGAAGCCAGACTGGAGTGAGTCAGGGAACCAATGGAAAGAGAGGCAATACAGATGGCACGTTTAGAAAACTCTTCTGAAAAGGTTGGCTGTAAATGCAAGCAGAGAATTATGGGGTCACTGAAAGGTAGAGGGAAAGAGGAGGTAACAGAAAGAAAATCCCTAAGAAAGTTGAGGGTAGGGGACCCTTAAGCCTCTCACTATTTCACCTTAAAATAATGAACACTTATCTGGATTTTGAAAGCACAAGTACTAACGAGAATTATGACAATCCTCTCCCCAATCTCTTAATACTTGACTATCTCTGTATGTGCTTACATTGTACCCTGTACCTAACACGTCCCTATTAATGACAAAATGTTTGCCACAAGGGTGAGGAAGTTTAAAACAAGCATACACACAAAACCCCACAAACCTGGGAGCAAGATTAAAAAAAAAAATACATTATCAGTGGTTGCCTCTAGGTGGCATGATAACATGGTTTTTATTTATTTATGCTTCACGCTTTCCAGGTCCTTCCAACCTTTCTATAATCATGCATCCATTTATAGTAAGAATTTTCCTTTTGTACAATTTTTCTTAAGGTTGAAAACAGTGGCCCCTAATCCAAATGGCATGAATCAAATTAAGAACAATATCATCTAAACAAATGCCCTGGAGTGGCTGCTGCCTGCTCTTGGAGCTTCCTTCCTATACACTCTGCTGTTTAATCCTGGAGTTTAGCACACAGCAAGCACTCAATATTTATTGATTTAGTACTGGTAGGTTAAGAAATGCTTCAAACATGTATGGGAGTGTGGTTGAATCCGAGTCAGCCTAAAATTCCCCGGGAAATCATGGAAAAGCATTATGGCCGTTTGTAAACAAAAAATGCTTTAGAGAACCCTAACCTCCAATGTACCACAAAGCAAAAGCCTTTGCCTCTAAGAGTCTCTGAAAGAAAATTCAGGTGAGAGCTGCTTGGACCATCCATTATCTCAGAAAGCAGTGAAGTGAATCTTGAAATCCAGCCTGCTATACACTGTTTGATTAGGAAGGCACAGACAGCACATTAACTGATTTCTTAAAGGGGGCACATTTCCATCCAGCCTAGTTTCTGATTATTTATATTAATATCCATCCAACAAATCACAGAACCCATGTGTCGTCATCATAACATCAGCTAATATTTACTGACCACCTAACTATGCGTTATCTCTAATCCTTGTATGAAGTTGTAACAACTTGAAGACTGTTCCCAGTTTACTAAGGCCAAGAGTAGCCACGTACTCAGTAAGTGGTAGAGCTGGATTAAAACCAAATCTGCTCCACAACTCTATAGTATACAAAATGTCTATATACATAGTCCATCCTGCCAAACCCCTCCTATAGACACCAATAACTCTATCCTTGGCCATATAAATAAAATATGACCCTGAGGATTGCTGACCTAGATTTTATTGGACACTGATAGTAAAACGTAGTAATAAAGCAACCAAAAAATAGCTTTTATTCACTCAAGACAAATCTGGAAATTACCCTGGTTGATTCTCCTTCAAAATATAGTATTCTGTAAATACTATATACCTCAAGTAAGTGTATATCCTTGCTCTGCAGTATACTCAAAAAAATCTCTTGCAGGGATACCAAGGATGAGGAATCTGAAACCTCCAATACCGACTCTGGAAGTAAGAATGGCGTGTGAGAGGGTCACCTGGGTTGGCTCAGTCAGTGAAGGGTCCGACTTCGGCTCAGGTCATGATCTCATGGTTCGTGGGTTCAAGCCTCGCATTGGGCTCTGTGCTGATAGCTCAGAGCCTGGAGCCTGCTTTGGATTCTGTGTCTCCCTCTCTCTCTGCCCTTTCCCCCGCTCATGCTCTGTCTCTCTCAAAAATAAGCAAACATTTAAAAAAATTAAAAAGAAAAGAATGGTGTCTGAGAATGCATCCCCTACATTTGCTCTACCCTACAGCCCTGGGAAGCTGCAGACCTAAGAGTTATCCTTTTGGTCATTACTCCCAATTACTTAATAGAGACAAACTGGCATCAGAAAAATCAGGCAACAAAACAGGGCTCACCAAAGTCACAGATCAGTTTCGCCAGAAGAAAGGAAATGGCAGCATGCCAAGCAGCCCTTTCTTAGCATTCCCAACAATGACCAAAAAAAAAAAAAAAAAAAGAGTAATGCCAGCATGAAAATTATGTAAATTAAGGAAGACAGGAAGAGATTCCTTGTCTATGCATTTTCAACTGGTGCTCTGGAATAATCCTAGTACACTCTCTAAGACTGATCTGTCTCACATCCCCTTCCTTACTTGTGGCTGGATTTGGTGTAAGAGATCAATTGTAACAATGGTTATTTCCTTTTCATCATATCCAATTTCAAAGATGCAAATGCTTTTTCTTTCAGTCTTGCCCACATCTACCGAAAATTAAGACATCAGCCTTTAAACTAATATTCTCTATTCAAACTAATATTAAGAACTTAACTGTGGGGCGCCTGGGTGGCTCAGTTGGTTAAGCGTCTGACTTCGGCTCAGGTCACGATCTCACTGTCTGTGAGTTCGAGCCCCGCTTCGGGCTCTGTGCTGACTGCTCAGAGCCTGGAGCCTGTTTCAGATTCTGTGTCTCCCTCTCTCTCTGACCCTCCCCCGTTCATGCTCTGTCTCTCTCTGTCTCAAAAATAAATAAACGTTAGGGGCGCCTGGGTGGCGCAGTCGGTTGAGCATCCGACTTCAGCCAGGTCACGATCTCGCGGTCCGTGAGTTCGAGCCCCGCGTCAGGCTCTGGGCTGATGGCTCGGAGCCTGGAGCCTGTTTCCGATTCTGTGTCTCCCTCTCTCTCTGCCCCTCCCCAGTTCATGCTCTGTCTCTCTCTGTCCATAAAATAAAATAAAATAAAATAAAATAAATAAATAAATAAATAAACGTTAAAAAAAATTAAAAAAAAAAAAGAACTTAACCATAAAAAAAGCCTGCCACTTCCTAATAGGTGAACTTCACCCAGAAGGGCCACAGGCAACATTCAGCTGAGTTCAGAAAAAACATCTGCCAGAAATTAAGCTGCTTAAAAATTATCTTAAAAACAATTTACTTAAAAATTAAATCCAGAGTTCTCAACCCTGGCTGTACAAAATCACCTGAGACTTATTTTAAGAACTAAAAATGTCAGGCCATACAAGTATCTGACTCAGTAAATAGGAGGTGGGAACTTTTTTCTCAAGCTACATAGGTGGTCTAGTTGCACAGCCAGATGTAAGAGCTGCTTTGTTAGATAGTATTGTGCTTTGCCTATTTGTAACTCACTTAGGAATTTTCTTTAAAAGAATGGGGTATAAATAAAGCAAGAATAGCCATGTGTTGATAACTGCTGAAGCTGGGTAACAGGTACACCCAGGTTCATTATGTTATTCTCTAACTTTTGTACATGTTTGAAAATCTCACAAATTAAATTTAAATTAAGACTTTATCCTGCCAGGTCCCTCCATTCTATCCTCCACATCACTACCAGAGCAACCTCCTCAAACTCAAAATCTACCTACATCATCAAGTGCTAACTCCTTACCTAACCCAGCATTCAAGACCTCTAAGACCTGGTCCCTGCTCACCTCTCTTACCAGGGCCACAACATTACATATTACTACCCTTGGCTCCCCAGTGCTTTAACCATGTGAGGCTTTTTATAGTTCCCCTAACATTCAAGACTTTTAATACCTTGATTCAGATTGTGCTTTCTGCTAAAATGGCTGCTCTCTGCATATCCCCTAGAGCTCAGCTTAAATGTCACTTCTATGAAGCCTTTTCAGATTCCCTCTTCCCCAGAGTAAAATTGATCACTCCCTCCTTTGTGCCCCCACTGTGTACTGCATATATCCTCAATCAACACACCTCTTTATTTACATGTCAGTCTCCCCACTAGGGTAAGTTCTGCATGAGTGGGACTGTGTCTATTTATCTTTACTGTCACCAGAATAGGAACTGTCACTTATTAGAATAATACATGAAGGACTATCCAGTAAATGTTTAAGGAAGCTAAAAATCCAAGTCACACTCTTGGTGAAATTTTCAACTGAGGAAACCAATTTATGATTCATTCATTCTGCATATATTCTATTCAATATATAGGTATGAATGCACTACATACACAGGGCATTGCAATAGGTGCTAGGAGATAGCCAGGTGTTCAGAAATGTAAATCAGAGAAAAAGGAAAACTAGAAGCAATGATCACATAAAAGCAACAAAAAGTACATGAAAATGCACAATGAAATTACAACTTCCTGGTGGCCAAAGCAAAGCCAGAAACACAGTTACAAGAGAGCAACAGAATACATAAAATAAATCCTTATATAACACCAACCACAATTCTCTTGCTTTTTTAAAAATTTGGATTTTTAGAGATTCATGCTGCATAAAGCAGAGTACAGCTTTGGCAAAAGTGAAACAATTAGCCCAGTATCACTTCGTGGGCATAGTGCTTTATATCTGGATCAACATTTACACGAAAATATAAAAACAAACAAAACAGCAATTTGGACATAATCAAAACATTTCCTCTTGTCCTATACCAAGGGATCCCCACAATAATTCTGAAGTTCTATGGAAAGTTTCTGCATATGTTGGTATTTTTCTGAGAACACAGTTTATAGCTTTCACTAGCTTCTTTTTTTTTTTAAATTTTTTTAACGTTTTATTTATTTTTGAGACAGAGAGAGACAGAGCATGAACGGGGGAGGAGCAGAGAGAGAGGGAGACACAGAATCGAAAGCAGGCTCCAGGCTCTGAGCTATCAGCCCAGAACCCGACGCGGGGCTCGTACTCACGGACCGCGAGATCGTGACCTGAGCCGAAGTTGGACGTTTAACCGACTGAGCCACCCAGGCGCCCCAGCTTTCACTGGCTTCTTAAAGAGATCTATGACCTGAAACATTAGGAACCATCACCCCACAGAAAAGATCTCTAAGACATAGCCTGCTTAATGACTACATTGTTTTCACTTTCACTCAATGAAACACAGGCATATGGTTTTTGCCCCTAAAGCCACGATAGGCTACTGTCAAATACAAAAAGTACAGGAAACCAAAGAACAGAATTCCAACCCTTTTGCATTATTCAGCTCCAACTGTCTCATATCCCTGGATTTACAAAGAAATATACAGCATCTCTCAAGATTAAACCTCCTCTGTGTAAGAGGGAATTATGTATTCCTGGATATAATCCTCTAGTCCCATATCCTGAAGAAAGGTAGAAGAGGCACAAACCTCCTATTAAAAGGCTAAATTAGGGGTGCCTGGGTGGCTCAGTCAGTTGAGCATCCGACTATGGCTCAGGTCATGATCTCGCAGTTCATGAGTTTGAGCCCCACGTCGAGCTCTGTGCTGACAGCTCAGAGCCTGGAGCCTGCTTCAGATTCTGTGTCCCCCTCTCTCTCTGCTCCACCCTTGCTTGTGCTGTGTCTCTTTCAAAAATAAATAAACATAAAAAATTAAAAAAATAAAAGGCTAGATTAAGTATATTTCTAAATAAAAGCTAAGTTTAATGCCTAAAAATAGTCTAACAAAAGATGTATCTGTATGGGGAGAGAAGAGACCTCAGTAACATATTTACTTGCTACCGTACATTGTGGATTATTTAAGTTTAAAGGTAGAAATTAAGGAATACTACTGGAAGAAAAGTCAAAATGAAGTAGAGGACAACAGCACAGTACAAAGGCCTGGGAGTTGAATGGGACTGGGCTTAAATTCCATTTACTACCTGTATGATCTTACACAAGTTCCTATACCTCTATAAACGGGTAACCTCTGTAAAATAAACAACATAGCCCATCTCAAAGGACTGTATCTGGCAATGAATAAGCCATATTAATTTTTGCTCTAGTTCTTTTATTTGTATTTAAAAAAATTTTAAATTTGTTTTGAGAGAGAGACAAGAGAGCAGGGGAGGGGCAGAGAGAGGAGAGAGCGAATCCCAGGCAGGCTGCACACTGTCAGCACAGTGCCTGATGCAGGGCTCAAACTCATGAAACTGTGAGATCATTACCTGAGCTGAAACCAAGAGTCAGATGCTTAACCAACTGAGCCACCCAGGCGCCCCTGTTCTAGTTCTTGCAGTTCCAGATTAATATCAGGGCAACAATCTTTTCTTTAATGTTTATTTTTGAGAGAGCGAGCGACAGAGATCAAGCGGGGGAGGGGCAGAGAGAGGGAGACACAAAATCTGAAACAAGCTCCAGGCTCTGAGCTGTCAGCACAGAGCCTGACGCAGGGCTCGAACCCACAAACTGCGAGATAATGACCTGAGCCAAAGCCAGGTGCTTAACCAACTAAGCCACCCAGGCGCCCCTAAGGGTAACAATCTTATGACGGATATTACAAACAGAAAGAATCAAAAGCAAGAAAGAGCTGGTCTTTTCAACCTTTCTACATGTTATCTGAATATGAAAGAGAATATTAAGCATATATCAATCTCTAGAATATTAAAGTACTGACATGAACCAAAAAATTAAACTCAACTTTGATGAGACCGAGAAGCTCTGGATCTCATTCTCAAGTTAGTTATAAGTTCTCCAAAGATTAAACAGTCTACTAACTACTGTCTGGGCCATACAACTTAAGAATCAGAGATTTTAAGTGTACCTCAACTATTTTGAGCTGGTTCAAATGAATTTAGAAGGAAGAGAGACCAAGATTCTTTTATATGATTTAAAAGAACAATAATTAGAGCAATTATCAACAGGGCAGCAAACTCCTCTCAGTATAAAATAACTCCAACCTCATAGGATTTTTATGAGGCTGAAATTAGTTCATTGACAAGAAAACTTAAAACAACGCTTTTAGAAAAAAAAAATTATGTCCCAGCATATAGACAAAACTGGCTGAGTAAATTTAATAGCACGACACACAGACTGGCATACACTCATTTCCAATGTTCTTTAATTAAGCCAAATAATGTGAACAATCTGCTGCTTTAAAACATTTATGTCTCTAACACGAAAGATGTTTGCTGAAAATGAATGAACAATATGCAAAGGTACTCTAATTCCCTGCCACCAACTAACTTTGTGACCTTAGGATAATCTGGGCCTCAAACATATAAAATGAAAATACAGTGATTACAATCTCTTAAAGCACTATTTCAAGTTCAAGACAAATGTTAAATATTAAACATGAACAATTTGAATTATTCTCAAAAACTAAAGACCAAAAAGTAACCAAGCCAGTTTTCTACTTGGCACAAGTTCCAACTTTTATGTTTTAACAAACTACACTTTCCCAAATAATTCAGTTTTAAGCTGAACATATATATTCAAAAACCAAATAGTCTTTCCCAAGATAAAATAGGAACTACCCGTTAACCATTTGGACAAAAATAGAAGCACACACCTACTTCACATTATTACTTAAACACAAAAAGCTAAACTGTAAATGTATTAGAAGATAATGCATGTAAATATTCTTTTAATCTTGGCAAAAAATTTATTTCTAATATACAAAGAACTCCCAAAACACAGTAAGATAATCTGATTGAAAGTAAAAGGGCACAAACTTGGGGCACCTGGGTGGCTCAGTTGGTTAAGCATCTGACTCTTGATTTCCGCTCAGGTCATGATCTCATGGTTCATGGGATGGAGCTCCGTATTAGGCTCTTTGCTGACAGCGTGGAGCCTGCTTGGGATTCTCTCTCCCTTTCTCTGCCCTCCCCCCCCCCCACTTGTACTCTTGCTCTCTCTCAAAATACATAAAACATTAAAATAAGATAAAAAGGGCACAAACTTGCAATTTACAGAGGATGTAACATTTGCTCATCCTAATCCTTACAAAAATTCTAACCAAAGCAAGAAGGTGCTATTTCTCATTTATCAGACTGGTTAAAATTAAAAATAAAAAGATCAACAGTATCTTGTTTTGGCAGATATATGTGGAGAAAAGGGCACTGAAAGACACTGCTGCTCAGAATGGTAATTCAGTATAGCCTTTCTAGAGGTCATTTTGGTAGTACTGATCAAAAATTTAAATGGTACCACTCTGACCCAGAATGAATTCTACTTCTAAGGCTCAACAGTAGGGAGTGATTAAATTATACTAGATCCATGCTTTGAAATTCAACGCAACCATTAAAAAGAATGGAGTTGAGCTGTATGTTTTGACATAAAAATACACATAGCACATAGATAAGCACAGTATGTAGATGCTAAAAGGTATAAAAGAATATACACAAATTGTCAGAAGATTTTTGAAATGTGGTATGAATAAAACAAGACTATCATTTGGGGAAGGACAGGGACACTAATTTTTAAATAAAATACTTTGTTTGAATCTTTTAACAGTCAACACGTTACTTTTATAATTTAAAACGTTTGAAAAGGAAAAAAATATGAGCTTAGAAAACATTAATTTGAAAGTTTTACAAATAGGAAATCCAGCCCTATCTACAGGCTTATGGCATCCATAAATACGCATGGGAACACATAGCCAAATTGAATTGTCCCATGAAAGAGCTCAAAATTGATCCCCATGTTGAAAAGTAGCCACCATAGTCAAAAGGACAAAGAAACTGAGCTTTCTTTGCTTTTTCTCATTTACCTTTCTACTTCCCTAAAATTTCCCGATTATGAGGGGTAACTTTCTTATAGGAAGGGGCCACTTATTCTGCACTTCTATGGATGATATCTGCTGGCATATTTAGAAACTGATTCAGTTCAGTTTCAAGAAAAGATAGAGCACAGTGAAAATAGGTTCACCTGGGTTCGACACCCAACTCCACCACTAATCAGCAACATTTGTTATCTTGGACAAATCACTTCCCCTAACCTGAGCCTAAAAAATAAGGAGTCTGATGAGGCGCCAGTCAGTTAAGCATCCTACTCTTGGTTTTGGCTCAGATCATGATCTCACAGTTTCGTGAGTTCAAGCCCTGCATCAGGCTGTGTGCTGACAATGCAGAGAGAGCCTGCTTGGGATTCTCTGTTTCCCTCTCTCTCTGCCCCTCCCCCACTTGTGCTGTCTCTCTCTCTCTCAATATTAAATAAACTTTAAAAAAATGAGTTTGATATGGATAATATCAAATACAGGCTCTTTCTCAGCTCTTCTGTTAGACCTGGAGAAGACTACCATTTAAAAAAATTTTTTTAATGTTTTATTTATTTTTGAGACAGAGCATAAGCAGAACAGAGATCAATATATTAAGTGGGAACAACAAATTTCAAAACACCATTTCTATATTGGTTTGGGGAACACCTAAAAAAAAAAAGACAATTTGGGGACAACCAAGGAAATGTAAATATGGACAGGATACTAGATAATATTAACAAAAAGAGCGAACTTCCTAGGTGTGATAAATGGCATTGTAGGTCCTGATTAAGACATGCCTGCCAAAGGATTTAAGGATGAAATGTCACTCTAACTTCATATGCTTCAGAAAAATTAAATGCCCATGTGTACATATAAATCAAATATGGCAAATTTTAACAACTGTTGGTGATATAGATGCTCATTGTGCTATTCTTTCAACATTTTTATGTCTGAAAATTTTCACAATAAAAAGTCGGAGGGAAGGTTATGAATTACATTTTTGAAAAGAATAAATTTTTGAAAAAAAGTGTGCTTATGCTACTCAAACATAAAGAAAAGCATTGGAAGAATGTATTACATACCAACATACTAATAGTATTCATCTGAATGGCAAGAAATTTCTGTGCTTATCTGTATTATTTCAATACTAAGCCATGTATACTCCTATAATCATGGGGAACATTACTTAAAGTCAGGAAAGCATTTTCAAACAAGAATTACAATAAAATGAACAAATGACTAAATAACATCCCTTTTTAGGGATGTTTTAACAAGTATGCAAACAATATTACATAAGTAATAGTGTGAACATCACATAGTTTTTAAATTTCTACTTGCATGAGTAATTTATACCATTCTCACAATATAATAATTCAAGCAATTCGTGGTAAAGATAGCAGTAGGGAGGGGAATGCTGGGTGAAAGTTCTTAAATATTTCCCCTTATATCAAACCTCCCCATTAAAAGATCTAAGGTAAAAATAAATGTTAAAGATGATCAGCTCAGGAGAGGGGGGTAGGGAAAGGGTTTCTTGTTATATTATTCTCTGTATTCTTCAGTATATTTTGAATTTCTCAGAAAAAGAAATGCAATAATTACAGAAAAAGCTAAAGTTCGCCTTGGCCACTCCTTCCAAATAATCAGTTTACCCTAGTTTTTAAAAAATATATAAATAGCGCCATACAGTACATGCTATCTTACAACTTGCCAAAATTATCTCCGTATAAATAGCTGTATTAATTTATACCACTTGTGGCAGTATTCTAAGACCATACTCTTACCTGTATTTTTGCCATGACCTGGTAGTATCTATTTTTTGCCAATCTAATGGTTAAAAAGTATCTCATTTTAGTTTGCAATTCTGGTATGAGTATCTTTTCTTGTTACCAGACAGTTTTAGTTCCTATTCTGGGTAAAGTCTGTCCCTAATTTTCTGCTCCTCTTACTTTTAAACTGTTACTCTTATCATTAAGATGGGAACACACCAAACAAAATGTTAATGATGACTGAATATTTTCGTGGGAGTAGGAATCTTTTCCTAAAATAACACATTTCCTAGTTTTTCCGAAATCAATTCAGTAACAGAAAGTAGAAAATGATACAGTGAATGAAAAAGATCCTTTTAGATGCAAGTACAGTAAAACCTTGGATTTCGAGTAACTTTTTCTGTGAGTGTTCTGCAAGACGAGCACACCTTTCCAATAAATTTTAACTTAATAACAAGCGATGTCTTACAATGTAAGTGACACCAAATGTCACATGATCCCAAGTGAGTCAATGGTTCTAGAAATTCGCTTTGATATACGAGTGCTTTGGATTACAAGCATGTTTCCAGAACGAATTATGCTCGCAAACCAACGTTTTACTTAGTACTTTCAGGATACTTATTATAGGAGCACACAACACCCTAGAGGAGCTCATAAAATCCAGCTTAAGGAAATAAACACACCTAAAGCACAAGGCTTGTGAACAAATGAAATAATGGTTGTGGCTACTGATTCATTTGGGATACATTTAACTAACTTCATTTTTGTACAGCATTTCTTTGAGTTCATGATGTACTTTTCACAAATCTTGTTTAACACGAATAAATTTTTTTGTGACATTTTCTGATGCCCTCCCATAAACTGCTATAGCACATTTTGTTCACTCCTCCTCATTGTCATGATCATTTTGACTGTGATTTACAAGTCTCTCTCCCCTGGTACACCATGCTGCCCTCCCTCCTCCGGTTGCCTGTCTCTATATTCCCAGTATCTAGCATTATTGGGTATGTCCTCAAATATTTGTTGAGTGACTGAGATATCATCACCCTCATTTAAAGGATGAGGAAACTGTTTCAGTGATGAAGTAATTTGCCCCAAGTAACATAGCTATTAAGTATTTATTTTACATAAATTACTATGGCCTTACCTTTGTAGTATACTGTACAATTTAAACATTTGAAATAATACATCATCTCACTTTAATGCTCATAGCAACTTATGAAGTAGGCTTTTTGATTACCATTTCATAATTGAGAATGAAACCTGAGGCACACTCCAATCCTAAACCGCACAGCGGTCTCTATACATACTTTATAGATCACTAATTGGGTATAGGAGCCAATACCCAATACCTCTAAAAATAGATACCTTTATGCAGCAAACATCTTAGGGAATGATGGGGGGGGGGGGAGGGGAGGGGAGGGGGGGAGGAGGGAGAGAGAAGAAGACAGTCAAAGCAATAGGATGGAGACTGGAAACCAGTTATAGGTCCACCTGAAGACTATAAACTGGTATCACAGTGTTAATCACATGTGCCATTTTGAAATCCAAAAGTTTTTCTTGGTATTACCCAGTATTCATAGAAGACAACTGCAGGCTTTCTCACATATCAGCAGTCTCAAAGGCTGGGGATAAAGAGCTAAGGAGAGCTTTAAAAAATAATAGGTTATATCATGCATGGACAAAGCAGGGAAAAAATGTTAACATAAAGGAAAAGGCTAAGGACCTTTAAACATCATCCCAGTCCTTAAATGAACTAAGTTTCTTCAGTGAAGAGAACAACTACCATTCATTTTATGTCCCTAGATCCTTGTACTTAAAAACACTCAGTAAATGCTTACTGAACTAAAAAGAGGTTAAGACATGAAGAAAAAACATACATTAATTTAAAAAACAATGGCTTCCAATTTACTGAACACTTACTATATGCCATGTGCTGTACTTCAGAGAATATATAAAATGTTAAAAGGGATAATATTTACCTCTTTTCTAATCTGCTGTGTATGGTGCTACTGAAGTATGTTAACAGTGGTGATACTGATGACCATTACGAAGACTCATTATGGGTTACTAAGGTTACAGCAGAATCATGAACAGAACAAAGTTGAGCCACAGGGGGCTGTGTAGATATAGGGAGATAAAGGCAACCAATGTATTATTACACATCACCACAGAACTGGATAAGACCCTTCAGAGGGTATGAATGTGATCCCTAATGCGTGGCAAAGTGAAAAAACTACTCTGGTTAACACCCAGTTATCACTGGCCAGAGTCAGCCCAAAAATGACCAAAGAACAACCCTTTCCTCCCCACCACTGATGATCCCAACACAGACCTGAAGGGTCCAGACAGGCTTTGCTAACTGGCCATCACTTCACCACCGTGACTGCCCATCTCTGAGCTGTTGGAGGGGTTAAGTGAAATAGTATGTTAAAGAAATAACCATCTACTGACCACATAGAGTGTACTACTAACAACTTACATTTTCCCATTTAAGCCCAATAACCCCAAAAATAATGTATTTTCCCTTGATGAGGCAACAGATACGTTAGCGTGTCCAACATGATAAACTAATACATGGCCAGAAAAAAATTTTTTTTAATTCATCATTAATCCTATCCTTCTCCTACAAACTGTATCACTGAGTAACCTTATAAAATTATTCCACTTAATATATGAAAACAAAATGACAGAGTTAGAACATCAGCATTTTGACATTCCCAATGACTAATGTTCAGAAATTGCTGTTAATATAAAAAAAACAACAACACAAGACATCATTACAACTTAATGAATGCTGTGAACACACCACCAATATTCTTGCCAAAGGGAATGAACCTAAATTTATAAAATCCTCTGGATCCACTGTCAATTTGCATGAAATATAGAGGACAGAGGAATATGTAAGAACTGTACTGAGTAGGCAATAAGCAAAATCCAGTCTGTGGGAAACTCCACAGGTCAAATGGCCTGAGTTCTTCAACAGATATAGCATAAGGAAAAGAAAGAAAGGGAAGTTACAAGTATTTAAAATACATCAAGTTTTAAATAAATGGACAAAGCAAATTAACTGTCCAGGGATATACACTTGGATAATAAAGACAGAACAGAATGCAAGTGATTACTATAAACTCAGAACAGTAGATACTTTCCAGAGAGATACTTTCTGAATTCTGTGGTTGGGATGGGCAGGTGGATGGACTTTAACAGGGTAACAGGCAAGGTTCTATTTCTTGAGTTATGGTTACAAAAGTGTTTGCCTTAAAATAATTTATTAAACTATAAATTTGTTTTGGGGTGGTTTTTCCTATTTGTATATTATTAGTTACAATAAAAGAAAAACACTTTAATCACATTAATGCTGCTTACATATGATATGATTCTATTTCTATGATATGCCTAGACTAGGCAAATCATAGAAACATAAAATAATGAGTGGTGGTACTGGGTTTCCTCTAGGGATGAAACTGTTTTAAACTTGGTGCGTAGTGGCTCTACAACCATGAAAACACTGAAGACCACCGTACGCTTTAAATGGGCAAGTTGTATGGTATGGGAATTATGTCTCAACAAAACTGTTTTAAAAAAAAGTCTAAGACACTCCAGTTAAGCCAAGACACACTTTTAAAATAAAGACTGGGATAGAGCCCAAAAATTTCCATTTCTGACAAGTTCCCAGATGCTGCTGCTGTTGCACACATTTTGAATGACCACATTTTGAGAACCACTGCAACAGAGGATTTTAAAAACGCTTCCAGCTCAAAGCAGTACTAAACAGCACTGGAAAGTAAAGTGTTTTACTCAGGGACTGAGAAATCAGTCCAGAAAAAAGTTAACACTATGCCAAGCATTGTTCTATTCCCTTGATTCCATGACCATTAAACATCAGCAACTCCTGGGAACTTGCTGGAAATGCAAAGTCTCAGGCCCCTCCCAGACCTACAGGATCAGAACGTCTGGAGTTGGAGCCCAGCCATCTACTTCAGCAAGTCCTCTAGGTGATTCTGATGTTCCCTGAAGTTTCAAAGCTACTATTCTAAGCATTTTAAATGCATTAACTCAGCTAAACTTTTCCAAAACCTTATGAAATAGGTAACATTATCAGCATTTTACAGATTAAGAACTGTGGCACAGAGGTTAAACAATTTGCACAAAGGGCGCCTGGGTGGCTCAGTCAGTTGGGCGTCCCGACTTCGGCTCAGGTCAGGATCTCGCAGTCCGTGAGTTCGAGCCCCGCATGGGGCTCTGTGTTGACAGCTCAGAGCCTGGAGCCTGTTTCAGATTCTGTGTCTCCCTCTCTCTCTGACCTTCTCCCATTCATGCTCTGTCTCTCTCTCTGTCTCAAAAATGAATAAATGTTAAAAAAAATAAAAAAAAATAATTTGCACAAGATGACAACTAGTAAAAAATGGAGCCAGAACTTGAACCCAGGGAGTCTGGCTCCAAAGTCCATGTTTTTAACCACTATGCTGAAAGATCTTTCCACCTATAAGAACTCAATTGGCAGAACGCAATAATAAAGAATTAGCGGATAAAAAAATGCAAAGACCAGGAGAAATACACTTCACTATAAAGACAGGCGAATAAGGGGGCGCCTGGGTGGCTCAGTCGGTTGAGCGCCGACTTCGGCTCAGGTCACGATCTCGCGGTCCGTGAGTTCAAGCCCCGCATCGGGCCCTTGTGCTGACAGCTCAGAGCCCGGAGCCTGTTTCAGATTCTGTGTCTCCCTCTCTCTGACCCTCCCCCATTCATGCTCTGTCTCTGTCTGTCTCAAAAATGAATAAAAACGTTAAAAAAAAAAAATTTAAAGACAGGCGAATAAGAAAATCATCAGGCAAATAATGTTATCATTAAAAAAGCAATCTTCCAAAAGCATTCCAGAACATAAGCAGCCACCAAATGTTAATATATCCCAGTATTTCCAAAGCAATTATCTCTGATATCTAATTATAAGGACTTAAAATCTGGGTTATGCTAAAGATGGTACATAAATTCACGGCAGTATGTTCACATTTACCAATCTTTAAAATCTAAATGATTATACTAAAAGATCATTCCAGAATAATTTGAACCTCCCTACTCCTTGTCCCTTTTAGTCACTATACAATCAGAATCTAGGGTTTGAAAAAGAACTTTCACACTTCTCGAGTCCAACGCGCAACCCAGACTGAATCTATGTATAATACCAATTTCCATTCAATATTCATAAGAAGCTAAAAGAAATTCCAACTTTTGTAAAATCACATTCTGGGATCAATCCATGTCACCACTGTAATTTTTAAAGCCAAACAACTAAAAACTTTTTAAGGGCACTATAATGTGAAAATGCTCAGTATTAACAGTCCAAATGAAACCCAGAGTTGTTTTACTCATAGAGAGCCACTCTTTCACTACTTGAAAACATTTCTATAACCAGAAGACCAAGCTGATCAACAAGTACATCAAGTTTTAGGAACTCAACCCCTATGACACATCAAATGAGAAGGCTTCCAAAGAATCTTCAGAGCTGAATTATCCCTGACATTAACATATAAACATCTAGTAACCAGTCATTGAGGAAACAAGTTGGAGAACAATACAGCAAACACCCAGAGCCCAAGTACTTTGACTATCAACCTTATAGATGGTGAGATCATTGTAAAGCAGCTTAATATGGTTACAGCTACACGTGAGATTTTAACAACTTAATCCAACTGCAGGAAAGGTAACATGGAACATGAAGGGCAAACATTTTCAAAGCAACCAAGTTTGGCATTTTAATACTCAACCCATGGTTGAAAACACGCAACAAAAGAGAAAAAACCAACAGCACTTCCATTAAAGACTTGTAGCTGTTAAGAACTCTGGAAACAATTCAAACACTGCAATGCCTACTGTGTAAAGTTCTGTTCCAAAAATCTACAGTTATCCCAGTTTCAAAACTCTGGATTAGAAGGTTTAAGTGACCTTGTTCAAACTTCCTAGTAACTACAGAAAACTCAAGACAGGAGTAAATACCTAACCACTACATCCAACATGCTCAAAATTTTTTTGCCGAATAAATGGACTTCGCTGTAATTCCTAAGAAATTACCTCTTTACGTGGTCACTTTTCAACTAGTGATCTGACTTCTCCATTAATGAACGAAGAACTGAAAAGCCTGAACTCATGATCCATAGCACTGGTGATTCAAAATCATATTTCATCTAAGTACCTCAAAAACTTTCATTCATGACCTCTATCCTCTCTGCCTCTACAACTTGGAATGACTCTCATTTCAAAAGTAGGCACAAGTGGCCTTGTTCTGCCCACATTTGTGCTTAAGTCAAAGGCTGGCTGGAGCCTTTATGTGCCAACTTCCATTCCCAGGTTTGACCATGGAAGGGACATACAGCAGATCCCAAGATAACCAATTCTGCACAAGGAAAGAAATGAACAGTTTAAACGACTTTATGCTGTAGAACATTATTTCCAAAAGAAATAAAATGAAAAATAACAACAGAAAAACCATGGTTGTATATTAATAGCTGAAAATCAAGAGGAAAGTGAAAGTTCTCAAAAATTGTTTAGTATTGCCATTTCAAAAACTTTATTCTAGCCAGAAGAACTCACCACTAAGTCTTAATAGCTTAGAAGTTATGAGTCAGAGCAGCTGAGATACCAATATCAAAAGAATAAAAAGCAACATTTTAAGATAGTATAAAAATAACTAAACCACCTAGGAAATTGAAACCATGAAAAATCCCAAAGGCACAGTTAGGTCATTATCTAGAAAACATTAGCTTCTTCCATAAGGAGGCCTACTTTTCATGTGGAGCAGCAAGCAGGGCCAAGACATGGAACTGAGATCAGGTATCAATTAAATCAGACTCTACCACAGTAAGGGGAATCCATGACTAGTTATTTTGGGATAGTGCCTAGGCCAGCAGTATCAACTCCAACTGGGATACAGGAGATTACTGCCATTGTCCCATTATAATGGGGGTCCTCCAAGGTCTTTAACTTAGTAAGAATGAGCTAGATACCACTGCTGGGATGTAATCACCAAATGTGAGGGAAACTGCAGAACAATATCTTCAACACATAAATCAGAAAAAGAGAGAGGGAACCTGCAGATTAAAACAGATTTAAGAAATAAACATCAATCCACCTTTGTGACAAATGGGCTTTCTTTGGACCCTAATACAAACTAAAATTTGAACATTAGTTTCATATTTGATATCTTCAAAAATCATTGTTAATGTTTTGAGTTGTGATAATGGTTTTGAGATTATGTTTAAAGAGCCCTTTTCTTTTAGAGATACAAATATTTTACAAATAAAAATATGACAGCAGGGGTTTATTTCAAAATAATGGCTGGGGATAGCAGGTAGAAGTACAGATGAAGAACCGCTACAAGCTGGCAACTGTTAAGCTGGTTATGGGTACACAGGGGGATTATTACACTATCCAGTTTCTGTATGTTTGATATTTTTCATAACTCTTTGAGAAAGAACTGATTAGACATAATATCTTGTAATTTTATTTTCTGAATGGTGCTTCGGGTGATTTAAAAATCGTGTGCACACAGAATTCATTTAAACAATAATATGATACGCAACCAATGCCACATCAGATCCAAATAATGAAAAAAACCAAAGTAGCTCAATTACAGAATGGAAATACATACACTCCCCACCACCACCTCCATTCCGGGAAGTAAAATACAAATATTACCCAAAGATCTACAAAAACTAACCTAAAATCACAGCCAATCATACTCATCCTGGTGGGAAATCCCAACACTTCTACAGCCTCCTGAACCTTCCTGACCAAGTTGGTCTTGGTCTGCTGGTTCCTCTGGAGTGCTAACCCACTCAGATCAGACTACTGGAGGACCTACAAAAAAAAAAAAAAAAAAAAAAAAAGGGGGGGGGTGGGGAGAGAGAGATACACATTTATTAGGGTGTGGGGGAGTTAACCATTACATAAATGTTCAAACATACTCAATTATTATTTAAGTAATAGCCCTCACATATCAATTTGCATTTTTAAGGACCTGCTTTAGACAGTAATAAGAATTCAAAACCAAAAGCCAAACCAATTCTTCCATTCTGACATTCAGACAACACCCCCTGAAAACTGAACTCAGTCCTCAACCCAAACGAAATTACAGGAGACAGTAATTACTTTATAGAAAATTTTATACACTCACTGTAAACTGATAATAAGGCAATGTTAAATTTATTATTTTTTTGTGTGAAAAGAACCACACACTACTTTACAACTTCACACATCTTTTTGGGCATACTGGGAGACAACTGATAAACACCTGGGAAACTCAGGTTGAACTGTGCCACTGAACCTTTTACACAAAGCTTTTAACTGGTATTGCCACTCCTTCCTCACTTCTCTGAGATCTACCTAGAATAAATTAAACCTTTTAGGTCACACCTAGATTATCATTCCCAGATTTATTCTAGTTCTGAACAAGAATCAAATTGAGGTTTAGTTAATTTCTGATTCATTACTTGACCCACTGTAAAAAAACACCAAGGCAATATCACAAAACAGAAAGTGATCTCCTGTCCTCCAATGAATAGGGGGAAAACTCTATTACCTCCAAAGCACTTTAAACTGAACATAGCAAACCCGAAAGCTCAAAACTAGTGCCCACGTAGTTAATTACCAGATGGTTACCTATGGTATCGTTAATCCTAGGTAAGCTTTTCACCTCATCATATTCCTATTTCAAACCTAATCACCTGGCCAAGGTAACAGATAAAGGTGTTGAGTTTAATATTGGTCTAATCAAAATATTAACAGTAGGTAAAACTACCTTCAAATTGAATACGTTCACTTCTATTTAATAAGAATGTTGGAAAATATACCATGGTAAAATACAAGGAGTAGTATATTAAAAAACTAGCAGTAACTCACTATGGGAAAGTATCCTGGTATTCCAAACAACTTTCCTAAATTCTCTCAGATAGGAATTGCCTTGTGCAGGTAAAGCCAAATAGCAGATCCCCACACTAATCTGAGGAACCAAAGAAAGGAGGTGGGAGAAAAGCAGTATGAACACTTGAAAACTAACTGGCAGAAGTTCCCTTGCTTACTGTGTAAAGCATGGTAACAAATTTCATCTTTGGGCGAACAGGACAGACTCTCTTTGAAGCAGTGGAAGGGAGTAGGCAAGGGATGAGGCATCCCTTCTAAAAGGCAAACACCTGGATGTGGTTCTTGACAGGAATCTCACGGCCAGTGGTCATTTCAAGATAGTGATTTTGCACTAAAATTCCTAGACTAGTAGGTTAACACAGGTGGGAATTCCAATCAAACATCATGAACCAAAGGAGATAAAATAGTGTGATCCAAAAGGAGGGAAAAACTACAAAAACGATAGGACAAGCCTAGAAATATACTAAAAACTTAGAGGAATAAAAATCTCTTCTTTCTCAGGTCATAAAACTACCCTATGACACAGATACATCTTCCAATCTATTCTTACACCAATAAAAACTAACTACAATTTATTGTGTGTCTACCATAAGCCAGACACTTTACAAACTAATTCTAGCACCTATAAAGCGCTACTATCCCTATTACACAGATGAAAAAACTGAGAATCTGAAAAGTCATATGCCCAAGGTCACAAACTCCCATGTGAATCCAAAGCACACAGTTATTTCCACCATACCAGTGCCTCCCTTGACTGGAGAATGTTGGTGTCTCCTCAATCTATGCAAGGCTAAGGGAGCCTAAGAGAAAACAATGGTGAATATGTAATCTATAAAGAAAACAAATGACAGGGAATTGTCTACAATAATGGTGGAATGGGGGAAAGGCAGAGAAAAAAGTAGAACAGGGAAATGATTGAGGGTCAGAGGATAATCAAAGCTATTTTATTTTCTAGCACATGGAGGAGGGGAAAATGTAGTGGAGCCTGACAGGAGGGTATCTTCTCTCTAAGGGATGTTAAGTCCTGAAAAAAGAACACGGGGAGAGGTATAAAAGAATTGAGAAGCATGTTAGGAGGTGGTCAGAAGCAAAGATAGAGGTCCACAGACCAAGAGGACTCAGGAACTCAGAGGAAGGCAGGGAAAAGGGGCAGTTCCCAAGCTTGCAAAGGACTGCAGGGGATAGAGAAGGACAAAAAGTTGGTTTATTGGAGGATTATCCTCCACAGCTTTTCCTTTAGGGTTCTGGCGGGGGGCCGGGGGTGTCGGGGAATGTAATGAGGAAGGAAAGGCTAACAGCCCCAAGAACAGATGATCTGCAATCATCCAACCACCAATCCATTCATTGTTCCATCTAAGAGTTAAAAGTGGTCGAGGAGCCTGCAAAGTTGCAGAAATCAGTGTCGTGTACTCGAATTGGGGTCATACAAATCTGAAGACCTGAGGAAACGGAAGGCTACTGTATAGTTCCATACACAAAGATGGAGTAAATGCAAGAAAGGGGAAAGGCTCTCTCAACGCTTGCGTCAAGAGGACCAATGGAAGAGGGAGACAGGACAGGTTAGAGAACTTGGCTAAGCTTTTCCTTAATAGGGCTGGGGTGGGGGTGACAGGGAAAAGCTCCTCTTAAATACAATCCTCAAATATCCATGTGGATGAGGACAGAATTAGGGGAAAAGGAGGAGTACGTCAGAGACACCAAAACTAGACCCCTAAATCTTAGTTCAAACACCAAGGCAGTTGGGGAAGTAGAACCCACCTCAACTCAAGAAAAACCAGGGGATTCATCTGGGCCGCTGAAGGGGCGGAGAACAGAGGCAGGCCCGAAAAAAGGTAGTGGAAAGGGAACCAGCCGTCGTAGGTTGGTCCCCTTCCCCCCACCGCTCAATCTAACCCCCAACCCCAGTCCCTAACTAACTCCAGGTCTCCCGCCCCCCACCCTTCCCAACCCGCCCACTGCAGTGGCGACAACCGATTGGTGGGGCAAAGGCGGGCCCACACGCGACTGAGGCCCGGGAAATGGTGTCGCCTCAACCGAACAGAGACGGCGTGGTTTTCGCCTCAGGTTTGGCTTACCGGCACCTCACTGTTTCCCCAACCTTCACCTCCTTAACGTCGGGTGCCTGAGAAGCGTCATAAACGCGGACAGCCAACACTTCAGTCTCGGGTCCTGGCCGGACAGACATCATCTCCCGCCGCCATCTTAACAGCAAGCGGACCGACCCTAGTCACTACCCCCCCCCCCAAGCTACCTCCGCCACCGCCAACGGATCCCACGAGGACGTAACCCCGCTCGCGCGAGAACTCACCGGATAAGAACAGCACGAGCCGAAGACGCTACCGCCGCCTCCGCGGCTGCTGCAGTCCGTACACTAACCGCGGCCGCCTCCGCGCAATCCCGCGAGAACCTCCTACCGGACGGGAAAAGCCTGAGCCCAGCCCTTCCCAGACCCCTCCTCCCACCAAAGCCGAAGCCTTTACGGCTCCGCTCTCACCCTACGCGAAGCGAAAAGCAAATGACGCACAACCTCACTAAGCACCGAGGGGCGGAGCCAATCTGCCGCTGCCGCCGGCTCCCGCATGCGCCGAGAGAACTATCGCGATATTACGTTTTAGTTTCTGCGAGACCTTCGAATTCACCGCAGGATGCCGCCCGCGCCTCGCCTTTAGGAAACACGAGATCTCGCGAGACCTAATGCACGCTCCTAAAAAGGAAAGAGGCGGAGCTTCATGAAAATGACTGGGAGTTTTTCGGGGGGAAGGGAGGAACCTCCCGTCCTGCAGGGATCTCGCCTACCACGAGGTTTCCGACCCACTGCGGAGCTGGCTGCCAAACCTCGCGATGACACAGCTCAGCGCCAAATCTCGGCCATGTCCTGAAAACTGCCTCCGCCCCCGATCTAAGGTGTCTATAGCCTAGTGCTTGAGGAAAATTTATAAAGTCAACCTGTTTATTCTCACGTTCCCGGACAGAGCTGTACCAATTAACCAAACTGCGTTCTGGAAGAGGAGCAACGGGTCTCCCGTTGTTACCTGCCTCCAGTAGTCACATATTATCCTGGACTAACACATGAAAGACGTTCAGTCTCACAATAAGCTCACAAATGCAAATGAAAACAATGACATAACATTTTTTGCCCATTAGATCGGGGAACAAATTTTAAGACCTAATAACCACACTCCTTCCATCGCCGCACTGCAGGCTAACCTGAATCCATCTTAATGTAACGAAAGGCTCATATCGTTAGTTCTAGCTCTAAAGCCACTAATTTTTAACTCCTGACGCTTTACCTTGGCATAACCAAAAGATCCAATAAAGTGGTTTTCTCCAAACAAAGGAGTCTGCCCTCAAAGGAAAATTCAAGCGGCGGATGGGGGGTGCGTGCTTGCAGTTTTTAATATGGCAGTTTTTCCACGTCTAGCCAACAATGTTTCTCCAATAAATCTTGGATCCAATCTGGCTCGATTTGTGGGCTTTTCTATTCTAATGCATTGTTCTGTCCATTCTAATTTAAATACTGTTCCTTTAGAGTACATTTTAATAGCTGGTAGTACAAATACCCCCATCTTTACTTATCTTTTAAAATATTTTCTCGGTTTTTCTTAGCCATCTTTTTTTCTGGATGAACTTTAGAATCATATTAAGTTCCAAAAACTTGGCATATTTATTGAAATTCCATCAATTGTATAACTCAACATAGGAAAAATTGGCATCACTACAAAATTGAGCCTTCCTACCGAGAAGCATGGTATCCCTTCTCCATGTATGCAAACGTTCTTTTATTATATACCTCAATAAAGTTTTGTAGTTTACTTCTAGGTATTTTTTTCGTTTCTCTTGCTACTGCGAATGGGGTTTTTAATATTAAATTTTCGAAATGCTTATTGCTTATAGATATTTTATATCTGCCTACTTACTTTTGTAATCGGGCGAATAAAAAATATGTTCAATTTTACTGGTAATCAGGGAAATGCAAATGAAAACAATGACATACCATTTTTTGCGCTTCAAATTGGCCCAAATTACAAAGATTGATAATAATTCATGTTGGCACAACTGTGGAAAAATGGGCAATATTGCACAACATTGGAAGAGTGTAAATCAGTATAGCCTTTTGGTAAGGCAATTTGGACAAATCTATCAAAATTCAAAATGCATATACACTGAGTAGCGATTACTCTTCTAAGAATTTCTCCTACGGAAATACTCATACATGTGCATGAAACGTATATATACAAACCCATTCATTATAGCATTGCTTGTAATAGCCCCCTTCCCCCCTCCAAAGGGAAACCAGCTAATGTACACCAATCGGGAAATGGTTAAATAAACTGTAGTACAATCATACAATGCAGCTGTTTATAAATGAGATTAAAATTTAGAGTCCCTGATATATGAAGATCTACAAGATATATTAAGTTTTTAAAAAGCAATTAGCCGAAACGAATGTTTTTGCGTGTGTGTAGTACCATTTAGATACCAAAACATACATATACAACGCCTAGTAGTTACCCGCGAAGCCTGCCTATCGGCCCCTCACCTTCCCCCTCCTCTGAGGCCGCCTTCCGAGAACCCGTGAGATAAACGCTGAAGGCCTGGCCTCTACTCTCTCTCTAGGGCCACTTGGCCACAGCTAATGCCGGTACCTCGCATCCCCACTGTCAGCCGCTCTCCCGCTGCGCTGCCTGCCGCTGCCCCGCTGCCCCAGAAGATGCGGCTAGCTTTGGGCTGGCGCCTGCCAAGGCCTGGGGGAGGGGAGAGGAGGCGGGGTTGAGGGAGAGCTGGGGCAGGCCGCCGGGCCCCTTCACCAGCCTCCCCTGCTGGCTCCCCAAGGCCGCCACCTCCGCGACTCTGCGCAGGGTCCCGTGGGAACAACCCACCGCGAGGAGCCGAGGACGGCCTCGCGAGCAAAGTCCGCCCCCCCAACCCGGGGAAAAGACGCTTACCTCAGTGGCAGTAGCTCCGCGGGGCCCGCGAGAGCGTGCCCGGTCCGCGGCCCTGCTTCGGCCCTGCTCCCTTCGCTCGCCCTCCGCGGAAAACCTACCCCTCTGGCTCTCCTCACACCCGATCTGAGGCTCCACCCCCCCGCTTGAGAAGCCCCGCCCCTGCCCCTCTAGAGGGCACTCCCTCCGCGGTGGAGTAGAGTCCCCTATAGCGGACTGCGCCTGAGCTATTTATTCCCTGTCCAGCATATCCAACAGTAGAGGATAGTAGGGTCGCTAAGGAATTGGGATCTGATTCGAGGCACGATGGGAGCCGCTGAAGGGTGACGTGATTTGATTTGATTTGATTTGATTTGATTTGATTTACGTTTAAAAATTAACAATCTCTCCGGCCGCCTTGTGAAGAATGGGGGCAAGAGGGCAAGCAGGGACACGGTGTGGAGGGCTGGAGACGACGGGGACGCTGACCACAGTGAATCCCTCCCTCCCCCCCCCCCCCCCCCCCGCGGCAAAACCTTAGAACACGTACTTAAGGCACGTAGTAAGCTCTCAATGAACATCCTCTTTATTGTTCTCCTTGGTATTATTTGGGGTGGTAGTGCGATTGGCAGAATTTATAGAGGATCTGCACCTGTGAATGCATAGGAATAAAAAGGATCTGGTAGGAGATACCCCTATTAATCGCGCTTCATCTGGTTGCAGAATGAGATTAGAAGGTGAAAAGAGAGGGGAATTTTGAATCGCAACTTTAAATACTTCGATAAGGTTTGAGTTTTTTTTAAGCATGTATTAACTTAGTATTTTAAAGCATAAAGACAAAAGGCACTATCCAAAGTACTCTTGAGACATAGAGGAAATAAAAACTATAATTATACCTTCCAGTTGTAATTCTAGCCCTCCAGAACAGTGGTTCATGCCTCGAATTGAGAATCTGATGAATGGATCCACTGCCTGCCAAATAAATATTTATACATAAAATTTCGTGTATGATCTCTGCTTTATGGAGGCCCCTTTTCAGAGAGATTGATCCATTAAATATTTAATGGGTGAATGTTATTCCATTGTAATGTTAATTATTTAACCAGGATTCTATTTTTAGGTTTTTTTAATTAAAAGAAATACAGACATGGACTTTGATATAACTAAATATGTGCATATTTCTAAGATTTTTCTTGAGGAGAAATTTGTAGAAGTGGAATAGATAGGGTCAAAAGGTCACTCCTCCCAAAAGCACATGACAGGCTTTTCAGAACAGTTTTAACAATATACAGTCCCACCAGAAATATGTGAGAATTCCAATTTATTTGGATATTGCAATATCCTCATCAATAGTGCTTATAGTCTTCAAAAAACCTTTTAATTTAGTAAGGCCTTTGACTCTAATTCCAATCTCTCACAGCAACTGCATTAATTCTAATAATCCATGAGCTCTATGCCTAATTCTAACCCCTACATTTCTACTGTTAATTCCTAGGCCCCATAAAGTCTAGTTTTCCAACTCCTAATTCTAAAATCCCACTTACCTCCACAATCTTCGTTATCATTTCAATCTGCAGCATCCTTTAGTTCTTTTGGCAATTGCACTCCTTTTATACTCTTAATTCCAACCAGCATCCCCCTACACGCACGCACACACACGCGCACACACACACACACACACACACTTCTATTTTTCTTATTGTAGAATATTCAGAAAATATATGAAAGCATAAAGAAAATACCAAAAGATAAAAAACACTATTAATGCTTTAGTTTTGTCCTCCTTGCCTTTTACTATGCATTATATATGTATTTATAGTTTTTTTTTAATGTTTATTTATTGCTGAGACAGAGAGAGACAGAGCATGAGTAGGGGAGGGGCAGAAAGAGAGGGAGACACAGAATCAGAAGCAGGCTCCAGGCTCTGAGCTGTCAGCACAGAGCCCGACGCGGGGCTCAAACTCACAAACCGCAAGATCATGACCTGCGCCGAAGTCAGACACTTAACCGACTGAGCCACCCAGGCGCCCCTATAGTTTTAAACAAAAGTATGGCATGCTGTTATTTAATAACCTAGTAAATATTTTCCATGTAATTAAATATTTGTCTATAACATTTTATTTTATTTTATAACATCATTTTAATGACATGAAACATTCCTTTCTTTAGCTTTTTGTCCTTTTTTCATTTTACAAAGGTTTTCCTAATTACACATGAATGAATACATTATTGCAAAACACTTAACACAGATAAATTTAAAGTTCCTCTTAGATTCATATACACATATAGAAATACATAGCTTTGTTTTGTGTTTTATCCTTTTTGAAGATATAAATGACATCCTATCTTATGTATTGTTCTGTTCATTGCTGTATTCACTTTCTGTGGCTTGAAGATCTTTCCATGTCAGTGTATATAAATCTACCTCAATTATTTTATGTACTGCATAGTATTCCATTGAGTGAGTGTACTATAGTTAACTATTGATATAGTCACCCATTGATAAATATTTATTGTTTTCAATTTTTTACTATTAGAGTGTTATTTTTTCTTACTATTGACAGTGCTGCAGTGAAAATCCTTGTACATTTTTTGTGCATATGCTAAAATATTTCTGTAAGACAAATATGGAAAAGTGAAATAGCTCAAAGACAGCACATTTTGAAATTTTAATATTTAATGCCAAATTGCCATGCAGAATGACTCAGTTTATACCTCCACCAGCAGTGAATAAGAACAACCATTCCCCGGGGCGCCTGGGTGGCTCAGTCGGTTAAGCGTCTGACTTCAGCTCAGGTCATGATCTCACTGTCTGTGAGTTCGAGCCCCCCGTGGGGCTCTGGGCTGATGGCTCAGAGCCTGGAGCCTGCTTCCGATTCTGTGTCTCCCTCTCTCTCTGCCCCTCCCCCGTTCATGCTCTGTCTCTCTCTGTCTCAAAAATAAATAAACGTTAAAAAAATTAAAAAAAAAAGAATAACCATTCCCCTAAATTTTTATCCACACTCGATATTAACCAATTGTTTGAATATTTTGCCAATGTGATGGGTGAAAAATATCTTATTATTTGCATTTTGCTGATTGTAGTGAGGTTAAGGGATAGTTTCATATGTTGGTGGGCTACTTGCTTGTGTTGTTTTGTGACTTTCCTGTTCATATCTTTTATCTGTTTTCCAGTTGCATTATTTGGCTTCTTGTTATTGAATTATGTAGTCTGGATATAAATCTTTGTTACATGTGTGGGAAATGTTTCGCAGACCTCTGCTTAGTTTTAAACTTTGCTCATGGGGTCTTTTTGGGTATAGATGTTTTTAAAGTTGGTGTATTCAGATTTATCAGTCATTTCTTTTATGGCTTTTGCATTTTGAATCTTGCGTAAGAAGGCCTTTCTACTCCAAGATTAGAAACATTGTTCTGTATTTCCTTGTAATATTTTAGAATTTTTTATGTTTAGCTCTTAAATTATCTGGAATTTTTCTGGTAAACATTTTTCTAAGTCATTAAACATTCTAACAATATTATGCTTAATACAGGACTATTATTCCCTTGTAATACTAATTACTTATTAGTATTTTTCATTAGGCCCTAAACATTTATTGAACAGATCATTCTTTTCCCCTTATCAAAAACCAAATTCCTAAGTATAGACATAGGTTTTAATGTAAATCATCAGTTCAATAGTCCTAAAATCCATATGAGCATCAATACCACACATTTTTTAAGCACTTGAGCTTTAAATTATTATTTCATATCTGCTAGGGCAAGCCCCTCTCTTCTTTTCCCACGAATTTCTTGACTTTTCTTGTGCATTTTCTTTCCCAGATGAATTCTAAAATTAGTTTGTAGAGTTCTATAAGAATTCCTATCGGCCTTCTATTTGCATAAGTTTACTTCATCAAATGGTTGTAGGATATTACATTTGACAAACCAGTCTTCTATTGCTGTATAATCATATTTTCTTTTTTTTAATGTTTATTTAATTTTGAGAAAGAGAGAGATAGCGTGTGAGTGGGGGAGGAGCAGAGAAAGAGGGAGACACAGAATCTGAGGCAGGCTCCAGGCTCAGAGCTGTCAACACAGAGCCCAATGCTGGGCTAGAACCCACAACCTTTGAGATCATGACCTGAGCTGAAGTCGAACACTTAACCAACTGAGCCACCCACGCAGGTGCCCGTTTCTTTTTTTTTTTTTGTTTTAATCTTTATTCATTTATTTTGAGAGAGAGCGAGCGAGCGAGAGAGCGAGAGCGAGCAGGGGAGGGGCAGAGAGAGAGGGGCAGAGAGAGGGAGAACAGGGAATCCCAAGCAGGCTCCGAATGACCAGCACAGAGGCTGACATGGGGCTCAAACCCACGAACCGTGAAATTATAACCTGAGCCGAAACCAAGAGTCAGACGCTCAACCGACTGAGCCACCCAGGTGCCCCACTCATGTTGTTTGTAATTGTCCACTGTTATAAGTAGTTCTATAAAGGATATTCAGAAAAATCTTTGCTCACCACTATGTTTATTCAACTACAATAAATTTCAACAAAGCAAAACATATCCACATTTTAGGGGCCCAGTGTACTTTGGGAAAGATTTTACCAATTTACATTCCTTTGGGGCATGTAGGTGAGTCATTTCCCTATCCTGCTTGCATGACTGGGTCATTAAAGGGTTTTAAACCTTTGAAAATTTGATAGGCTACATATTTCATTGTTTTGCACATGTAAAGTATTTTGTATTTGTTTTCTATTTTTGCACAACAAATCACTACGTATTTAGCAGTTTAAAATAATACCTTATTGTCTCACAGTTCTGTATGTGAGAAGTCTTGGTGAGCTTGGCTGAGTTCTTTGCTTTGGATCAAACAATGCCAAAATCAAGGTGTCCCCAGACTTGGCTTTTATCTGGAGGCTCTGGGTAAGAATCCATTTCCAACTTCATTCGAGCTGTTGTCAATATTTAGTTCCTTGCCATTGTAGGACCGAGATCCCCATGCTCCCAGCTTCTAGAGGTCACCCACACTTTCTTCTCCTTACTTACCTCTTTCCATCTTCAAGCCAGCAGTGGCATGCTGAATCCTTCTTTTGCTTAGGATCTCTCTGCCTTTCTCTTCTGCCACTAACCTGAGAAAGCTTTCTGCTTTTAAAAGGCTTGTGCGATTAGATTAAGGCCATTGGGATAATCCAGAATAATTTCCCCATTTTAAGGGGAACTTTAATTACATCTGCAAAATCCCTTTTGGCAGGTAATATAACATAATCACAGGTATTATCATATTCACAGTCTGAAAATCTGAGGAAGGGAGCATTTTAGGATTCTGCCTACCATAGATTTATTTTCCCTTTTTCAAACAACTACGTGAATCATTCTGGTTATAAAAGATTCAAATATCACAGAAGTACTGAACATGGAGCAAAACATGAAACCTTTCACACATCTCTACGTACTACAACCTCTATTTGGAAGTAGCCTTTATATTTTTTGTGCATGATGGGACATCTTTTTGTAACTGGTCACCCTACCTACCTTATCAGTTCTAATGGTTTTTATATTCACTCTCTTTAGTTTTAGAGGTAGATCATGATATCATCTGCAAATAATGATTTCCCCTCCGTATCATGTTTATAATTCCTATGTGCAATGACTTGACATATTACATTTTATTGAATTTCTAGAAAAATGTTAAATATAGAGGTAACAGTGGGCATCTTTGTCTTTTCCCTGGTTTTAATGAAACTTCTAATGCAATGTTCCCAAAACTTATGTTCTGGATGATAATAGATTTTCATATATTTTATTATGAACATTTTCAAACATATAGAAAAGTTGAAAGAATCTTATAGTAAATACCTACATACCCACAAACTTACATTTTACCATTAATGTTTTAATACACTTGCTTTATCACATAGCTATCATCTATCCATGAATTAAACAGTCTTATTTTTTGATGCATTTCTTTCTTTCTCTTTTAACTAGACCGTAGAGGTTTTTCTGCTTTGTTGATATTTACAAAGGACCATTTCTTGGACTTATTTTCCTATTCTACCATTTTCCCCACTCTCTACTCAAGAAATAATTATTTTCAGCTTTTATACTTATTAATATATTCCTCTAGTTCTCTCAAGTGTATTTTGCTGCTTTCTTTGTAATGGCTTACATGAAACATGTGGTTTATTCATTTTCAGTCATTTATTTCTAAAAGCATCTAAAGTTATAACTTTTTTCTGTGTTTGACCTTAATATGTAGTTCTTTCATTCTTACTAATTTCTAGTCTATAATTTTGGTTTTGATTTATTCTTTGACCATGAGTTATTTAGAAGTGTTATTTGATGTTTGAAGTGACTCAACTTTTATTTTCTGTTTTTGTGGTTATAAGTTAGTTGTATTGCACTGTGGTCCAATAATGTGACTTTTATGGTTTCTACTATTGGAAATGTATTGTGCTTTCTTTTGTGACTCAGTATATGATCAATTTTTGCAAGTGTTGTATAGGCATTGTTTAAAAAATACACATTATAAGGTATAACTTATCTGATTTTCTGTTTTCATACATTTTTATGTAACATTGTTCGGTATGTATGTTTATGATAGAAGATATTCTTGGTAGATAGTTTCTTTTATCAGTATCTCTCTTTACCCTTTTTAAAACATTTTGCCTTGAATACTAATATTTCTAATGTTGATGCTATCACTCCATGTATATCTTTATTGGTTTTTCTGATTACAGATGTCAAACTCATAAACTATTCGAATAGAGTTAACAACTGTTAGTATGGTTTATATTCTTTCAGATTGTATTCTATCTATATATTGATACATATGTGTATTATAATATAGGACTTTTTAAACCATAAAAAGGGGGAGAATCATGCCATATATGCTTTACAACCTGCTTTATTGACTTAATGTATTTTTTAAGTTCTGATTTAAATTCCAGTTAGTTAACATAAAGTGTAATATTAGTTTCAGGTGTACATTTAGAGATTCAATACTTAACATACAATACCTGGTGCTCATCACAAGTGCGCTCCTTAATTCCCATTATCTATTTAACCCATCCTCCCACCTACCTCCCCTCTGTTACATTGTTGGTGGGAATGAAAACTGGTGCAATCACTCTAGAAAACAGTATGGAGGTTCCTCAGAAAGTTAAAATTAGAACTACCCTATGATCCAGCAATTGCACTACCAGGTAGTTACCAAAGATCACAAAAATACTAATTCCAAGGGACACATGCACCCCAATGTTTACAGCAGCATTATCAGCAATAGCCAAATTATGGAAGGAGCCCAAATGTCCATTGACTGATGAATGACTTGGTGTATTCTTGACATTCTTTCTATGTCAGTGTGTGTGTGTGTGTGTGTGTGTGTGTATTATTTTAAACTAATCTCTGGAGCTGGCATTTATACAAGTGCTTGGCCTATCACTATCTTTCTTTTTAATTCAAATATCACTTCAGAGAAGCCTTCCCTGACCCCCCAAAACTGGATCAGGGCACCCTGTAATACTTTAATAATATTCTGCTATTTGCCTTCCTAGGCACCCAAGACAACTGTACAGTTGTGTGATTAATGTCTGTTCCTTCTCCCTGCCCACACACACACACCCCACATACACCCTACACTAAACAGTGATCTTCTTGAGAGCAGGGTCCATGTCCTTTTTGTTTATATTTGTACCCCAGCACCTATCATAGTGCCTGACAATTGTATCTTTTCAATAAATATTTTTTGAAAGATTGAATGAATAAAAAGCCCTGTAAGGCAAGCATTATGATTATGCCCATTTTAGTCACCCTATATGAAATCCCTTGAGAATCCTCAGAAATAAATAGATAACACTCAGTTATGAGTTTCTTAATATGTTAATATTTAAAGGTATACACTGGTTTTTAATTATTTGCATAGGGTAGATGCTTCTTTGGATTGTTACTGAGCTTTCATCATTATAGAGTGCTAAAATGAACATCCTTGTAAATAGCTTTGTACATGTATGTACTTCTGTAAGACAAATGCCTGGAAATGAAATTGCTGCAATGGGTATGCACATTTTGCAACTGGATAGATATTGCCAGTTCTCCCTCCCAAAGATATTATACACATTCATATTCCTAGTACCAGAGTATGAGAATGCTTTTTTCCCCATACCCTTACCAAAGCTGTGTATTTTCCCTTATTTTATCATTGCTAATCTGATACAAGGTGATATGTCATTGCTTTCATTTTCATGTTTTTGATGTTTTGGTGAAATTGAACACCTCTTAATTTGTTTCGTAGCCATTTGTATTCTTCTTTTTTCAAATATGTAGCCTGTTTGTGTTGCTTGCCCAGGTTTTTATTGAATTTAGTATTTTCTTATTGATTTGGAATAGTTCTGTTTATATTGTGGATAATAACACTTTGGCTTCCTGTCACAGATACTTTCCTCAGTTTGTCTTTTAACTTGTAAATTTCTTAGAATATACAAATTTAAAATATTTTATATAATCAAATTACTGATTATTTCTTTGTTTTTAATGTTTATTTCTTTTTAAGAGAGAGAAAGAATGCAAGTGGAGAAGGGGCAGAGAGAGAGGGTGACACAGAATCTGAAGCAGGCTCCAGGCTCTGAGCTGTTCACTTAACCGACTGAGCCACCCAGGCATCCCTGATTATTTCATGTATAATAGATGGCTTATGTGCTGTACTTTGAAAACATTTCCCCACCTTAAGAGTATAAAATTCTTTCTCTATGTTTTCTTTTAGCACCTTTATGGTTTTAATTTTCACCTTTAAATGCATGTTCCATATGGGTTTTATTTTGATGTATAGTATAAATGTAGGTTTCCAACTTTAATTTTTCCCAATACCTATCCAATTATTTCTATATAATTGTTGAATAGTCAATGTTTTACTTATTTGAAATCATACTAATCTCTCAGATATTGTAGAGTCCATTTCTAAAAACTTCTGTTCCAATGGGTAATGATTAAGGGTGTAAGCAGTGGAGCCAGACTACCTGGGTTTGTGCCCACCTTTGCCATTTATAGTTTACACATCTGTAAGATGGGGATAATAGTACCCATATCATGGGGTTGTGATTACAAAAGTTTGTTTATGTACAATAATTGGAACAGTCCCTGGCACATAAGTACTGGTATTTTTGTAATATTTATTATTGTAAAATTTTCATTATTGCTTTACCATTTTTCATAGTACATGATCACATCATTTGCATGTAATATTTTTGTCACCTTGCTGTAGAATGCCTTCAAAGCAACTTGAATAATTTGCAGATGACCTATAACAACTCTATTTATCCTCCACTCTTATATTTCATCTGAATTAGGCAGCTCAACTGTAGGCGGTTAGGGATGGAGAGGAGAAGAAAGGAGAGGGGATGAATAAAACCATCCCTATTTACAGATGACAACCCAAAATAACACACACACACACACACACACACACACCCCTAGAACTAATAAGTAAATTTAGCAAGGTTGCAGAATACAAGATCAACACACAGATATCAGTCACATTTCTGTATACTAGCAATAAACAGTACTATTTATAGTAGCTCTAGAAAATGAAATACTTAGGGAAAAATCTAACATGTATAGGATCTTGGGGCGCCTAGGTGGCTCAATCGGTTAAGTGTCTGACTTTGGGTCAGGTCATGATCTCATGGCTCATGGGTTCAAGCCCCACATTGGGCTCTGTGCTGACAGCTCAGAGCCTGTAGCTTGCTTCATATTCCGTGTCTCCCTCTCTCTCTCTCTGCCCCTCCCCTGCTTGTGCTCTGTCTCTCTCTCTCTCAAAATTGAAAAAACATTTAAAAAAGAAAAAAACATATACAGGATCTATATGCTTAAACCTATAAAATTCTGATGAAAGAAATTTCCAAAGACCTAAATAACTGGAGAAACATACCATGTTTATGGACTGGAACACTCAAAATATTAAAGATGTCAGTTCTCCCTAAGTTGGTCTATAGATTTAATGCAGTTCCTATAAAAATCTCAAGATTTTTTGTAAAATAGAGTTGGGTTGAGTCTAAAATTCATATAGAATGGTAAAGGAAGTAGAATAACCAAAATGATTTTGAAAAGATTAATAAACTTGGAGGAGTCACACCACCCGAATTTAAGACTTACCAAATAGCTACAGCAATCAAGACAGTGTGGTGTTGGTGAAGGGACAGACATATAGACCAATGCAACAGAATAGGAAATTCAGAAATAGACCCACACAAATATGGTCAATTGATTTGTTACAAAGGTACAAAGAATTCAATGGGGGAAATGACAGTCTTTTCAACAAATGATATTAGAACAATTGGACATCCATATATAAGAAATGAACTTTGACTAAAACCTCATACTTAATACCAAAATTACCTCAGAATTGATCACAGATCTGAATGTAAATCATAAAACTATAAGATTTTTAAAGGAAAATATAGGGAAACATCTGGAACTTTCTTATATTGCTGGTGAGGATACAAAATGCTATAGACACCCTGGAAAACAGGCAGCTTATAAAGTTAAGTATATACTTACTATATAACCCAGCAATGCCAAGCCTAGTTATTTGCCCTAGAGAAATAAAAACCTGTGTTCACACAAAACCTGTACATAAAATCTTTAGAAGTGTTCTATTCATAATCACCGAAAGTTGGAAACAACCCAAATACCCTTTAAGTGATGAATGGATAAAGTGTGATATGTCCATCCAATGGAATACTACTTATCAATAAAAAGGAATGAATATGCAAGAACTTGAATGAATCTCAGAAGCATTGTACTGAGTGAAAGAAGATGACTTCAAAATGTTATGTACTGTTTGCTTCCATTTATATGACATTTTTGAAAGGACAAAAATATAGCGATGGAGAACAGATCAGTGGTTAGGAGTGGAGAGAGGGTGTGACTTCAAAGCAATAGCATGATGGAGTTTTATGGGATGATGGAACTATTCGGTATCCTGATTATGTTGGTGGTTACATGAATCTCTGTATGTGTTAAAATTCATGGAACTGTACACACAAAAAATCAAATTTACTGTATATTAATTTAAAATTAAAATACAGTTGCTTCTCTGGGAAAATGCCAAATGGCGGATGACGCCGGGCCTGCTGGAGGACCGGGAGGGCCCCGAGGCCCTGGAATGGGAGGCTTTGGCGGCTTCCGGGGAGGCTTCGGCAGGCAGGGGCATCCCGGGCCAGGGCCGGGGCAGCGGAGCTCACGGAGGCAAGGCTGAGAACGAGGAGTGGATCCCCATCACCAAGCTGGGCCACCTGGTCAAGGACATGAAGATCAAATACCTGGAGGACATCTATCTCTTCTCCCTGCCCATCAAGGAATCTGAGATCATTGACTTTTTCCTGGGGGTGTCCCTCAAGGAGGAGGTTTCAAAGATTATGCCTTTGCGAAAGCAGACCCACGCTGGCCAGCGAACCAAGTTCAAGGCATTTGTTGCCATCGGAGATTACAATGGACACGTCGGTCTGGGTGTTAAGTGCTCCAAAGAGGTAGCCACTGCCATCCTTGGGGCCATCATCCTGTCCAAGCTTTCCATGGTTCCCGTGTGGCGAGGCTACTGGGGGAACAAGATCTGCAAGCCCCACACTGTCCCATGCAAAGTGACAGGCTGCTGTGGCTCTGTGCTGGTGCACCTCATCCCTGCCCCCGAGAGGCACTGGCATTGTCTCAGTCTCTGTGCCCAAGAAGCTGCTGCTGCTGGCTGGTATTGACTGCTACACCTCAGCCAGGGGGTGCACTGCCACCCTGGGCAACTTCACCAAGGCTACTTTTGATGCCATTTCCAAGACCTACAGCTATCTCATGCCTGACCTTTGGAAAGAGACTGTGTTCACCAAGTCTCCCTATCAGGAATTCACTGGGTCTTGTAAAGACCCAACCCAGAGTCTCTGTGCAGAGGACCCAGGCTCTGGCTGTGGTCACCTCACAAGAAAAATAAAGTGAATGGAAGCTTGAAAAAAAAAATTAAATTAAAATACAAAAAAATGAAGCTAGATTTAGAATGACACCTGGTATGTCTGGTGGATCAGTACACAATTGCAACTTTGTTCAACCATTTTTCATCCTTGCCATCTTGTTCCACTATCCTCTGCCTGTTGGTCCTTCACCTTATGATGCCAGGATAGCTGTAGCTACTCAGGCATCACATGATCATACACTAACATCAAAAGGCTGGAAGAAAGATTATAAATGTCATGTGTCCCTTATTAAGAACAAGAGAAATTTTCCTAGACATCCCCAGTAAACATACCCTCTTGTCCATGTTTTTTGTCCATGCCCAAACCAATCATTTGGTGAGGGAATTAGAATTACCATGATTAGTTAGCTCAGACCAGTGCCACTCAGAGTCTGGCCCCTGGGCTGGTGCTAGTCTACAAACTGTTGGTTACTAGTCCAAGACAAACTAAATGCAGAAATTGAGATTACACGTGTAGAAACTTTTATAACAAGCTAAGTAATTGTGATGTCTTTTGAATGTAATAAAAATTGGGGGCTGACATTTTGTGGGTCTTCATTTGAGATCCCAGCTCCCGTGAAGTCTAGGATTTCCCTAAATATCAACAGAAATGGGGGTGTATCAGGGAGGGGGAAACTGAAGGATGGCCATTGGGTAGGGTACCAACAATGTGGGACATGAAAAATCAATGATGCAAATGCTGTGACTCCTAAAAACCCTGGAAAATTCCATAGTCTATTGCAATACAGACCTACCTCAAGAAGAAAGAACAATCTCAAATAAATAATCTAATCTTACCTCTAAAGGAGCTAGAAATAGAAAACAAATGAAGCCCAAGCCAGCAGAAGAAGGGAAATGATAAAGATAAGAGAGAAATAAATGATACAGAAACTAAAAAAAAAATTAGAACAGATCAATGGAACCAGGAGCTGGTTCTTTGAAAAAATTAATAAAATTGATAAACCCCTAGTCAGACTTACCAAAAACAAAAAAGAAGGGACCCAAATAAATAAAATCACAAATGAAAGAGGAAAAATAAGAACTAACACCACAGAAATACAAACAGTTATAATATTATGAAATTCTATATGCCAACAAATCAGACAGCCTGTGAGAAATGGACAAATTCCTAGACACATACAAACTACCAAAACTGAAACAGGAAGAAATAGAAAACTTGAACAGACTGGAAACCAGCAAAGAAATTGAATTAGTAATCAAAAATCTCCAAAAAAACAAAAGTCCAAGGCCAGATGGCTTCACAGGGAAATTCTACCAAACATTTAAAGAAGAGTTAATACTTATTCTCAAACTATTGCAAAAAATGGAAAAGGAAGGAAAAATTCCAAACTCATTCTATGAGTCCAGCATTACCCTGATTCCAAAATCAGACAAAGATCCCACTAAAAATGAGAACTACAGGCCAATATCCCTGAAGAACATAGATGCAAAAATTCTCAACAAAACACTAGCAAATCAAATCCAACAGTACATTAAAAGAATCATTCACCACGATCAAGTGGGCTGCAGGGGTGGTTCAATATTCACAAATCAGTCAATGTGATACACCACCTTAATAAAAGAAAGGATAAGATCCATATGATCCTCTCAATAGATGCAGAAAAAACATTTGAAAAACTACAACGTCCATTCATGATAGAAAACCTCAACAAAGCAGTGATAGAGGGAATATACCTCAACATAATAAAGGCCATATATGAAAAATGCACAGCTAATATCATCCTCAGTGGGGGGAAAACAGAGCTTTTCCTCTAAAGTTAGGAACAAGACAGGGATGTCCACTGTCACCATTGTTATTTAACATAGTTCTGGAAAGTCCTAGCCACAGCAGACAACACAACGAAATGAAAGTCATCCAAATCAGACAGGAAGAGGTCAAACTTCTACTGCTTACAGATGACATGATACTCTATATAGAAAACCCCGAAGACTGCACCAAAAAATTGCTAAAACTGATGCACGAATTCAGTAAAGTTGCAGAATACAAAATCAAGGTACAGAAATCTGTTGCATTTCTATACACCAATAATGAACTAGCAGAAAGAGAAATTAAGGAATCAGTCCCACTTACAATTGCACCAAAACCCAAAGCATATGTTGGAATAAACCTAATCAAAGAAGTGAAAGACCTGTAGTCTGAAAACTATAAAGCATTGATGAAAGAAATTGAAGTTGACAAAAAGAAATGGAAAGACATTCCGTGCTTATGGATTGAAATAAAGACTATTGTTAAAATGTCTGTATTACCCAAAGCAATCTACACGTTTAATGTAATCCCTATTAATCACCAGCATTTTTCACAGAGCTAAAACAAACAATCCTAACATTTGTATGGAACCACAAAAGACCCTGAATAGTCAAAGCAATCTTGAAAAAGAAAAGAAAAGCTGGAGACATCATGATTTCAGACTTCAAGTTATATTACAAAGTTGTAGTGATCAAGACTATATGGTACTGGCACAAAAACAGACACATAGGTCAGTGGAACAGAATAAAAAACCCAGAAATGAACCCACAACTATATGGTCAATTAATCTTCAACAAAGTAGAAAAGAATATGCAATGGGAGAAAGTCTCTTCAACAAATGGTGTTGGGAAAACTGGACAGCAATATGCAAAAGAATGAAACTGGACCACTTTCTTACACCATACAGAAAAATAAATTCAAAATGGATGAAAATCCTTAATGTGAGATTGGAAACCATCAGAATTCTAGAGAACATAGCAACCTCTTTTACGTCAGTTGTAGCACCTTCTTACTTCTAGCAACTTCTTGTCTCTGGAGGCAAGGGATTAACAAAAGCAAAAATAAATCATTTGGACTTCATCAAGATAAAAAGCATCTGCACAGCAAAGGAAACAATCAATAAAACTAAAAGGCAACCCAGAGAATGGGAGAAAATATTTGCAAATGACATATCTGATAAAGGGTTAGAATACAAAATATATAAAGAACTTACACAACTCAACACCCAAAAAACAAATAATCCATTGAAGAAATGGGCAGAAGACATAAATAGACATTTTTCCAAAGAAGACATATAGATGGCTAACAGACACGTGAAAAGATGTTCAACATCACTCATCATCAAAGAAACACAAATGAAAACTACAATGAAATATCACCTCACACCAGTCAGAATGGCTAAAATTAACACAGGAAACAACAGGTGTTGGCGAGGATACGGAGAAAGGGGAACACTTTTACACAGTTAGTGGGAATGCAAACTGGTGCAGCTACTCTGGAAAACAGTATGGAGGTTCCTCAAAAAGTTAACAATAGAACTACTCTGTGATCCAGCAATAGCACTACTAGGTAGTTACCCCAAAACCACAAAATACTAATTTGAAGGGATACGTGCACCCTGATGTTTACAGCATTATCTATAGTAGCCAAATTATGGAAAGAACCCAAATGTCCATTGACTGATGAATGGATAAAGAAGATGTGGTATGTATATATATACACACCCACCCACACCCACACACACACACCCACCCACCCACACCCACACACACACACAATGGAATATTTCTCACCCATAAAAAAGAACGGAATCTTGCCATTTGCAATGACGTGGGTGGAGCTAGAGGGTATTATGCTAAGTGAAATAAGTCAGTCAGAGAAAGACAAATATATGGTTTCACTCATATGTGGAATTTAAGAAACAAAACAAACGAACATGGTGGGGGGAAGAGAGGAAAACCAAGAAACAGACTCTCAACTATAGAGAATAAACTGATGGTTACCAGAAGGGAGGTGGGTGGGGGATGGGTGAAATAGGTGATGGACATTAAGGAGGGGACTTGTTGTGATGAGCACTGGGTGTTGTATGGAAGTGTTGAATCACTAAATTCTACACCTGAAACTAATATTACACTATATATTAACTAACTGGAATTTAAATAAAAACTTGAGGCAAAAAACCTGGAAAATTCCCGACAAAAGCATAATTTGGGACCACTACTGTGAAGCAGGCTCTCCTTTTGGCTTCACCTGCACAATCACCTGCAGTGCTCCCACTCCTAGTGGGTAGAGCAGTCAGGTGGAGTTGCACTTCTTCTGAGAAGCCACACCTCAAAACCTGTTTCCCAGCTGGCCCAACATAACCTGTATTTTTTCTGATACCAGAGAGTCCTCCTTAGAAGGTTATAATTGGCCTACATCTGCCATTCTTGCTCACAACAACAAAAACAAAAGAGGAAAAAGCTCCACAAGACATGCCAAATGAGGCACATCCAATCAGCTGGCCACGGTGACTGACTGTAGCCTGTGACAGAGGCTTTCACACTTCTTTGTGCTCAATTTACAGAATAAGAAACATATTTGACATCACAATTCAGTACATGCATGCACACATACACTCAGAGACATCTGAAACCACTGTTCCACAAAACAGTATTTACTGTGTGTAATGCACTCTGTTGTTTAAATTTTGTATTTAGGGGTGCCTGGGTGGCTCAGTCAGTTAAGCGTGGGACTTCAGCTCAGATCACGATCTCACGATTCTTGAGTTCGAGCCCCACATCGGGCTCTCTGCTGTCAGCCAAGAGCCTGCTTCAGATCCTCTGTCCCCCTCGCTCTCTGCCCCTCCCCCACTTGCTCTCTCTCTCTCTCTCTCTCTCTCTCAAAAATAAACATTTTATATGGAGAACAGAGGGTTACTGGAGGGGTTGTGGGAGGGAGGATGGGCTAAATAGGTAAGGGGCATTAAGGAATCTACCCCTGAAATCATTATTGCACTATATGCTAACTAACTTGGATGTAAATTATAAATAAATAAACAAATAGAATTTAAGTATTTTTAAGCAAAAAAAATTAGAAAATTATAAAATATTGTATTCATTTGTTTTGTTTTAAAAAATGCTGATCGGGGGTGCCTGGGTGGCTCAGTTGGTTAAGCGTCAACTTTGACTCAGGTCATGATCTCGTGGTTCATGGATTCCAGCCCTGCGTCGGGCTCTGTGCTGACAGCTCAGCTCGAACATGGGGCCTGCTTTACATTCTCTCTCTCTCTCTCTCTCTCTCTGCCCCTCCCCTGCTCGCACTCTCTCTCTCTCAAAAATAAATAAACATTAAAAAAATTTAAAATGCTGATCTTGTCCCACGAAATTAATTGCATAGCCCACCAATGAGTTACAACCTGCAGTTTGGAAAGAAGTGGCCTGAAGGGTGGAGACGTAATGGTTCTAAATTCCAGAAGCCTTTAGAGTAGCCACCAGTAACTCTTGTGTGGGATGTTGTGGCTCCCTCTGTACCTGTTACCAAGACTGGAGCCCTAACCCAGGACAATGCTTCAGCAGCCTTATCTTTTCCCCCATAAGCTTCTGTGACCTCAGAACTCTAGCCTCCTAAATCAGCTGCCTTAGCAGTGAGAGGGCCAGAGGCCCTCCAGGCTGTTCATGGAGACTGAGTTGCCCTAGCAACGCTTGGCTGTAATTGACTCCCGCTGTCACCTGCTCCAGCCTAGCCTGCTTCTCCACACTGCGGGCTGTGGCCCCCTTTTCTCCTACCTCTCATAACAATTTCTTCATCCTCGTTACATAGACAGATGTCTTCTCATCCCTCCCCTTCCTGATAGATGGTCAGATTCTTGGCACACACCTCCCTGGCACTCTCTACATTGCCAAATACTCACTCTGACATGATTAAACACTCCCAGAGATGGGTGATTTGCATTTCTTTCAGATCACAAACAATCGCTAGCTGGTCAATTTAAATCAGAGATCACAAACCCAAATGTAGGCAAGTCACACAAAAGCCTAGGTGGGGACTGTGCCCCTTCCTAAAAGAAGCAGTGGCTACTCTGTCCAGCTGATTTTGCCATACAGAAATGCACATTGGCATGGCCAGAATCTTCCAACTTTTCCAGAGAGGCCATAAAATCTGGGTTTTTATATGAGCTCTACCAATTTTTAGGTGCTGACAATTAATTTGAAAAATATCTTTTTAGGGGTGCCTGGGTGGCTCAGTCAGTTAAGCATCCGACTCTTGATTTCAGTTTAGGGCTTGGTCTCACGGTTTGTGAGTTTGAACCCTGCATTGGGCTCTGCACTGTCAGTGTGGAGTCTGCTTGGGATTCCCTCTCTCCTTCTCTCTCTGCCCCTCGCCCGCTCATGCGCGTGTGCACACACACACTCTCTCAAAATAAATAAATAAACTTAAAAAGATCTTTAAAATCTTACAGGTCAATTCAAGCACAGCAGGCTACCATTTTGCAAGCTCTGTTTTAAGCTCTCTTTTATTCTCTGTCTTGCATTTGGACTTGATTGTCTTCTGCCATCTGGGGCAAAAAAAAAAAAAAAACAAAAACAAAACAAAAAAAACAAAAAAAAAACACAAACCACCAATAACTGGGCTTAAATTAGCTCTAAAGTTCTCTCCCTCCCATATGGCCACAGTAATCAGGCAAGACTCTTAAGAGATGTTCATGGAGCGAAACCAGTATGTTCCAGTGTTTCTACTGGGCACTGGAGTACCCATTTCTACATATTACTGCATTCTGGTTTGTTCCAGTCATGCAGTGAGTATGTAAGGCTGGCCACTGGAGAAAGCCTTGGCCTTGTGGGGAAGGAACCCTTCTCTTGCTTCTTCCCCTTTGACCATATTTATTAGTTATGTGATGTTTCCCTTTCTAGTATTTCCATCTGTACATGAACTAGAAATTTCTGCCCTTTCAGAAGTGTTGGGATGAGAGCTTTCCAGTCCCCACTATGTGTCACGCCACCTCTTTCACTCACCACCTCCTCCCCACAGTGACTGATTGGTGAGGTTCCAAAATTTAATTGAGGGCTTATTGCTCAGGCCCTGCTGAGCTTCCTGCCATGTTTTTCAGAGCTCCCTTGCCTATATAGCATGCTATGTCCTCCTATCTGCCCCTCCGTGTGGCCAAGCCTTACTAAGGCCAGCTTAGCGGGGTAAGGCTCCGCTGCACAGACACATCTATTCCCTCAGGAAGGCACAAAAATCTAGGTTTGGGATAAAAAAGTTGAAAACCTGATTCAGGCTGCAGGCCACGGATCCATTCTCCAAATCAGTCTTGTCAACGATAAATCTCAATATTCAGATCCCTCTTTGACCCTTGTGTCTGTTTATTTTTTTAATGTTCTATTTATTTTTGAGAGAGAGAGAAAGAGAGAGAGAGAGAGTGAGCAGGGGAGGGGCAGAGAGATAGGGAGACATAGAATCTGAAGCAGGCTCCAGGTTCCGAGCTGTCAGCACAGAGCCCAATGTGGGGTTCCGAACTCTCCGAATGGCGAGATCATGACCTGAGCCGAAGTCGAACACTTAACCGACTGAGCCACCGAGGCACCCCTCTTGTGTCTATTTCATAACTAGTTTGGAATTCAGGGGAGAAAGTGATATGATTATAGATAGGACCTTTAGAGGTACCCGCATGGTGTCTGGGTTGAGAAACCTCAAGAAACAAATGCAATGACTGGCATTTGAGATCTAGAATAACATTTGAGGGAAGCAGTTCTCTTTGTGGGAGTGTGGTGGCCGGTGTGCACATGTGTTGCAGCTGGTTTTCTTTCTTTTCTTTCTTTCTTTCTTTCTTTCTTTCTTTCTTTCTTTCTTTCTTTTTTTTGTTTGTTTTTGCCATAAGGTCAAGCCTTGGAAAGCACTGGCCATGCTCATCATTGACTTTGGGAGTTTGTAGCAGTTTACATTATGATTGGTGTCTGCAGGCATGCCACTGCTTTTAATAGACAGCAGCTTTAGAAATCACAGGCCCTAGAGGTCTTTGACCTTACAACTGTGGCAGGTGTCTAAAAGCAGGTGGAACCAAGAGAACCCTAGTAAGAACAGACTGTGCATGCTTTTGTGGCTGAGAAAGGGATTAGAGTATCAGGAAAAGAATATTTTGCCTTGGTTAGGTTTACCTCAAAACAGTTTTTATTTTATATTGAAGTATAATTGACACACAATGTTACATTAATTACAGTGTTGAAAACAGCTTTAACAATCAGAGGGCTGAAACATTTTTGCTCCTTTTTTTTCCTATTTCTCAGAACTATAGACTGGGGCTTTTAACTGCAAAAGTAGCTAAATTCCATGTGAACCACAAAGTACTAAAGAGTGACATTATATATTTTGCATTTAGTAGGTGACATTCTATCAGTACCATCCCTATATCTTGATTTGAATTGCATCTTGTTACAGAGGCAAGGAAAAAATATGGAGGAGCTGCCTTCTTGAATTTTTGTGGCATGTCCACAGACTCCTAGACTCATCCCCTTTCCCCCCAACACCACCACCACCTCTGCCTGGTGTCAGGTTGGCACTGGACTTATTAATTACATGAAACATGATTATGACTTTGGATTTTAAAGACCCAGACTCTGGTTTTAACCTAGGAAGGCAGGTGATTTTTATCAAGGTATAGATAGAGAAATGGGAGCCCCTACCATATAAAGTATATATATGCTATGCTATAGCATCTTCTTGTATTGAGGTGAAGAAACAAGTCTTAAAATTATTAAAGTTCCAAAGACTAAACCAAAAAAATGTAAAGACCACCATCGCTAGGAATAGGGTTTGCTTGCAAAATCAAGGAGGCACTGGATTTCCTTCAAAATAATGCTTTATTCTAATTTATGTGTGAGTGATATGACATTTCTGAGATTTGCTTTGAAATATTCCAGAAAAACAGTATGAATAGATGAATTAAAATTGGCAAAGTTCCAGAGTGCCTGGGTGGCTCAGTTGGTTAAGCGTCTGACTCTTGATGTCCACTCCGGTCATTATCTCACAGTTTGTGAGTTCGAGCCCTATGCCAGGCTTTGTGCTGACAGAGCCTGCTTGGGATTCTGTCTCTCTCTTTCTCTGCCCCTCCCCTGCTTGCACTCTCTCTGTCTCTTTCTCTCAAAATAAATAAATAAACTTTTAAAAACTTAAAAAAAATAAAATTGGTGAAGTGTCGATAATTATTGAAGCTGAGTGATTCATTATACTGTTCTTAGGGGTTCATTATAGTATCTCTCTAATTTTGTGTATGTTTGAAATTTCCCATAATAAAACGTTAGAAAAATAAAAATAAGCATTACTGTTGGAACAAGAGCAGCAGGAGAATGAAAGAAAAAGATACAAAATGTTATGCTATTTAAGCTGGAGAAAGAGAGGGATTGTCTTGAAAAATGTGATCTTAGGAAAACTGGATAATGAGCTAAACAGAGATGAAAGGGAAAAAGAGATACTCAGATCTAAAAGCTTTTAAAGATGTAACTAGACAACAGGGAGATATTTTAATTGTTAGTAGGTCAGAGAGCTTTTCTGAGTCCCAAAGAAACCAAAGAGAGATAGGTAGAGAAGAAAAACACACTGGAATTACTCTACCAGTGAGAGTCAAGATCTACAATGCTATGGGCAAGTATTTGCATATAAAGGTGTTCTCTGAAAGTTGACCTTAGAGACCTCAGCTTAGTAGGCAAAATGCCCCCTCCCCCAAGATGTTTACACTCTAATCCTGAGAAACTGTGAATATGATGTATTACATGACAAAAGGGATTTTGCAGACATAATTAAGGATACAGACTTTAAGACAGGGAGATTATCTTGGATTTTCCAGGTTGACCCAATATGATAGCCCTTAAAATCAAAGAACCTACTGCTGGCAGCAAGAGAGATATGGCAGAAGGAGAAATCAGAAAGATTCCAAGTGTAAGATGTAAGGATCAATGTGCAAGGACTGGAACTAGGCCTTTAAACTAAGGGCCACTCCCATCTGACTGCCAACAAGAAAACTCGGTCCTCAGGTCTATCAATGCAAAAAACTAGATTTTGACAACAACCTGAATGAGCTTTGGAAGCAGATTACTTCCAGAACCTCTCAGTAAGAGCCCAGCTGGCCGATACCTTGATTCTGGCCTTGTGAAATCTGGAGCAGAGAAACGAGTTGGGCCAATCTGGACTGCTGATCTACAGAATAATGAGATAATAAATTTGTATTGTTAAGCCTGGAAGTTTGTGGTAATAGAAAACTACTATAAACCGTAACATTAAGTGGGTATAAAAATTTGGACAGATTTATGAAAGAGAGACTAAGGATCATTGTAAAATACTTCAAGCATTTTAGATGAGTTTCAAGGCAACACAAATATGGGTGGGAGAACAAGTATGACATGTCCTTGTGGGCACAAGCTTAGAACCTGTGTAGGGTTAGGACTCCAAGAGAAAGAAATGGGGAAGATGACATACAACAGGGAAATCAGGCAAGAAAATAATGGATTAAGTCTGGAATAGATGTTGATTTTAATGGGAGAATATCTTCTGGTGGAATTATCCAATTCTGGAAGGTGAAGGTAGACCAGAATTGTTGAACTGTAGATACTTTTGCCAGCTCCAGAATTTCTCCCCCTCCAAGTTTTATTGAGATATAATGGACATATAACATCTTATTACTTTAAGGCATACATGATAATAATTTGATATACGTATATATTGTAAAATGATTGCCACAATAGGTTTAGTTAACCACAATTTCTCGAGTACTTGTCTTTCACTATGATGAAGTTCACAAGACAAAAGATAGAGGAGTTTGTTAGGAAAACCAAGTGGCTGAGTCTGAATCCAAAATTAAAGAAAAAGGAAGGAATGCACTGTGATTCAAAAGTAGTAACTAATGCGTCAGACATTGCTAATTGTCCTTCAATATCTGTTCTCACCTTCTTTCAAGGTAATTATCTTTTTAGGTATGCACATACCTGCCCAGCTAAAGATTGCATTTCCTATTCTCCATTGCAGCTAGGTGTGGCTAAATATTAGCGAATGGGATGTGACTGGAAATGATGTGTACAACTTTCTGATAGAGACCTTAATGTAAGAGCTCTTCCCTTCTTCATCCTACTGGCTGAAATGTGAGCCATTTTGTATCATGTGGTTAGGAGCACGATTCTGGTGATGAGCTGGAGATTGAGTCTCTGAAAAATCTTATAGAACAGCTACCACACTAGTCCTGAACTGTCTTCTTCTGGTCTGTTACATCCAAGGGAAATAAATTTCTGCTTTATTTAAGCCTCTGTCAATTTGTATGTCTGTTACAAGAAACTGAACCTATATCCTAGTGAATATAGCCATGTACACTTTAGAGAAGGAGAGGTAACCAACCTAAGAAGCAGATTAAAATATGAAAAATTTAGCTGAGCTTCTGGATCAAGATGGTGACTTGGGCATTTGCTAAAACCTCCCCTCAGCCCTGTTTCAAATACCTAGAAAGCTACTGTAAAATGTTCCCAGTTTTAACCCTCTTGCACTGTTGGTGGGAATGCAAATTGGTGCAGCTGCTCTGGAAAGCAGTGTGGAGGTTCCTCAGAAAATTAAAAATAGACCTACCCTATGACCCAGCAATAGCACTGCTAGGAATTTACCCAAGGGATACAGGAGTACTGATGCATAGGGGCACTTGTACCCCAATGTTTATAGCAGCACTCTCAACAATAGCCAAATGATGGAAAGAGCCTAAATGTCCATCAACTGATGAATGGATAAAGAAATTGTGGTTTATATACACAATGGAATACTACGTGGCAATGAGAAAGAATGAAATATGGCCTTTTGTAGCAACGTGGATGGAACTGGAGAGTGTGATGCTAAGTGAAATAAGCCATACAGAGAAAGACAGATACCATATGGTTTCACTCTTATGTGGATCCTGAGAAACTTAAGAGAAACCCATGGGGGAGGGGAAGGAAAAAAAAAAAAGAGGTTAGAGTGGGAGAGAGCCAAAGCATAAGAGACTGTTAAAAACTGAGAACAAACTGAGGGTTGATGGGGGGTGGGAGGGAGGGGTGGGTGGGTGATGGATATTGAGGAGGGCACCTTTTGGGATGAGCACTGGGTGTTGTATGGAAACCAATTTGACAATAAACTTCATATATTAAAAAAAAATGTTCCCAGTTTTTAATTGTGAAAAATCTCAAATGCATAGAAAAATCCAAATTAATACAGTGAATATCATTATGCTCACCACTCAGTTTCAGTTGTTAACATTATGCCATATTTGCTTTATCTATCATCATATATCTAATTTTTTGAAACATCTGAAAGTGAGTTGACTTACATTATTCCTAAAAACTTCAGTGTGCATCTCGAAAGAATATTCTCCTATATAATCACAAAAACTTTGTCATATCGAAGGAAATTAACAATAGTATTCTCACAATAATATTTTAATATCTAATAATATCATCTAGGCCCTATTAAGATTTCCCTGGTTGTCCCCAAAATGTCTTTAATAGCTTCTGTTTTTATTTATAATTGTAATACTTTATTTCTAAAAAAACCCTCCTACTTACCCACTAAACATAATTAAATGGATATTCACTTACATTGTTATTTCTCATTCCAACTCTACCAAAAATACAATTAAGGAGGGGTGCCTGGGTGGTTCCTTTGGCTGAGCATCCAACTCTTGATATTGGCTCAGGCCATGATCCCAGGGTGGTGGGATTGAGCCCTGAATCCGGCTCTGTGCTTAGCATGGGGCCTGCTTAGGATTCTCTCTCTCTCTCTCTCTCTCTCTCTCTCTCTCTCTCTCTCTCTCTCCCTCTGCCCCTCTCCTGTTCATTCTCTCTCTCTCTCAAATAAAAAAATTACAATTAAGGAAAAGGAGAAGTAAGCAAGGACAGTAGTAAACATCAACAAAAATTTTAAAGGTGGAAAGCAGCTGAACAATTGTAACTGAGAAAGTTGAAATCTAAGTGACTATATAAATAAAGACAAAATGAGGGCACTTGTTAGGATGAGCACTGGGTGTTGTATGGAAGCCAATCTGACAATAAATTACATAAATAAATAGTTTTATAAATAAATAAATAAAGATAAAATGAAACAAACCCATTTATACTGGGGAATGTTTCTAAAATTTACCACTTCGTGTATTGTAGGAAGAAAACAAAATAAATATATTACCACTTCACCATAATGTCTATTTAAACTTCCTCATTAAGAAAGATATTGTATTGGTTTTACAACTTAAAACACTGCAAATTTATCATTTGAGTGATTTGTCCCACATATTTACAGTGAGAATTGGGCATATAGGATTATTTCTAGTACAATTTATATTTGGGTGTTCTTTAAAGCATCATATTTTATTACTTTACACACACCAAAGTAGATGCACTTAGCTTTCATTATCATTTCCTTTTGGATGCTCAAATTGTCACTATATCAGTTCTCTGTAGATGATGGCCATGTTGTTTTTAAGGATATCCTGCTACCTCTCAGTGTGTCCTTGATTTCTGATAATAGCAAGAGATCACATGATCATCTTGAATTCTTCTGTACTATATAAGGTATCAAGGACTCTTGAATCCTTTTAGTTAGAAAGCCATTTTCAATATCATATCAGGATTATTGTTGGAGCAGAGTATACAGCTTCTCATTACTACTGAATTCATGGGTAATAACATCAGGAAAGAAGCTAATTAAAATGTAGAACAAGAGTCATCTCAAAAAATAACATAAGAAGATAAGAATAAGGCATGTGTTCAAGCAGATAGTTCCAATTCCATAAAATTATTACCTGGTTTTCATGAGATCTTATTAATATACTTAACCTATTTTCTCTAACCCTGCTACACTATTCTAAATGCTGTCATAAAAACAGTGAATTAAAGTTATATTCCGCCCCCCCCCAATTTAGCAATCTCCATTAATGTTGAACTTTCTGACTCTTTTATCAAGCACCCAGAACATTCTGAAATATTCAGGGCCTCATGATACCAAGTGTCAGTATCACTTGGTCACTTACTGATTGAAGGAGAAAAAGAAAGCAAGCTTCTTTCCAAATGAACACTAAATAATACACAAGCCTAAAAACACACAGCATCTTATAAAATCTCTATACTGTTAGTTGGCAAGGACAATGAGGTAGTCCAGAGACATATATAGCTGTTGGGACTTATTTGAAACTGTCCTTTAGCTTTCCATTTGGGAAATTTTATCCTCTATCACAAATATCTTACTATAATTTTCATAGCTTTCTTAAAAACCAGTATCCAGTCGAGTTTCATGCATTGCATCTTATGTCTCTTTAGTTTAAATTTGAAAGTTGTCCCACAGTTTTATAAAATATTTTTAAAGTTAAAAAAATGGATGGCTGAGCTTGAAAACTATAAAAAAGGAGCTCTCCAGGGGTCAGAAACAGAGATAGCCCAGTCTAAACACACCAGTCTTTAAAAGTGGAGGAAGAGTGGGTCTGAGAGATTCAGTGTTGCTGAGTTTGAAGGTGGAGGAGGGGCCACAAACCAAGGAATGTAGTCAGCTTTAGTTTGTAGCTAGCAAGAAAATGGGAACCTCTGTTCAACAACTTCAAAAAAACCCCTGAACTCTGGGCACCTGGGTGGCTCAGTCAGTTAATCGTCCGACTTTGGCTTAGATCACGATCTCACGGTTCGTGGGTTTGAGCCCCGTGTCAGGCTCTGTGCTGGCAGCTTGGAGCCTGCTTCAGATTCTGCGTCTCACTCTCTCTCCGCCCCTCCCTTGCTCAGCTCTGTCTCTCTCTCTCAAAAATAAAATAAACATTGAAAATTTTTAAAAAAAACCTGAATTCTGCCAACAGTTCAAATGAGCACAAAATGGATTCTCCTCTGGAGCCTGCAGACAGGGAATGGGCCCGGTAACACTTGATTTTCAGCCAGTGAGACTTATGTGGGATGTCTGATCACTGGAACTGTAAGAGAATGCATGTGTGTTTTAAGCCACTAAGTTTGTGGTAATTTGTTTCCGCAGCAATAGAAAATTCCTGCAGTAAGGTTCTGAACCATGCTCAGAGCCATGCTTACTACTTGTAACTGCTCACAGTGTGGAGGCTGGGTCACCACACAAAGCCCATCCTTAGGGGAATGTGGGATGCCAGGAGCACAGGGTTCAAAATGGGGAATTAAGTGGTTTCAAATAGAGTAGAGGTTGAGGAAAGGAGCCACAAAGATGACCTAAGGACTAGGGTGCCACCGCAAACTATCTTTTAACTTTTCAAGAAGACAGGATTGTCTCAAATGCCACTCTCTGAGAGAGGTAACAGCAAACATGCATGGAACTTCATCCTCTACCATAGGGTAAACTGAGTGCTACTGTTAATCTCTTGATAAATCCCAGCAGAGTTCAAAGTGAAAGGTTGTGGACCCTAGACAAATAGCACGATGTAAGTTGACTCCTGTTGAGACTGAAAACAAGACAATTTCCTCTTTCTCTCACGTTTTCTGTGGTTACTCTTCTTTCCTCCAGATATTGCTGTCTCTGATAGACATATGCTTTGCTTTTTGACTGCAGTGTGGGTCTGGACTGTATTATATACTACTTTCTAGCATCATAATTTTGCTTGGGACAACTGCTTCAGTGGCTGAGATTTGCTTGTGACCAAGAATTTTTTAAATAATATTTTATTAATACAGAAGCAGTCCCAATGCATTATAGGAAATCAGACTATATAGACAAGCAAATATGATAAATAATTACGTAAGTAAAATTTCCACTACCCAGCAATCACCACTGTAAGACCCTGGTGCATTGCTTTCAGGATCTCTCCTTTCTCTCTCTCTCTCTCTCTCTCTCTCTCTCTCTCTCTGTGTGTGTGCATGAGCATGTGTGTGTCTATACGTGCTTTTGTTTTATCACCAAACTGAGATCTTACTACATATACTGTTGTATTACCCTGTTCTTTTTTTAGCTATCAACCTCTCTTTTGCTATTTCAGTAAAATTTCAACTGACCTAACACCAAGATCATATTTATATTTCCCCAAATGACCTAAAAATGTCCCTTGCAGTTGCTTCATCCAAAGCAGTACCCAATCCAGACCATGCATTACATTTTGCTCTTATGTCCCTTAAGTCTCTTTTAATCTATCACAGACCATCTTTAATAATACTGATTTGCTGAGGATACCAGGCCAATGGTTCTGCAGAATTTTTTTGTCTGGTTGCTTCTTTGCATTATGTTCTTCTGAAGTTGTGCATGTGGCATCAGAGATGGGAAAATCTTATGTGTCTAAGTAATTTTTTTAACTCTTACACAATGGGATATATGAGAATCTTAGAGTTGGATTAATTCTTTTTAGGGGGTCCTGAGTGAACTTCACCTATTCCAGTGGATGGCAGCCCAGGTTGAAGTTGTCAAAGGAACCTCCATTCTCTTCCCACTGCAGAGTGAGACCCTTCTAGCTGAGAGTGAGCAGAAATAGTAAAAGGGAAGGAAATAATTTTGGACCTAAATTTCCTCGGAATTTTGAAATTTACTTTCCTCCTAAGAATTTCAGGAGAGGAGAAATTTCACATTGTTCAGAATTATTTGTGACATTTTAATACTACCATTTGGGCTGAACATGTAACTTCTGGTGAACTGTTTTAGACAATGTGGGCATAATCTGGTAGGGGAGATATGACAGGGACAGACTTTACAGCTTAGGGTGCAGCAGGGAATTTGAAGTTAATTTGATTAATGTCCTGTGCTTATCCACTTCAGAGACTTCTGGAGACAAAGCAGAAGTGCCCAACATTGGTCCTAAGAGAAACAGTGGTTGGTATTGAGAGAATTGTGAAGGTAGAAACTGGACTGGCCTGTTGAATTCTAGTCTCCTACCCTTGATTCAGGCAACCACACTCTCAAAGGACCATGAGTTTGTCTATTAAACCCAACAGGTTAAGCTAAAAAAGTTAAGGAGTATTACCAGGAACGATGATCTCCTTTGTTATAGGCTGAATTATGTCCCCCATCCCCATCTCATATAAAGCCCTAACCTTCAGTACCTCAGAACATTACTGTATTTGGAGATAGAGCCTTTAATTTTTTTTAATGTTTATTTGTGTTTGACAGACAGAAAGAGAGAGAGAGAGAGAGCATGAGTGAGGAAAAGGCAGAGAGAGGGAAACCCAGAATTCGAAGCAGGCTCCAGGCTCCGAGCTGTCAGCACAGAGCCCAATGAGGGGCCCAAACTCACGGAGTGCAAGATCATGACCTGAGCCGTAGTGGGACACTTAACCTACTGAGCCACCCAGTGCCTCAAAAAGGAAATTAAGTTAAAATGAGGCCACTAGGGGGGACGCCTCTCTGCCCCTCCCCCGCTTGCGCTCGGTCTCTCTCTTGCTCTCAAAAATAAACATTAAAATAAAAAAACAAAAACAAATTTTTAAATGAGGCCATTAGGGTGGACTCTAATCTAATCTGACTGGTGTCCTTATAAGTAGAGGAGATGAGGACACACAAAGAGATGCCAGGGTGCATGACACAGAGGGATCACTTTGTGAAGAGGCAGCAAGAGGGTGTCCATGTACAAGCCAAAAAGAGAGCTCAGGGGAAACCAACCTTGCTGGCACCTTGATCTTGGACTTCTAGCCTCTAGAACTGTGAGAAAATAAATTTCTGTGGTGTAAGCCACCCAGTCTGAGATATTTTGTTATGGTGGCCTGAGCAGACTAATACATTCCTTTTCCTGTGTTCCTGCCAGTCCATGAAATGGAAGGATGCCTCCTTTCCATTTTCATCTATTTATTTTGAGAGAGAGAGAGACAGAGCACAAGCAGGGGAGGGGCAGACAGAGACGGTGTGAGAGAAGTCCAATCAGTCTCCATGCCGTCAGCACTGAGCCCGACGCCGGGCTCAAACACAAGAACTGTGAGATCATGACCTGAGCCGAAATCAAGAGTCAGATGCTCAACTGACTGAGCCACCCAGGCACCACTAGCATGTCCCCTTTCCAAAGTAGAGACATCACCTGAGGTATTTTTGAAAAATAGCACTGATGTTACGTCCCACACCACAGAGATTCTTACCTAACTGCTCTGAGTGGTAGTCTGGGTATCAAGTGATTCTAAACTGCAGCCAAGGCTGAGAACTACTTGGATAGGAGGTCAACCAAGAGTTGTGTGACACAGCACCTGAAGGTGATTGGGACCAGGGCTTTACCAACTAAGTAGCAGAATAGTGGGAATCCAGCCACTCCATAAAACTTTTAGGGAAAGTTGGTCCTATTACTGGGAATTTGGGTCTTATGGGCTGTTCAGTGAAAATTGCTTTCTCAGCATTAGGTGATCCTACAAAGCCTTTCATTATGCACATAGGTGTTAGCTTTTTGGGTGTAGGAATAAATAGTTCTATATCAAGACAAAGGGGGAACAGATTCTTTCAGCTTCCAACAGGAGCCTGAAAGAAAGATGCCCAATACCCTCCTCACAAATTTGAATTCCTTTCCCTAAATTGTGCAGTCAGTCACAAGTGTTAGAAGTTCATGTTTGAGGTGGCTATTTAAGTGTGAACTGACAATCACATAGTGCTTTCAGATTAGCTGGAGGCACTGTCTTTATGGTGGTCATGTGCCTGCTTGCTGTGCTACTGCACAGCCACAATTTACATATGGAAAATAGATGTTCCAGCACTCTTATTCTTTAAAGAAAAAAAAAAACCCTGAATTTCTCTATAACTTATATACAATACAATTTACTCTTATTAGTGTATAGTTCTACAAGTTTAGACAGAGCCTAGAGTCAGTCATACAACCACCACCATAATCAAGATATAGAACAGTTCTATCATTCCCCAAAATTCCTGTACCAGCTCATATATTCTTGACTTGCAGAAACCTTGTATCCATCCCCTCAAGCCCCAGGTGCTTAGTGCCTGTAGGGACAGCTTTGGTACAACATCCAATGCAGCCCACATTTGACCCTCCTAAAGTGGGCACGGCAGGTGGAAATAAATGGGAAAGGTAGATCCTGGCAGTCATGACAGAAGGGCTGGCCCCACTGTCTTCCCAGACAGACTGACATGGCTAAAATTCCAATTTCCAGCAAGGTGTGGCCCTATTTTGGTCAGGTTTGAGGACATTGTTAGTGCCTTATCATTTAGGGCTAGATTCTGCCCCAGAGCTTAGAAAGGGAACTAGTCGCTTACTAGGTTTCAAAGGTACCAAGGTAAACTTTGAAAACCTTCCTGCCAGCACACACTGGAGAAGCAGGCTCAATACCAGGCAGCTATTGCATCATCTCAAAAGAAACACAATCAATTTTACTCATTACATTTGAATATTTATTTCCTGCCAAAGTACATTTTAAATCCCCATTTCAAAATAATGTGTTCACAAAGATCAGGTCTACTATGTACAGGACATCATGAAACTATTTCAAGAAGCATTATAAGGTCTTTTGCCAGGACAAAATCTCTTTAAAAGGGGCTTTCTGGCATTGCTGAGAACATATGTGTTCACTGATAGTAAACTAGATACCATGGGACAATAGTGGGTAGCTTTACTGTTTCTAATTTTAGTATGTATAACAAAATGGAAATCTATGAAGAATCCCCTTCAACTCTCCCTGGGGACAAAGAAAGCCTTTGGGGCCTTCTTGGAACTAGGACAAATTCCTGAAGGAGAGGCAGCTGTGTAGCAGCGCAGATCCTTGATCGCAAGCAACAGAATTGGACTCTGGCTGATTTAGGTAGAAAAAGAATTCATTAAAAAGATATTGACTATAGATGCTGGAGAGGATGTGGAGAAACGGGAACCCTCTTGCACTGTTGGTGGGAATGCAAACTGGTGTAGCCACTCTGGAAAACAGTGTGGAGGTTCCTCAAAAAATTAAAAACAGATCTACCCTATGACCCAGCAATAGCACTGCTGGGAATTTACCCAAAGGGTACAGGAGTACTGATGCATAAGGGCACTTGTACCCCAATGTTTATAGCAGCACTTCCAACAATAGCCAAATGATGGAAAGAGCCTAAATGTCCATCAACTGATGAATGGATAAAGAAGTTGTGGTTTATATATACAATGGAATACTACTTGGCAATGAGAAAGAATGAAATATGGCCTTTTGTAGCAACATGGATGGAACTGGAGAGTGTGATGCTAAGTGAAATAAGCCATACAGAGAAAGATAGATACCATATGTTTTCACTCTTATGGGGATCCTGAGAAACTTAACAGAATACCATGGGGGAGGGGAAGAGGAAAAGAAAGTTACAGAGAGGGAAGGAGGCAAACCATAAGAGACTCTTAAAAACTGAGAATAAACTGAGGGTTGATGGGGGGGTGGGAGGGAAGGGAAAGTGGGTGATGGGTATTGAGGAGGGCACCTGTTGGGATGAGCACTGGGTGTTGTATGGAAACCGATTTGACAATAAATTTCATATTAAAAAAAAAGGATATTGGGTAGCTCCCAGAACGAGCAGGCAGACTGGAGAAGTAGGTTTGCAGGCAGGAACAACACTCAAACCACGTTGCAGAACTGGTCTGGTGAGGAGCCCACTGCAGCACCTCTGAGCACTCCAGTCTGTAGCTTTCACCACTGTTTCCCTGCAAGAAGCTCTGTGTGGCTGTGAATCCTAGTGCTGCCTGAGAGAGAGACTCAGTCTCCGAGTCTCTAACTTTTAAGACAAAGTCTAGGGTGATTGGTCTAGGTTATGTGCCAACACCCTAGCTGCAAGGGAGAGTAAATGTGGCATTCTTAAGTCCGTGGAGGCAGTCAGAGCCTGCCTCCTTCCAAGAATCATAAGATGGGGAAGTCCCTAACCAGAGGAAGTGGGTTCAAATGTACACGCAAAAAGAGTAGGAAGAGACACAGTACAGGCTGATGGTTGGGGGGGGGGGGTTGCCTGGTGTCACGTGGCACCAAGTTAGTCATCGCTACCTCATTTGGGGGTAGAGTAGAGGAAGGCAGAGTGGGCTGACGCTGAGCTGAGGAAAGTGATCAAAAAAAAAAAAAAAAAAAAGAACAAGGGTTCTATTTCCCTCAGGGCCTTAATATTTTGCTGCCAGATTGGAGTGAATGAGAACTGCCTAATGGTTGGGAGCGGGGGCAGGACCAGGAGTTTCAGTCCCCTATACAAGGCAGAGAAAGCAATTAGTATTGGCCTTGGAATATAACTTCCTTGTTTAGAGGCCCTGGCATGATGACCTGGGTGATTTGGAAGCAAGTAGGTGGTGGTGGTGGGTGGAGGGAGAGAATTTAGAGTACTTTTCTCAGCAAGTCATTCCCTTTGATCCCTCAATGGGATGCACCCAAACACACCTGGGGACAAAATCAGGCACCAGAGTATATTTTCTGATAGCAGCCATTTGGTGCCAAAGATAAGAAATCTATGTATAACAACTTTAGGGAGTTTCTGTTCTAAAATTCTCAGTATACGAGCTATCCTCTAGATTTACATTTGCCAATGACAATACTTTGAATAGCTAGGGTACAGAAGTTCAGGACTGAGCCCTACCATCCCTGGGGAGACCCATAACCAGAGGGGTTTAAATGACTTATATTAGATATATTTGGGATGCTCAGGCCTGATGAGAAAATGCAGTAGAACCAATATGAGGCATTCTTGGCACACATCTGAAATCCACCAGGATGAATTAATGCCATAGGATTTGCCACTGCTTTTTTGTATTTGGATAACATACTTAGCTGCTCACTGATCTCTGATTTGGAATAGGTGAGGGAGGCAAGACTACAGGTAACTTCATTCAGTGTTCATCTACCCTTAATACCCTTAGTAGTGGTTGGTAAGCTAGCTACTACTGTCTCTCATCATAAGCAAGAAGAGGAAAAAGCAAGGGAAATGACAGGATAAGGGGCCTGAGTGCTGCTGTGAAATTTGGGGCTGCTCTGTGAGCCATCACTAGACAGCTACTTCCTAGCACGTGTTAAGGTAACTTGGGTACCATTACTGTGTACAAAGTGTAGTCAGAAATGTAGTCAAGTCCAGATAAAGTGATCTACCAAAATAGCTTATTGTTATAAAGGAACTGATTAGAAAAACTACCTCCACATACCCCAATGTAGACAGGGAACAATCTTGCCACATCCGTAACAGAAGGTAGGAACAAATTCTTTGAGGGATTCAGCTGTGTACGAAATTGAGGGAAACAGAACCCAAAATATCAGGTGTGAGGGAGCTTGGTGGTGAATTCAAGTGGGAAGATGGAGACAGCCACTTATCAAGATGCCCACCCACCTACACCTCTGGGGGATCCTGTGCAGTACCCTTTGGACCAATCCATATGAGGGAAATCTGAAGGTAGGTAGGTAGGTAAAGCAGACGACGCTAATTGCCTAAATTCATTTCTTTCTCTTCTTCCTTGCTGGCATAGTCCTGAAGTGGTCATGTGCTTAGGGAAGGGGCCTTACCCCAGCCCTCTTTTGAGGTGATGGTGAAATCTTGAATAGTCAATGCCAATCATTAATGGGCTCATTCTCCCGGTCCATGATCGGTTTAGGTACGGGCATGTGATCTAGGATCTGAGGGGATCGTGTCCTAGGATCTGAGGGGAAGTCTATTGGGGGACTTTTGGGAATGGGTTTCCTCACTAATAAAAGGAGATGTATAGAAGGAAACTCCTCTCTTCTTAACAGGACGTTTCTGTGTCTGCATGCAATGCTAGAACTGCTGCAGCCACCTTGCAACCAGGAAGAAAGATCTGCTGTCAGTAGAGGAAGATAGAAAGAAGAATGGAAGACCCTGTGCCTTTGATGGTGTTATTTGATTGTTAATTCAATCATCTCTGAAACCACCACATGGGAATTTTTGAATCAGTTTTAGAAAATGACATATTCCTTTTTCTCTTGGAAAGGGCTGTGGATGGGGAATGAATTTTCCTTGTGGAGACACAAAGATTTTTACTGGGAGCATAGCATAGTAAATTGTGAGAGCTCCAATTGTGACACACACATTGTGGCAAGAAGTCCTTCTTGGGGCTAGGTTGAGATCTTGAAAAAATGAAAACATTTACTCATCCTTTAAGGTAATGGAAACCAGCCACTGGCTGTAGTTACATAGCCTGAGAAGGGCCTGTCAATGGGTGAGGAGTATTGTCATGAGAAACACTGATTTGGACCAGGGAACCAAACCCAAACCATGGCCAGGGGCTAAGTCTCAAAGGTATCCATCCCATGAATGAAATGTCAGTTTGTTCTTTGAGATCTTGCCTCCTAGGCATCTTCATGACAAAACAGTTGCCCTGCCTATACCCCAGGACCTCATCTTCTTACTGCCCTCTTGTGACATGAATGGAAACAAGATCCTGTCTGTGCCTCAAGACCCTATATCACTATCATCTAGATAATGTGTGAAGACCCTTAGCTCTAGCACTTGAAGGGGTGCTTTCAGGTTACCTTGGACATCTACTGTACTGTGTCAAAGAGGAACTCCTATATCTACACTTTGAGACAAGGAATGGGACATATGAGCACATCACTAGCTAGGGACAGAGGGCCACAGACACTGTTATACACCTGACAACTGAAATAATATGCCTGGGTACCAACTTTATAACAAAATCAGTGGTAACATGGCTACCAAAATTATATAGCCGGACTTTACTATGAGGCGATCATCCAAATCTAGAATTATAATTGTTGCATTTAGATTATCATCAAAAGAAAAATTTTAAAAATGAAGTATTTATGAACGACTGAGAATACACTTTTGAACCCCTGGGAAGGGGGGACTCCAGGCCACGGACCCTGGTTTGAGAAGCCATGTTAGGACACTCTCAGAAGGGATTATCAATATGAGAATAAATAATATTGAAACCGAAATTAAACTTTCCTTTGTATGAAATGAGAATGACAATTCAAGGCTTGAACCAATGTTTTTAAACTACAGTATACCTAAGAATCACCTAGAATGATTGATAAAATGTAGATTTCTAGGCCATACTCCCAGTGATTATGATTCAGTAGGTCAGAGGTGAGACCCAGGTGAGCCTGCATTTTAAACAGGGGATTCTAGTGCAGGTGGATAAGGGATCATACTTTCAGAAACACTGAATCTGCCAACAAAAAGTGTGCCATTAAAGTGATACAGCCTCAAGAAGAGGATTTCTTCCCAATAATCCCAAACGGGACAAAGGGGGATAATAGGCCAGGGTAATTCTCCCAAGACAGACCCAGAGGTAGGAACAGACAGATTGGTGGATCAAGGAATGTACTGTACTGAGGGAATGGAATCCTTGTTACTCCACTAGAGTCTGGACTTTGGCCAAGTAGTAACTGCTGTGTGCTATTTCCTTTTCTCTGCTTCAAATGCGAGTTTTAATTTTAGCTACTTAGTTTTTCTTCTACCACTGTGCAACTGGGTGCATTGATGGTTGGTTAAATGTATCATTTAGACATAGTTTGCTTAACTATGATGATTGTATCAGGCAAAAATTTTAGTTAAAAAGCAGGGCACCTCGGTGGCTCAGTTGGTTAAGTGTCTGACTTCAGCTCAGGTAATGACCTCATGGCTTGTGAGTTTGAGCCCTGCCTCGGGCTCTGTGCTGATATCTCAGAGCCTGGAGCCTGCTTCAGATTCTGTGCCTTACTCTCTCTGCCCTTCCCCTGCTTGTGCTCTCTCTCTCTCTGTCTCTCCAAAACATTAAAAAATTTAAAAATCGTTGGGGTGCCTGAGTGGCTCAGTCGGTTGAGGGCCCGACTTCGGCTCAGGTCATGACCTCACAGATCGTGGGTTGGAGCCCCGCATCAGGCTCTATGCTGATAGCTCAGAGCCTGGATCGTGCTTTGGATTCTGTGTCTCCCTCTCTCTCTGCCCCCCCACTTGCTTGCACTCTTTCTCAAAAATAAATACAACATTTAAAATAAATTTTAAAAATTGTTAAAAGCAATAGAAAACCCATCTTAACTTGTGTAAGCCAAGAGTTTTTTAAGAGTTTTATTGAGAACTAATGGATATTTAATAAACTGCACATATTTAGAGTGCACAATTTGATAAATTTTGACATATGTGTATGCCAATGAAACCATCAACACAATCTATATAATGAGTATATCCATCACCACCAAAATTTCCCTAGCCCCTTTGTAATCACTCCTACCTACCCTGGCTCCCTCTACCCCTACTCCTAGCAACCACTGCTCTGTTTCTATCACTATAGATTAGCCTGAACTTTCTCTTTTTTTTTAAGTAAATTAATAAACTTTATTTTTTAGAGCAGTTTTATGTATACACATTGTGCAGAAAATACAGTTTCCATCTACCCCCTCTCCTCTATGTCCCCATTCTCCCCTATTCATAACATTTGGCATTAGTATAGTACATTTGTTACAATTGAACTGATATTGATAACATTACTATTAGCTAAAACCATAGTTTACATTTGGGTTCACTCTGTGTTGTGTAGTTCTCTTGGTTTTGACAAATGTGTAATGTCATCCACCATTACAGTATCATACAGAATGGTTCCTCTGCCCTAAGAATCCCTTGTTTTCTACCTATTCATCCTTCACATCCTCTCCCCAAACCCTTGGCAACCACTGATCTTTTTACTGTTCACTCCATAGTTCCGCTTTTTCAGGGTTGTCATATATTTGGAATCATACATTCTGTGGCCTGGCTTCTTTTACTCAGCAGAGTGAATTTAAGATTCCTCCATGTCCTTTTATGGCTTGATTAGCTTTCATATTCTAGCCCTTTATATGAATGGAGTCATGCAGTATGTAGTCTTTTTTGTCTGGCTTCTTTTACTCAGTGCACTTTATTTTGGGATTCATCCATGCTGTTGTATCAGTAGTTCATTCATTTTTATTGCTGAGTAGAATTCCATTGTATAGTTGTACCACAATTAGTTTATCCACTTACCTGTTGATGGACCTTTGGACTATTTCTAGTTGGAGACTGTTAAAAATAAAGTGGCTCTAAGCACTCTTCTACATGTCCATGTGTGAAAATACTTTTTTTTTTTGAGGGTAAATTCCTAGGAGAAGAATGATTGAATCATATGGCAGAGGTATATTTAACATTTCAAAAGACTACTGAACTGTTTTCCAAAGAGGCTGTACCACTTTACATTCTGCTAGCATTGTGTGAGAGTTCCAGTTCCTCCACATATTCCACAATTGGTTTTAGTAGTCTTTTTAACTTTACCCATTCTAATAAGAGACTAGTGGTATCACATTGTAACTTTAATTTGCACTTCCCTAGTGGCTAATGATCTTAAGTATCTTTTTTTAAAGTTTATTTATTCATTTTGAGAGAGAGAAAGAGAGCGCACACTAGCGGGGTGGAGGCAGAGAGAGAGAGAGGGAGAGAAAGAATTCCTAGCAGGCTCCATGCTGTCAGCATGGAGGCTGTCAAGGGGCCTGATCCCATGAACTACAGTTTTATAATCTGACCCAAAATCAATAGTTGGACGCTCAATTGACTGACCCACCCAGGTGCCCCTTGAGTATCTTTTTATTTGCTTATTGACATCTATATATCTTCTGTGGTAAAGTGTCTGGTCAAATCATTTGCCTGTTTTTTATTTAATTGCTTTTTTTATTATTGAGTTTTTTTAAAGATTATTTATTTATTTATTGAGAGAGAGAGAGAGAGAGAGCACGCTCAAGTGGTGGAGAGGAAGACAGAGAGGGAGAGAAAGAGAGAGAGAGAGAGAGAGAGAATTCCAAGCAGGCTCAATTCTGTCAGCACAGAGCCTGATGTGGGACTCAAACCCACAGACTATGAGATGATGACCTGAACCAAAGCCATTCTGACAGGTGTAAGGTCATATCTCACTGTGGTTTTGATTTGTATTTCCCTGATGATGAGTGATGTTGAGCATTTTTTTTTCATGTATCAGTTGGCTATCTGGATGTCTTCTTTGGAGAAGTGTCTATTCATGTCTTTTGCCCATTTCTTCACTGGATTATTTGTTTTTTGGGTGTTGAGTTTGATAACTTCTTTATTATCTTTTCTTTTATTAATGTGGTACATCATGTTGATTGATTTGTGAATATTTAACCACCCCTGCAGCCCAGGAATAAATCCTACTTAATCATGGTGAATGTTTTTTTTAATGTACTGTTGGATTTGATTAGCTAGTATTTTCTTGAGAATTTTTGCATACATGTTCATCAGGGATATTGGCTTGTAGTTCTCTTTTTTGTTTGTTTAGATGTTATTTATTTTGACAGAGAGAGAGATAGACAGAGAGAGTGAGGGAGAGAGAGAATCCCAAGCAGGCTCCTTGCTGTCAGTGCAGAGCCTGATGCAGGGCTTGATCCCACAAACCGTGAGAGCATGACCTGAGTCAAAATCAAGAGTTGAATGCTTAACCAACTGAGACACCCAGGCACCCCTGTAGTTCTCTGCTTTAGTGGCGTCTTTGGTTTTGGAATCATAGTAATGCTGGCCTCATAGAATGAATTTGGAAGCTTTCCTTCCATTTCTAATTTTTGCAATAGTTTGAGAAGAGTAGGTATTAACACTTCTTTAAAAGTTTGGTAGAATTCCCCTGGAAATCCACCTGGCCCTAGACTTTTGTTTTTTGGGTAAGTTTTGATTACTGATTCAATTTCTTTGCTGGTTATCAGCCTGTTCTAGTTTTCTATTTCTTCCTGATTCAGTTTTGGTAGTTATATGTTTCTAGGAATTTATCCATTTCTCCTCTCTCATATGCGATAAACCCCCAAGCAGATTTATCAAGGAAAAAAGAGAAAGGACTCAAATAAATAAAATGACAAATGAGACAGGAGAAATAACAACCAACACCACAGAAATATAAATAATCTTAAAAAAATTTTTTTACATTTATTTATTTTTGATAGACAAAAAGAGACAGAGCACAAGTGGGGGAGGGGCAGAGAGAGAGGGAGACACAGAATCCGAAGCAGACTCCAGGCTCCAAACTGTCAGCACAGAGCCCGACGCGGGTCTCAAACTCACAAACCGCAAGATCATGACCTGAGCCGAAGTCAGACACTTAACCGACTGAGCCACCCAGGCGCTCCAGAAATACAAATAATCTTAAGAGAATATTATGAAAAACTATATGCCAACAAATTGGATAGCATAGAAGAAACGGATGAATTTTTAGAAACATTTTAAACTACCAAAACTGAAACTGGAGGAAATAGAACATTTGAACATACTGATAACCAGCAAAGAATTTGAGTTAGTAATCAAAAAACTCCCAACAAACAAAAGTCCAGGACCAGGTGGCTTCACAGGCAAATTCTACCAAACTTTTAAACAAGAGTTAATATTTGTTCTTCTTAAAGTATTCCAAAATATAGAAAAAAGGGAAAACTTCCAAATTTATCCTATGAGGCCAGTAACCTAATACCAAAACCAGATAAAGACACCACTAAAAAAGAGAACTACAGGCCAATATCCCTGATGAAAATAGATGCAAAATTCTTTTTTGAAAATATTTTTTTCACATTTATTCATTTTTGAGAATGAGAGACAGAGAATGAGTGGGGGAGGGGCAGAGAGAGAGAGAGGGAGACACAGAATCTGAAGCAGGCTCCAGGCTCCAAGTTGTCAGCACAGAGCCCAACGCAGGGCTCAAACTCATGGACCATGAGATAATGACCTGAACTGAAGTCAGATCTCCACCGACTGAGCCACCCAGGCCCCCCATGATGCAAAAATTCTTAATAAAATACTATCAAACCAAATTCAACAATACATTTAAAAAAATCGTTCACCACGATCAAGTAGAATTTATTCCTGGGTTGCAGGAGTGGTTCAATATAGGCAAGTCAATCAAAGTCATATATCACCTCAATAAGAGAAAGGATAGGCACCATAGGATCATTTCAATACACTCAAAAAAAAGCATTTGACAAAGTACAACATCCATTCATTGTAAAAACCCTCAACAAAATAGGTTTATAGGGAACATATCTCAACATAATAAAGTTCATATATGAAAACCCCACAATTAACATCATCCTTAATGGAGAAAAACTGAAAGCTTTTCCCCTAAGGTCACAATCAAGACATGGATGTCTACTCTTACCATGTTTTTTTAAGTTTTTGTTTTGTTTTGTTTTGTTTTTTAGGGAGGGAGAGCACAGGAGGGGCAGAGAGAGGGAGAGAGAGAATCCCAAGCAGGCTCCACACTGTCAGCACAAACTCATGAACCGTGAGATCCTGACCTGAGCCAAAATCAAGAGTCAAACGCTTAACCAACTGAGCCACCCAGGCACCCCTACTCTCACCACTTTTATTCAACATAATACTGGAAGTCCTAGCCACAGCAATCAGACACCAAAAGAAATACAAGGAATTCAATCAGTAAGGAAGAAGTATTTGGCAATGACATGATACTCTATATAGAAAACCCAAAAGACTCCACCAAAAAACTGCTAGAACTGATCTACAAATTCAATAGTCACAGGACACAAAATCAATGTACAGAAATCTCTTGCATTTCTATACACCAATAATGAACCATCAGGAAGAAAAATGAAGACAATAATCCCATTTACAATTACACCAAAAAATAATATGATTCCTAGGAATACACATAACCAAAGAGGTGAAAGACCTGTACTCTGTAAACTATAAAACACTGATGAAAGAAATTGAAGATGACACAAAGAAATGGAAATGCTCATGGCTTGGTAGAACAAATATTGTTTAAATGTCTATACTGTCCAAAGCAATCTAAGCATTTAATACAACCCCTATCAAAATAACAATAACATTTTTCACAGAGCTGTAATAAACAATCCTAAAATTTGTATGGAGCCACTAAAGACTCTGAATAGTCAAAGCAATATTGAAAAAGAAAAGCAAAGCTGGAGGCATCACAATTCCAGACTTCAACTTATATTTTAAGGCTGTAGTAATTGGGGGTACCTGGGTAGCTCAGTTCGTTAAGCGTCTGACTTCCGCTCAAGTCATGATGTCACAGTTCGTGGGTTTGAGCCCCGCATTGGTCCCTGTGCTGACAGCTTGGAGCCTGAAGCCTGCTTCGGGTTCTCTCTCTCTCTCTCTTTCTCTTTCTCTCAAAAATAAATAAACTTTTAAAATGTTTTTAGAGAGGGAGGGAAGATGGCGGCGTAGGAGGACGCTGGGCTCACCGCGCGTCCTGCTGATCACTTAGATTCCACCTACACCTGCCTAAATAACCCAGAAAAATGCCAGAGGATTAGCAGAACGGAGTCTCCGGAGCCAAGCGCAGACCAGAGGCCCACGGAAGAGGGTAGGAAGGGCGGCGAGGCGGTGCGCGCTCCACGGACTGGCGGGAGGGAGCCAGGGCGGAGGGGCGGCTCGCTGGCCAAGCAGAGCCCCGGAGTCTGGCTGGCAAAAGTGGAGGGGACGGACGGACTGTGTTCGGACAGCAAGCGCGACTTAGCGTCTGGGAGGCCATAAGTTAACAGCTCTGCTCGGAAAGCGGGAAGGCTGGAGGACAAAGGGAGGGAGAGCTGCTGAGCCCCCGGACGAGAGAGCTCAGTTTGGTGGGGAACAAAGGCGCTCACCAGCGCCATCTCCCCCGCCCATCCCCTAGCCAAAATCCCAAAGGGAACCAGTTCCTGCCAGGGAACTTGCTCGCTCCGCGCAAACACCCAACTCTGTGCTTCTGTGGAGCCAAACCTCCGGCAGCGGATCTGACTCCCTCCCACTGCCACAGGGCCCCTCCTGAAGTGGATCACCTAAGGAGAAGCGAGCTAAGCCTGCCCCTCCTGCCCCCGTGCACCTTGCCTACCCACCCCAGCTAATAGGCCAGATCCCCAGCACCACAAGCCTGGCAGTGTGCAAGTAGCCCAGACGGACCGGGCCACACCACCCCACAGTGAATCCCGCCCCTAGGAGAGGGGAAGAGAAGGCACACACCAGTCTGACTGTGGCCCCAGTGGTGGGCTGGGGGCAGACATCAGGGCGGACTGCGGCCCCGCCAACCAACTCCAGTTATACACCAGAGCACAGGGGAAGTGCCCTGCAGGTCCTCACCACTCCAGGGACTATCCAAAATGACCAAACGGAAGAATTCCCCTCAGAAGAATCTCCAGGAAATAACAACAGCTAATGAACTGATCAAAAAGGATTTAAATAATATAACAAAGTGAATTTAGAATAATAGTCATAAAATTAATCGCTGGGCTTGAAAACAGTATAGAGGACAGCAGAGAATCTCTTGCTACAGAGATCAAGGGACTAAGGAACAGTCGCGAGGAGCTGAAAAGCGCTTTAAACGAAATGCAAAACAAAATGGAAACAACGACAGCTCGGATTGGAGAGGCAGAGGAGAGAATAGGTGAACTAGAAGATAAAATTATGGAAAAAGAGGAAGCTGAGAGAAAGAGAGATAAAAAAATCCAGGAGTATGAGGGGAAAATTAGAGAACTAAGTGATACACTAAAAAGAAATAATATATGCATAATTGGTATCCCAGAGGAGGAAGAGAGAGGGAAAGGTGCTGAAGGGGTACTTGAAGAAATTATAGCTGAGAACTTCCCTGACCTGGGGAAGGAAAAAGGCATTGAAATCCAAGAGGCACAGAGAACTCCCTTCAGACGTAACTTGAATCGATCTTCTGCACGACATATCATAGTGAAACTGGCAAAAGACAAGGATAAAGAGAAAATTCTGAAAGCAGCAAGGGAGAAACGTGCCCTCACATATAAAGGGAGACCTATAAGACTCGTGACTGATCTCTCCTTTGAAACTTGGCAGGCCAGAAAGGCTTGGAACGATATCTTCAGTGTGCTAAACAGAAAAAATATGCAGCCAAGAATCCTTTATCCAGCAAGTCTGTCATTTAGAAGAGAAAGAGAGATAAAGGTCTTCCCAAACAAACAAAAACTGAAGGAATTTGTCACCACTAAACCAGCCCTACAAGAGATCCTAAGGGGGATCCTGTGAGACAAAGTACCAGAGACATCGCTACAAGCATAAAACATACAGACATCACAATGACTCTAAACCCGTATCTTTCTATAATAACACTGAATGTAAATGGATTAAATGCGCCAACCAAAAGACATAGGGTATCAGAATGGATCAAAAAACAAGACCCATCTATTTGCTGTCTATAAGAGACTCATTTTAGATCTGAGGACACCTTTAGATTGAGAGTGAGGGGATGGAGAACTATTTATCATGCTACTGGAAGCCAAAAGAAAGCTGGAGTAGCCATACTTATATCAGACAAACTAGACTTTAAATTAAAGGCTGTAACAAGAGATGAAGAAGGGCATTATATAATAATTACAGGGTCTATCCATCAGGAAGAGCTAACTATTATAAATGTCTATGCGCCGAATACCGGAGCCCCCAGATATATAAAACAATTACTCATAAACATAAGCAACCTTATTGATAAGAATGTTGTCATTGCAGGGGACTTTAACACCCCACTTACAGAAATGGATAGATCATCTAGACACACGGTCAATAAAGAAACAAGGGCCCTGAATGATACACTGGATCAGATGTACTTGACAGATCTATTTAGAACTCTGCATCCCAAAGCAACAGAATATACTTTCTTCTCGAGTGCACATGGAACATTCTCCAAGATAGATCATATACTGGGTCACAAAACAGCCCTTCATAAGTTTACAAGAATTGAAATTATACCATGCATACTTTCAGACCACAATGCTATGAAGCTTGAAATCAACCACAGGAAAAAGTCTGGAAAACCTCCAAAAGCATGGAGGTTAAAGAACACCCTACTAACGAATGAGTGGGTCAACCAGGCAATTAGAGAAGAAATTAAAAAATATATGGAAACAAACAAAAATGAAAAGACAACAATCCAAACGCTTTGGGACGCAGCGAAGGCAGTCCTGAGAGGAAAATACATTGCAATCCAGGCCTATCTCAAGAAACAAGAAAAATCCCAAATACAAAATCTAACAGCACACCTAAAGGAAATAGAAGCAGAACAGCAAAGGCAGCCTAAACCCAGCAGAAGAAGAGAAATCATAAAGATCAGAGCAGAAATAAAGAATATAGAATCTAAAAAAACGGTAGAGCAGATCAACGAAACCAAGAGTTGGTTTTTTGAAAAAATAAACAAAATTGACAAACCTCTAGCCAGGCTTCTCAAATAGAAAAGGGAGATGACCCAAATAGATAAAATCATGAATGAAAATGGAATTATTACAACCAATCCCTCAGAGATACAAACAATTATCAGGGAATACTATGAAAAATTATATGCCAGCAAATTGGACAACCTGGAAGAAATGGACAAATTTCTAAACACCCACACTCTTCCAAAACTCAATCAGGAGGAAATAGAAAGCTTGAACAGACCCATAACCAGGGAAGAAATTGAATCGGTTATCAAAAATCTCCCAACAAATAAGAGTCCAGGACCAGATGGCTTCCCAGGGGAGTTCTACCAGACGTTTAAAGCAGAGATAATACCTATCCTTCTCAAGCTATTCCAAGAAATAGAAAGGGAAGGAAAACTTCCAGACTCATTCTATGAAGCCAGTATTACTTTGATTCCTAAACCAGACAGAGACCCAGTAAAAAAAGAGAACTACAGGCCAATATCCCTGATGAATATGGATGCAAAAATTCTCAATAAGATACTAGCAAATCGAATTCAACGGCATATAAAAAGAATTATTTACCATGATCAAGTGGGATTCATTCCTGGGATGCAGGGCTGGTTCAACATTCGCAAATCAATCAACGTGATACATGACATTAACAAAAAAAAAAAAAGAGAAGAACCATATGATCCTGTCAATCGATACAGAAAAGGCCTTTGACAAAATCCAGCACCCTTTCTTAATAAAAACCCTTGAGAAAGTCGGGATAGAAGGAACATACTTAAAGATCATCAAAGCCATTTATGAAAAGCCCACAGCTAACATCATCCTCAACGGGGAAAAACTGAGAGCTTTTTCCCTGAGATCAGGAACACGACAGGGATGCCCACTCTCACCGCTGTTGTTTAACATAGTGCTGGAAGTTCTAGCATCAGCAATCAGACAACAAAAGGAAATCAAAGGCATCAAAATTGGCAAAGATGAAGTCAAGCTTTCGCTTTTTGCAGATGACATGATATTATACATGGAAAATCCGACAGACTCCACCAGAAGTCTGCTAGAACTGATACCTGAATTCAGCAAAGTTGCAGGATACAAAATCAGTGTACAGAAATCGGTTGCATTCTTATACACTAATAATGAAGCAACAGAAAGACAAATAAAGAAACTGATCCCATTCACAATTGCACCAAGAAGCATAAAATACCTAGGAATAAATCTAACCAAAGATGTACAAGATCTGTATGCTGAAAACTATAGAAAGCTTATGAAGGTAATTGAAGAAGATTTAAAGAAATGGAAAGACATTCCGTGCTCATGGATTGGAAGAATAAATATTGTTAAAATGTCAATACTACCCAAAGCTATCTACACATTCAATGCAATCCCAATCAAAATTGCACCAGCATTCTTCTCGAAACTAGAACAAGCAATCCTAAAATTCATATGGAAACACAAAAGGCCCCGAATAGCCAAAGTAATTTTGAAGAAGAAGACCAAAGCGGGAGGCATCACAATCCCAGACTTTAGCCTCTACTACAAAGCTGTAATCATCAAGACAGCATGGTATGGACACAAAAACAGACACATAGACCAATGGAATAGAATAGAAACCCCAGAACTAGACCCACAAACGTATGGCCAACTCATCTTTGACAAAGCAGGAAAGAACATCCAATGGAAAAAAGACAGTCTCTTTAACAAATGGTGCTGGGAGAACTGGACAGCAACATGCAGAAGGTTGAAACTAGACCATTTTCTCACACCATTCACAAAAATAAACTCAAAATGGATAAAGGACCTGAATGTGAGACAGGAAACCATCAAAACCTTAGAGGAGAAAGCAGGAAAAGACCTCTCTGACCTCAGCCGTAGCAATCTCTTACTCGGCACATCCCCAAAGGCAAGGGAATTAAAAGCAAAAGTGAACTACTGGGACCTTATGAAGATAAAAAGTTTCTGCACAGCAAAGGAAACAACCAACAAAACTAAAAGGCAACCAACGGAATGGGAAAAGATATTTGCAAATGACATATCGGACAAAGGGCTAGTATCCAAAATCTATAAAGAGCTCACCAAACTCCACACCCGAAAAACAAATAACCCAGTGAAGAAATGGGCAGAAAACATGAATAGACACTTCTCTAAAGAAGACATCCGGATGGCCAACAGGCACATGAAAAGATGCTCAACGTCGCTCCTTATCAGGGAAATACAAATCAAAACCACACTCAGATATCACCTCACGCCAGTCAGAGTGGCCAAAATGAAGAAATCAGGAGACTATAGATGCTGGAGAGGATGTGGAGAAACGGGAACCCTCTTGCACTGTTGGTGGGAATGCAAATTGGTGCAGCCGCTCTGGAAAGCAGTGTGGAGGTTCCTCAGAAAATTAAAAATAGACCTACCCTATGACCCAGCAATAGCACTGCTAGGAATTTACCCAAGGGATACAGGAGTACTGATGCATAGGGGCACTTGTACCCCAATGTTTATAGCAGCACTCTCAACAATAGCCAAATGATGGAAAGAGCCTAGATGTCCATCAACTGATGAATGGATAAAGAAATTGTGGTTTATATACACAATGGAATACTATGTGGCAATGAGAAAAAATGAAATATGGCCTTTTGTAGCAACGTGGATGGAACTGGAGAGTGTGATGCTAAGTGAAATAAGCCATACAGAGAAAGACAGATACCATATGGTTTCACTCTTATGTGGATCCTGAGAAACGTAACAGAAACCCATGGGGGAGGGGAAGGAAAAAAAAAGAGGTTAGAGTGGGAGAGAGCCAAAGCATAAGAGACTGTTAAAAACTGAGAACAAACTGAGGGTTGATGGGGGGTGGGAGGGAGGGTAGGGTGGGTGATGGGTATTGAGGAGGGCACCTTTTGGGATGAGCACTGGGTGTTGTATGGAAACCAATTTGACAGTAAATTTCATATATTAAAAAAATAAATAAATTTAAAAAATAAAATGTTTTTAAAAAGTTGTAGTAATTAAAACTCTGTGATACTGGTACAAATATAGGCACATAGATCAATGGAACAAAACAGAAAACACAAAAGTGAACTCACAACTATATGGTCAATTAATCTTGACAAAGCAGGAAAGACTATCCAATGGGAAAAGGACAGTCTCTTCAAAAAATACTATTGGAAAAACTGGACAGCAACATGCAAAATACTGAAACTGGACCACTTTCTTTCACCCATACATAAGAATAAATTCAAAATGGATTAAAGACCTAAATGTGAGACCTGAAACCATAAAAATCTTAGAGGAGAACATAGGCAGTGAATCTCTGATATCATCTGTAGCAAATTCTTTCAAGATATGTCTCCTGAGGCCTGGGAAACAAAAGCAAAAATAAACTATTGGGACTTGATGAAAATAAAAACTTTTGCACAGTGAAGGAAACAATCAACAAACTAAAAGGCAGCCTAGGAAATGGGAGATTTTTGCACATGACATATCCAATAAAGGGTTAGTATCCAAAATGTATAAAGAACTGACACAACTTGACACACACAAACCAAATAATCCAGATAAAAAATGGACAGAAGTCATGAACAGATACTTTTCCAAAGAAGACATGCAGATGGCCAACAGACACATGAAAAGTTGCTCAACATCACTAATCATCAAGGAAATGCCAATCAAAACTACAATGAGACATCACCTCACACCTGTCAGAATGGGCAAAATCAACAACCCAAGAAACAACAGTCATTGAGGAGAATGTAGAGAAAAAGAAACACTCGTGCACAGTTGGTGGGAATGCAAACTTGTGCAGCCTCTGTGGCAATTAGTATGGAGCTTTCTCAAAGTGTTAAAAATAGAACTACCTTATGATCCAGCAAGCACACTACTGGGTATTTACCCAAGGAATACAAGAACCCTAATTCAAAGGGATACATGCACCCCTATATTTATAGCAGCATTATTTACAGTAGCCAAGATATGGAAGTAGCCCCAGTTTTCACTGATTGATGAATGGATAAAGAAGATGTGATATGCATATATATAATGGGATAGTATCCAGCCATTAACAAGAATGAAATATTGCCATTGCCATTTGCAAAGACATGGATGGAACTAGAGAGGATAAATGCCAAGTAAAATAAGTCAGTCAGAGAAAAACAAATACTATATGATTTTACTCATATGTGGAATTGAAGAAACAAGCAAAAGGAAAAAAATAAGAGAGAGAGAGAGAGAGAGAGAGAAAGCAAGAAACAGACTCTTAATTATAGAGAACAATCTGATGGTTACCAGAGGGGAGAGCGTTGGGGAATGGGTTAAATATGTGATCAGGATTAAGGAGTGCACTTGTCAGGATGGGCACAGGGTGATGTATGGAAGTATTGAATTACTATATTGTATACCTGAAACTAATATAATACTGTATGCTAAATAAGTGGAATTAAAATTAAAATTAAATAAAAATAATTTCTTCAAATGAACATAATCATTTTGATGAAGAAAAATAATTTTTTTAATTTATTATTTTTATATCGGGTATATTTACAGTGTTATGTTAGTTTTAGGTGTACAATATAGTGATTTAACAATTCTGTACATTACTCATTGCTCATCATGATAATAGAACTTTTTTTGGTAAGTGTACTCTTTTTTATTCATATTACTTAATCCATTTATTTACCCTAAAAAGTTTCACAATATGGTAAAAGTGACAAGCATGAAAAGTCATTGGCATATTCTAGGAAAGCATATAATTTTTAATACCTTCACCTTCCATAAGACTTCTATACTCATACAACAACCACCACCTCACATCAGTTTCTTTTTCTTTTTTCTTTTCTTTTCTTTTTTCTTTTTTCTTTATTTTTAACTTGTTTTATTTTTTATTTTTAAAAATTTACATCCAAGCATAAGAGACTCTTAAAAACTGAGAACAAACTGAGGGTTGATGGGGGGGTGGGAGGGAGGGGAGGGTGGGTGATGGGTATGGAGGAGGGCACCTGTTGGGATGAGCACTGGGTGTTGTATGGAAACCAATTTGACAATAAATTTCATATTAAAAAAATTTACATCCAAATTAGTTAGCATATAGTGCAACAATGATTTCAGGAGTAGATTACTTAATGCCTTTTACCCATTTAGCCCATCGCCCCTCCCACAACCCCTCCAGTAATCCTCAGTTTGTTCTCCATATTTATGAGTCTCTTCTGTTTTGTCCCTGTCCCTGTTTTTGTATTATTTTTGTTTCCCTTCCCTTATGTTCATCTGTTTTGTCTCTTAAAGTCCTCATATGAGTGAAGTCATATGATTTTTGTCTTTCTCTGACTAATTTCACTTAGCATAATACCCTCCAGTTCCATCCATGTAGTTGCAAATGGCAAGATTTCATTCTTTTTGATTGCTGAGTAATACTCTATTGTGTGTGTGTATATATATATATATATATTATATATATATATATATATATATATACCATATCTTCTTTATCCATTCATGCATCGATGGACATTTGGACTCTTTCCATACTTTGGCTATTGTTGATAGTGCTGCTATAAACATGGGGGTGCGTGTGTCTCTTTGAAACAGCACACCTGTATCCCGTGGATAAATGCCTAGTAGTGCAATTGCTGGGTCGTAGAGTAGTTCTATTTTTATTTTTTTGAGGAAACTTTATATACTGTTTTCCAGAGTGTCTGCACCAGCTTGCATTCCCAGGTAAGTGTACTCTTGATCCTCTTTATCTATTTCACCCATACCCCACCACTCTGGCAGCCATCAGTTTGTTCTCTATAGTTAAGAGTCTTTCTTTTGTTTGTCTCTCTCTAAAAAACATGAACTTTTGACTCATTGTTTTAGTTAGAATGTCTAACAGAAAATATAACTCTAAAATACCTATAATTAAATATATTAAAGATATAATTATAATAAATTAAATAATTAAAGATATAATAATTAAAGATAAATTGTATTATATAATATGTTATGAGGTAGGATGGCTCCAGTGTTTGCTAATTTAACTGCTCAACAATGTCATCAAGGACCCAAGAATCTTGTTATCTTTCTGTTCTGCCACCCTCAGCTTCCTGAGGCTAGTCCCCTCATAGTTGCAATGTGGTTTCTCAAGTTCTGTGTATCACATTCAGTCATGCAACATCAAAAGGAAGAGTCTGGACTGTCTTTTTTATGTGCCTCTCAGAGTAAGGACACATCCAAAACCTTTCTTGGAAGATACTTGGTAGACCTTTTCCCATATCACATGACCATAAGGTAGCATAAATCCCTCAGATCAGGATTGGTAAACTACCACTAGTGGGCCAAATCCAGCCTGTTGCCTGCTTTTGTACAGGATGTGAGCTAACAGTAGGTCTACATTTTTCGAGAGATGAAAAAAATCAAAGGAAGAATAAAGTTTTGTGACATATGAAAATCACATGAAATTCAAATTTCAGTCTCTAATGAATGTCCAGTTTCAACATGGAGATGTTGAGAGCTAGAAAGATGTCACTCTTAACCCTTATCAGAAAAAGCTGGAGGCACCTGGGTGGCTCATTTGGGTTAAGCGTCAAGTCTTGATTTTGGCTTAGGTCATGATCTCATGGTTCTTGAGGTCAGGTCCGCTTCAGGCTCTGTGCTGAACATGAAGGCTGCTGGGGATTCTCTCTCTCCCTCTCTCTCCCTCTGCCCCTCCCCCGCTCCTCTCTCTCTCTCTCTCTCTCAAAATAAATAAATAAAATATTAAAAAATGAAAAAAGCTGGCAAGAAGTAAGAACATTAAACTAGAAGTTTTGATGAATTGCTGGGGGCAATTGCTGGAGTGTGAGCCAGCATGAGAGTATGGATCTCATGGGAGTGACAGGGGCATTATTGCTGCATTTTCATCCAGGAATTCCCCCACCACAGGTTCTATATATAGAATGAGAAGAATCCAAAGAAAGTGCACAAACACTCTCTCTCTCCCTCTGGTGCTGGCTGGAGGAAGGGAACATCAGTCATTTCAAAATCCAAAATCCATTCAGACTCTTTCCCCTATCTCCATTATGGAACAAACAGCTTAATGTGCAATGGGAAGGGATTCTATGGAAAGCCCTGATAGGGAAATCACAACTGAGATGTTTAAGAGTTTGGAATAAATCTGTGCCCCTCTCATCAAACACTGATCTCCTTTTTAGTAGCACATCATGGTTTGCTCTGGTGGAGACTGAATACCTGATCTTAGGCATACAACATCCTTAGGCACACAACCTAAGCTGCTTGTCATTATTTTTTTTCTGATCTACCAAGCAGTAAAATTGGTGTTCCCACAAATATTCCATAATGAAAGGGAAATAGAGATCTAAGGAAGAAACATGCACACAGAACTCTCAAAATGGTCCCAGATTTTGGGACTGTTTGTATACTCCTAGAATACTCACCAATGCACCCAACTACAGAGGAGGCTCTCAATAAGCAGGTGGACCAGATGCACCATCCTATGAACATCAGTCAACCTCCCTTCTCAGCCAACCCAGCACTTGCTAAATGGACTAATGAACAAAAGTCCAACTCCCCCCTCCTAAGTCTGAATTGGTCTTTGCTGAGTGACCATGTTGTTAACCCAGATTGCTTGTCATAACCTTTCAATGAGGGATTATGGCTCAAGAGGACAAACCAGCTACACAGTGGCATGTTGATTATGCTAGACCCCTTCCCTCATGGAGCAGGCAGTGATTTGTTGTCTCTGTAATGTCTAATTATTCTGTAAACATACCTACCTCCCTTGCTCACTGTGCTTATGCAAATTTCACTATCCATGGGTTTATTGAATACCTTATCCATTATGACAGGTACATAGAAAGATGTCACTGACGAAGAAACTTATCTTACAGAAGAAAAAGTCAGGTAAGGAACTGACGTGCACTGGTGTTACCACATTTCCCATCAACCAAAACCAACTAGCTTTATAGAATGGGAAGGATAGTTGTGCCTCAGTTGGTAGGCAGCATCTTGTTAAGACAGGATGCCATTCTACAGTAACTGATAAATATATGGTGCTTTTATTTCATAGCTAGAACACAGGGACCAAGGAACCAGAGGATGTAAATAGGAGTGATCCTTCTTACTATTATACTTAATGCATCACTTGTAAAAATGTTGCTTCCTGTTTCTGCGATTCTGAACTCTATCAGTTTAGAGGTTTTAATACTGAAGAAAGGAATGCTTCCCCTGAGGTATATTTGACAACAGCCACGTTGTCATTTCAAGCTTCTCATGCTGCTGGGAAGACAAGCCAGAAAAAGGAAGGGACTTACCGATTAGGTTGGAATGACTGACTCTATCAAGGTGAAACAGGATTGCTACTACCCAATGGGGTATGGTTGAGTATGGTTGCTCCCCTGCCAGCAAATCTTCTGGGGCACTTTCTGCTACTACTGTGTCCAGAAGTAAAAGCTAGTGGAAGACTAAAACAACTCCATGTAGACAGGCCCACCAATAGCTCAAAATTTAGAATGGTTAATGGGGAAGGGAAATCATAAATACCAACCCCAGCCTCCTGGCCAGTTGTAAAAATGAATATTTACATTTTCACTTAAATATTATACTTCATGTTTTACACATACATATGTCTATATTTACATATATTTAAATATTTTTTTAAACTCTCCTCCATTGCTATATGTAGAAGTGATGGATGTGATAGTGAATGCTATTATTTAGTCCATGGATTACAGAATATATGGATCAGCATGGAAGTGGGGAAAGAAGGTTATCATGCAGAGATCCTAGACTTGGATCTGGGTGTAGAAACTGATGAGACTTCAGTTGACTCTAGGGGAAAGGGCTGAGTGTGCTTTCAGTTGTACACGGAACAGTTGCATTATGTAAGGGGGCATTTTTTGAAATTGCAGGTATAGGAAGGTGGTTATTGGGCAGATGAGGATGGGCCTATGGTGGGCAGCTATCGTTTCTTGTCTGTATAGTATACTTCCTTTAGTAATAACTCCTCCTTTTTCCTGTGAAAAACTATCCCATCCCAAAAATTACATCACTCTTTTTTAATGTTTATTTATTTTTGAGAGAGAGAGAGAGAGAGAGAGAGCAAGTTGGGGAAGGGCAGAGAGTGAGGGAGACAGAGAATCTGAAGCAGGTTCCCCACTGTCAGCACAAAGCTGGATATGGGGCTTGAAACCACCAACCGTAGTTCAACACAGGACTGTGGCTCAACACAGAACCATTGAAGCACTGTGGTTCAGCACAAAGTTGGATATGGGGGCAAGAACCCACCAACTCTTGATGAAACTACCCATTAAAGCCTCTTATTTACCATGCTGAAGGACTGAGCATGTGATCTAGTTTAGGCCAATAAAATTCTCTCTCTCAAGAACTTGAATCTTGGGTGTAATCACACAAAAATAGGAAAATTATTATAGGAGCAAACCTCTCTCAACAGTGGCATCCTGTTCATTAGAACTGATTACCGAGATCCTACAAGTTGTCCTGGTTCTTGTCTTTTCTCAGGTTCAGTTGTTAAGCTTTTCTTTGATTCTGTGAGTTATCTCATTCTTCTTTCAGTAAATTCCCTTTTTTTATTTTGTTAAAATAAATCGGGTTTGGTGGCTTGTAATCAAGGGATCTTAACCAATACCCCATTATATATTGCTGAATGAAAAAGATAAGTCATAAAGCAGTATGAAGGAGAGTAGATCAAGATGGAGGACTAAGCACATGATCCAGCATCTTCCTCCTACTCTATTTGGAAATTATAGAAATGATATATATATTTTTAAGTTTATTTATTTGTTTTGAGGGAGACAGAGAGAGAATCCCAAGCAGGCTCCTTGCTGTCAGCACAGAGCCTGATGCAGGGCTCAGTCTCATGAACTGTGAGATCATGACCTGAGGTGAAATCAAGAGTTGGACACTGAACTGGCTGAGCCACCAGGAGCACCAGAAATTACATATTTCTAAAATAAATAAATGTAGTGCTTGAAAACTGAAATAGATACTCCCAGAAGATCTAGAATTATGAGGAATCTGTGAAAGAGAGAAGGCAAATGTGATTGGAAAGATGAAGGAAACCAAATACTTGAATCACAAAATCAGGCAACAAATGCTACAAAAGGTGGAGGCATCATGGGGCACCTGGATGGCTCAATCTGTTAAGCATCCGACTCTCGGTTTGGGCTCAGGTCATGATCTCATGGTTTTGTGAGTTCAGGCCCTGCATCAGGCTCTATTCTGATGGTGCCGAGCCTGCTGGGGATTCTCCCTGTCCCTCTCTCTCTGTCCCTCCACTGCTCACGTTGTCTCTGTCTCTCTCAAAATAAATAAACAAACTTTAAAAAAATTTTTAAAAATTAATAAAGCAAAAGGTGGAGGCATCTTGAAGAAGGGGGGTGTTTCAAATTCAGATATAATAGAAACATAGCAAAAGAGAGTCAAGGGTGAAGGATGAAACAAGGGCAGCTGTGTGAGCTGAAGCCCTTGGGATGCAGAGATAAGGTAGTACCTAGGCAACTGATGTCCCCTGGAAGGCAAGGAATTTTCCTACCCCCAGAGGACTACCTAGGGGTGCACTCTGTCCATCAGCATGTGGACCATATCCATCCCACCCAACACTGAGTGCAGGCTTTGGTCAACACAATGTAGCACTCATGCAAGGTGCAGAGAAATTTTTAAAACAGCATATAGTATGATTCTATCTATTTGAACCTTGTGAAAGAGAAAAAAAACCTCACTAAACTTACTTATGGAGAGTATATGTACATTTTATATGTATAACAAAAGGTCTGGGAGAATATACAACAACCTGTTAACAACGGTTACTCCTTAGAGGTGATCAGAAAACTACTGCCTTTTTCCTTTATGGGGTTCCTTATTGTTGCGATTTTTAAAGAAGAATAAGCATTGTTTTTAAAGGTTTCTTTCATTTTTTCCCATACAATTATTTTGTTGAGATATATTCACATATCAAAAAATTCATCCTTTTAAAGTGTAAAATTTAATGATTTTTTGGTGTATTTACAAGGTTGTGCAACCATCACCAATAACTAATTCAGGGTATTAAATGTTCTAGAATATTTTCTTCATCCCATAAGGAAACCCCATACCACTTAGCATTCACTACCCACTTCTCCTTCCTCTAGACCCTGGCAATCGCTTCTTGTCTCTATAGACTTGCTTTTTCTGTACATTATATATAAATGAAATCATACAACATGTGGCCTTTTATGTTGGCTTCTGTTACTTTGCATGTTTTTAAGATTTATCCGTGTTATATTATATACCAATACTTCATTCTTTTTTATGGTTGAATCATGTTAAATTCCATGGGTATATCACATTTTGTTTATCTGTTTGTCAATTGGTGTACATTTGTTTTTTTTCCACTTTGGGGCTATTATGAATAATGCTGCTATGAACATTGTGCATATGTTTTCAGTTCTTTTGACTATATGCCTAGGAGTGGAATTTCTGGGTCATATGGTAACTCTATGTTGTACCAGTTAAGACGTTGCTGAACTGTTTTTTAAAGCAGTTGCACCATTTCCATTCCCACCAGCAATGTATGAGGGTTCTGATTTCTCCACATCCTTGCCAACAGTTGTTATTATCCAACATATTCATATTTGTAATTAAAATAGTCTAAGGGCACCTGGGTGGCTTAGTAGGTTGAGCGTCCAACTTTGGCTCAGGTCAGATCATGATCAACGGCTCATGAGTTCGAGCCCTGCATCAGGCTCTGTGCTGACAGTTCAGAGCCTGGAGCCTGCTTCAGATTCTATGTCTCCCTGTCTCTCTCTGCCCTTCCCCGCTTGTGCTCTGTCTCTATCTTTCTCTCTCAAAAATAAATAAACATTTAGAAATTTTAAAGAGAAATAAAATAAAATAAGATAGTCTATAGTCGACACTTCTTAGGAATACTTTGGGAATCACCCTGGATACATGTGATTAGACTGGGAGTGGGCATCTGATCCAAACAGAACCAAGAATCCTTTTCCCTGCAGCCCTTGGAATTGAGACTAAGAGATTTCATCTCAGTCTGAAAGCTCTCTTAAACAATGGAGGAGATGGAAACTCTAAAACTGTTGGTAATCATTTCCCAACAGGTAGACTAGGAAGCAGTGAGAATCAATTGGCAACAAGAGAGAGAAGAATGAAACAAATATATATTGAGAAGCAGAGATTAGCGATGGAAAGAAATTACTTCCTGGGTGTTTAAGACTTTGTTTCCTGAGGTCTGGTTTCATTTTTCCTTTGGATTTCTCAAGCCACTCTTACATCTTTATAAAGTATCCTCTTTCTTGTATAAGCTAATCCTAGTTTGTTTCTGTTACTTCAACTACAAGAACATTAACCAATACAGAAATAAAACATGAAAAATAACAAAAAGGGGTTTTATAAAACAAAAACAACAGCATCTTTACATAACCAAAGACAGGAAAATAAGTCATTGTCTTTCTTTTTTCCCTTTCTCTGGATCCACTCCATTCTCCTGCTTCTTTCTGCAAATCAGATTCTTCCTCTCCCTCAGAGCCTCACTGCTCCACCATAATTTGAACTTGCAGGTTTGCAATAATGGTGATTCCCACCTTGACTCTAAATGACCTTTTGCTTCAAATGCCCAGAGCTCTCTCCCTTGACCAGTCTCTCAAGGTCCCATTTCCAGTTCTCTGAATAACCCGATATGTTCAGTTTTGGGGCATGGTCCATAGAGCCAGGTGTTTGGGGACATTTTCCATGGTCTGTGCACAGAAAATTTTTTCTACAAAGCAGGATTGGGCATGGGGGAAATAAATGTGTATGCCTTCTGAGTCCCTGACTATCTGGGAATGTCTTTTTTTCTACCCTCATACATGAGTGATAACTTGGTGGGATATAGAGTTCTTGGATCACAACTTTGGCTTCCCCTAAACTCTATAGATAATGCTCAGTTCTCACATTTTATGATGTGGAAGAGAAATCTGATGGTGGCCTAATTTTTTTTCTATTTGTGGTTAACCTACTCTTTTCCTTCTGGATTCTTATAGGATTTCATTCCTTACTCATGAAATTCTTTCATGTGGTTTTTCTTTTGACTCATTATCATCATCTTTTTTTTAATTTTTAGATTATAAAAGAATTTCTTTAACTTTTATTCTAAGTAACTGACTTTTTGCTGCAATATCCAATGTACTGTTCACTATCACCATTATGTTTTCAAATTCAGCAATTATGTTTTTCATCTGAAATTAAGCTTCAATTGTTCCCTCTGTAGAAATGGAATGTCCTCTCAAAGCTCATTGAGAATACTAATTTACAATTTTCTAAAGTTATCACCTATTCATCCCATCAAGTCTATTTCAAAGGTAAACATTTCCTTGGAGTGGTCTTCTCTCTAAAATTTTTTGAATTGTTTTCACAAGATCATTACTGGTCTCTGACTGGTAATTCTGAAGAGGGAGCCTATGTTTGTCTCTTCCTGACATTTGAGACAGATTCCCTCTGAGATGATATCCTAGACAAAGAAGAAAATTGAAAGCTTGTATTTTCTGTAGTTTTATTTTATTGTATTGGGGGAATTCAATTAAGACATGAAGAGTATGGAATGAACTACCAAAATGTAGTCATATATTAGGGAGGTTAAGCATTTTGTCAAATGACTAGTTTTTTGCCCCAGCTATTCTATGTGCCAGCAACATGGTGGGTGGTGCCCAATGTCTCTCTTGATTTGAATTTTTCCCTAGAGTGATCTTTTATTCCACTCTCGCCTCAGGCTCCTGCTGTCTGAGATTTAGAGCTCTTGTATTGGGTCCTAAGTGCAATTTCCCATGGAAAATAGGGAGCCCACAGTGCAAGGAAGTTCCTGACGTGCCAATGATAATTGTGACAACCTGCATCTAGTTGGGGCACATCACACCTTCTCTAACTGGTTCACCTACCTATTTTAGAATCTTCCTATGGTAATGCCTCCCACTTTCCTCACCATCTGAAGCAAATGAAGGCTGGAGTCAGACTTGAGCCAGTTGGTCCACATGTGGGATGCTGAAACAGTTACCCCAGTTGTTTGGTTTTCTCCCTGGTATCTATCTTGTAGGCTGCCTCTGTTTCCAGTCTCAGCTGCTAACTTTGGACATTTCCAAAGCTCTTCTGAGAGAACAGTCCTCTTACTTATTACATGAACCTCTACTTTGTTTTGAGTTGAATTTAGGTTACTCACTGCTTTTATCTGACAGTCTTGTAGATGCTTTTAAAAGTTTCTAATCTATTCGTTGTTCACCTATAAAGAGGTTTTCCTATCTTTATAGTTCTTAGGTTGTTTCAATGGGATTATGAAAAGAAGGGACTTAAACACATGTGCTGAAATCACTACCTTTTATGCATCCTGAAGTGCTTGGAGATGAGTGTATTGATGTCTCTAGCACTTTGAAATGCATCAAAAAGTAATATGAGGGATACCTGGGTGGCTCAGTCGGTTAAGCGTCTGACTTCAGCTCAGGTCATGATCTCATGGTTCATGAGTTCGAGCCCCACATCAGGCTCTGTGCTGACAGCTCAGAACCTGGAGCTTGCTTCAGATTATGTGTCTCCCTCTCTCTCTGCCCTGATCCCACTCATGCTCTGTCTCTCTCTCAAAAATAAATAAACGTTAAATTAAAAAAAAGTAATATGAGTTGCTATAGATATGTGACAAAACAAATTTAGCTAAATATTAATTATAGAATCTAGATGGTGAATGAGTGTTCAATGTATCATTCTTATAATTTTTCTTTATGCTTGAAAAAACACAATAAATGTTGAAAATTTATTATTTTCAAACTAGAAGTTGATTCCTTTTTAAATGTTTATTTATTTTTGAGAGAAAGAGAGAGCACAAGTAGGGGAGGGGCAGAGAGAGAGGAAGACACAGAATCCGAAGCAGGCTCTAGGCTCAAAGCTGTCAGCACAGAGCCCTACACGGGGCTTGAACTCACAAACTGTGAGATCATGACGTGAGCAGAATTCAGACGATTAACTGAGCCACCCAGGCATCCCTAGAAGTTGATTCTTAAACTTAACTTTGCCTCATTGTTTGGAGATCATTTTCAAGTAATTTTCACAAGGTACTGGTGATATATATTTTCTGAGCCTATGATTAATGTTTTGCCTTTTCAAGGACTTTTCTTCTTGTGTTATCCACTATTCTGCAGAACAGTATTTTTCTTTCAAGTAGATTATTGACATATTCTAGCTTTTCTAACCTCAAAATCCTCCTTTGAGTCTTTATCCGGATAATTTTCCACATTAGGGCTTTCCCACTCTGTTTTGTTCACAGATATATTCCCAGAGCCTAGAACAATACCCAGACTATATTAATCACTCAGTAACTATTTGCAGAGTGAATGAATGAATATCCCTGTTCTCCTTCACAGCCACCTCTCCAAAAATGGTTGTCTATGCTCTTCTTTATGGTTACCACCTCTTGATTTCCCTTTATTTGTCAGTTCATTCAAATTTGGCTTCCAACCTCATAATCCAACTTAAACTGCTTTGTCAATATGACAAGTGGATTCCATGTTGCCAAATCCAGTGGCTACCTTGCTGACTTCTAATTTCTGTTTCCATCATGATTTGGCACCATTTGCTACTCCTTTCTTTTTGAAATGTTTTCCTTTCTCAACTTCTGTGACACCAGAGTCACAGAAGACTTGCAGGCTTGCTGCCTACATCACTAGCCTCTTCTTATAATTCTTTTATGACTTTTCTGCCTCTACATATTGGAGCTCCTCAGGACTTGGTCCTGGCTGTCTTCTCTTTCTATATGTTCTCCTTAAGTGACTTTCTTTAGTACCAAGGTTTTAATCTGAAGATTCCCAATTTAAATTCTCTAGCCTCGGCCACTCTTCCAGGCTCTAGATGTCTACATGACATCTCTGCTAGTTTTTTGGAAGAGACATTTCAAATTTAACATGTTCAAAATGAAAATGCTGCTTCCCTTTCCCCTCCCCTTGAAAGCCATCCCTGCCCCAGACTCCTCCATCTCTGAAAATGCCAGATATTAAATGATTTCTGTTTGATTCCTTTCTTTTCCTTATCCCCCATTCCTAATCCAATAGCAAGTCCATTTAATTCTATTTCTAACATATATTTCAGATTTGTTGGTGTCTATCTGATTCTACTGCCATCACCTGTCCGGGAACAATGCAACAGTTTCCTAATAAATGTACATGCTCTATCCTTGCCTCTATATAAGCCAGGCTCTACAGAGCCAGAATGAACATTTAAAACTAGTTTCTGGACTTCCAGTTCTCCCAGATGGAATAGCTTATTCTTTCCAGGTCTTCGCTCTTACAACTAATAAATGCTGGATGTATGCAACAAACAAGCATATGAAGACTCTGAATGGTGGAAAGGAGATAAACTGCCTAGGGACCTTGGGACTTGAGGAACAACACAGCAGTGAGTCCCTTTGTTTCCTTAGTGCCTCCCCAATGTCCTGATTGGATAGAATACTGCAGAAGCCTCCAACTCTGAATTGCCAACAGGCCCAGACATAAAAAACTTCAAGAAAAGCCTGTTCCCCTAGCCAAAGGACCAGGAAAATAATGGCCTAACACCAGAAAACGTTTTGGCTTTTGTTATCAACCTATTCCCTTCAGGGATCTGCCATAGCTTCAGTCATCAAAAAATAGGAAAGAAAAAGTTTTCTTTGCATTTCTATCAGGAAAGGAAATCTTTCCAAGAAGCCTCAGAACAGACTTCTCAGGTCCATGCTTACTCCTTAGTTGTGAAGGAGGCTGCCAAAGTGAAGATTTAGCTCTCTCAGTTTATGTGATGAGAAGAAAGGGGCTGGGAATGATTTGGGATGGGAAACCAATAGTACTGGTCACACATTCTAAATTATGTTCTCCCACATTATTCTAAATAATGGCACTCTATTCTTTTCTTTATGGAAATGATTTCAGTTTTAAAGTATTTCTACATTTGTTTCTGTGCTAATTTATTCTAAGCACCACACAATACTTTTGGAGGGCTTCATGAGGGAAGGAAACATATTTAAATTTTTACCTTTTTATCCCCAGCACCTAGCATATTACCTGGTACAAAATATCTTACCTGAACTCAAAATATCTTGTGGAATAAATGAATGAAGTTGAGCATGCCTTTCTATTTCCTTTACATATGAAAGGCAATTTGGCTAAATATAAAATTTTGGAGTCACAGCCATTTCCATTCAAAACTGTAGACATAGATTTATTGTCTTCTGGCATTTAGTGTTACAGGGAAGATCAGCCTGATTTATAAACAAACATTTTTGTTTCTTAAGGAAACTTTTTATTTTGAACCAATTTAGATTCATAGGAAGTTAAAAAGGTAGTACAAAGAGGTTAAGTGTACCCTTCACTCAGTTTCCCCAAATGACATTAGTATAAAGTATGTAGATATGTGTAGCCACCATTGCAATCAACACACAGTACTATTCCATAACCACAATCCCCTGATGCTATGCCTTTATAGATACATCCATCTGGCTGTTTGCAGCCATTAATCTGTTCTCCATCTCTGTAATTTTGTAATTTGAAGAATATGATATAAAAAGAATCATACAGTGTGTGACTCCTAGGTATTGACTTTGTTTCATTATCTATGCATCAATATTTTGCATATATCAATTTAATTGTTGAGCATTATACCATTATATGGCTGTATCAGAATTTGTTCAGCCATTCACTCATTGAAAGATACTTGGATTGTTTCCAGGACTTTTGCCATTAGGAATAAAGTGCTTATGAACATTTATGTACAGGTTTTTATGTGAATAAAAGTTTTCATTTTTCTGGGATTAATGTCCAAGAGTGCAATTCCTGAGTCACATAGTAATTACATGTTTAGTTTTATAATAAAAAAACTATTTTTGAGAGTGGCTCTATCAGGGTTGCATAAGAGATCCAGTTTTTCCACATCCTTGCCAGCATTTGGTTTGTCACTATTTTTTATTTTAGTTGTTTTAATAGGTAAGTAGTGGTACCCCTTTATGATTTTAATTTGCATTTGTTTAATGGTTGATGCTGTTCAATATATTTTCCTTTGCTTATGTGTCATCCATATATCATTTTTAGTAAAATGTCTCTTCATATCTTTTGATTATTTTCTAATTGGATTATCTATTTTTTACTGCTGAGTTTTGAGATTTCTTTATGAATTTTAGATAGAAGTCGTTTATCAAATATGTGGTTTGAAAATATTTGTCCTAGTTTATAGTTTTTCTTTTTATCCTCTTAACAAGTTCTTTTGTAGAACAAAAGTTTTAAGTTTTGATAAAGTCCAATTTGTTGATATTTTTCTTTTATGGGTCATGTTTTTTTGTGTCAAGCCTAAGAACACTTCAACAAACCCTAGATTCTGAAGATTTTCTTCAATATTTTCTTCTGAAGTGATTATAATTTTACATTTTATATTTAAATCTATAAACCATTTTAGTTAATTTTTGTATAAAGTTTTGAGGTTTAGGTAGAAGTTCATCTATTTGCTTGTGGATATCCTATTGCTTCAGCACTTTTTGTTGAAGAGGCAATCTTTCCTCCATTGAATTTATTTTTCATCTTTGTCAAAAATAAGTTGACAGGACTTTTGTGGGTCTGTTTCTGGGTTTTCTATCTGTTCCATTGATCTATGTGTCTATCCTTCCACCAATAACACATAGTCTTGCTAATTGTAGCTATGTAATATGTCTTGAAATCAGGTGGAGTGGGTCCTCCTATTTTATTATTTTTTCCAAATTGTTTTAACTATTGTAGTTCCTTTGCCTTTACTTATATAAATTGTAGGGTAATATTGTTTATATGTACAAAAAAATCTTGCTGGGATTTTGATAAGAATTTCACTAAATATCTACCCTAATTTTAGGAAAATCGACATCTTCATTAAATCTTTCACAGTATTCTTACCATTTGTGTAGGTCTTTTTAAATTTTTGTATTTTATTAAAATTTTTTTTAACAATTATTTATTTTTGAGAGAGAGATGGGGAGGGGGAGGTGGAGACACACACACACACACACACACACACACACAGAATCTGAAGCAGGCTCCAGGCTCTGAGCTGTCAGCACAGAGCCCAACACAGGGTTCAAACTCACAAACCGTGAGATCATGACCTGAGCCAAAGTCGGATGCTTAACCAACTGAGCCATTCAGGCACCCCTCCATTTATATAGGTCTTAAAATCTCATTCAGTGATGTTATATAGCTTTCAGTGTGTAATTCTTGCACTCTTTGTTAAAGTTTTTTCTGAGTATTTTATACTTTTTGATGCTTCCAAAACTGGAATTATTGTCTTAATTTATTTTTGAATTATTGCCAGTATATGGAAAAACAATTGATTTTTATATATGGATCTTGTATCCTGTGACCTTGGTGAACTTGCTTATTAGTTCTAATGATATTATAGATTATTCAGAATTTTATATATACAAGATCATATCATCTATGATACATGTGGTTTAACTTCTTCCTTTTCAATCTGGATGCTTTTTGTTTCTTTGGTTGCCTAATTACACTGGCTAGCACCTTCAGTACAATGTTGAACAGAAATGGCAAGAGTAGATATCCTTGTCTTTTTCTTTATCTTAGGGGTAAACACTCAGTCCTTCACCATTATGTATGATATTAGAGGTAGGGTTTTCATAATGACCTTTATCAGGTTCAAGAAGTTCCACTTTATTCCTAGTCTGCTGCATGTTTTTATTATGAAAGGGTGTTGTATTTTGTCAAATGAATTTATGTGTCTACTGTGATGACCATACGACTTTTGTTCTTCATTGCTTGATTTTTGTATATTAAACCAACCTTATCTTCCTGGGATAAATCCTACTTGGTCATGGTGTATAATCCTTTTTATTTGTTGCTAAATTCAGTTTGCTAGTATTTTGTTGAGTATTTTTGCATCTATATTCTTAAGGGATATCGGTCTATAGTTTTCTTTCCTAATGATGTCATTGGTTTTAGCATCAGGCCTCATATAAGAAATGTTACCTCCAGAAATGAACTATTGGGACCACATCAAGATAAAAAGTTTCTGCACGGTGATGGAAACAATCAACAAAACTAAAAGGCAACCAATGGAATGGGAGAAGATATTTGTAAATTACATATCTGATAAAGGGTTAGTATCCAAAATCTAAATGACATATAAATCTATGTCAATCTAAAAACTTATCAAATTCAACACCCCAAAAAACAAATAACCCAGTTAAGAAATGGGCAGAAGACATGGCTAGACACTTTTCTGAGTAAGACATCCAGATGGCTAACAGACACATGAAAAGATGCTCACCACCACTCATTACCAGGGAAATACATATCAAAACCACAATGAGGTACCACCTCACACCTGTCAAGAATGGCCAAAATTAACAACTCAACAAACAACAGATGTTGACAAGAATGAGGAGAAAGGGGAACCCTTTTGCACTGTTGGTGGGAATGTTGACTGGCATAGTCACTCCAGAAAACAGTATGGAGGTTCCGCCCCAAAATTAAAAATAGAACCACCTTGTAAACCAATAATTGCACTAGTAGGCATTTATCTAAGGATACACAAATGCTGATTTCAAGGGGCACATGCACCCCAATGTTTATAGCAGTGCTATCAACAATAGCCAAATTATAGAAAGAGCTCAAATATCCATCAACTGATGAATGGATAAAGAAGACGTGGTAGATATATACAATGGAATACTACTCAGCGATCAAAAAAATAAAATCTTGCCATTTGCAACAGCATGGATGAAACTAGAGTGTATTATGCTAAGTGAAGTAAGTCAATCAGAGTAAGGCAAATATATGATTTCACTCATATGTGGAATTTAAGAAACACAACAGATGACCATAGGGGAAGGGAAGGAAAAATAAAAACAGAGGGAGGCAAACCATAAGAGACTCTTAAATACTCAGAACAAGTTCTCAGTTTTTCTCCATTGAGTAAGATATTACCTGTGGATTCTTCATGTATGGCCTTTATTATATTGAGGTATGTTCTCTCCTTGCTGAGAGTTTGTATCATGAATGCATGCTGAATTTTGTCAAATTCTTTTTCTGTAGCTATTGAAATGATCATATGATTTTTTAAAAAATTTTTTGATGCTTATTTATTTTTGAGGGAGAGAGAGAGCACGAACATGTGGGGGTGGGGAGAGGGGCATAGAGAGAGAGGGAGACACAGAATCCAAAGCAGTCTCCAGGCTCTCAGCTGTCAGCACAGAGCCCCACGCGGGGATCAAACTCGTGACCTCAAGATCATGACCTAAGCTGAAGTCGGATGCTTAACCGACTGAGCCACCCAGGCGCCCCTGATCATATGATTTTTATTCTTTGTTTTGTTGATGTAGTGTATTATGTTGATTGATTTGTGAATATTGAACCACATTTGCATCCCCAGAACAAATTCCACTCAATTGTGGTGAATGAACCTTTTAATATATTGTTGAATGCAGTTTGCTAATACTTTGTTGAGTATTTTCGTATCTATGTTCATTGGGGATATTGGCCTTTAGTTTTCTTTGTTATCTTTGTCTGGTTTTGGTATCAGGGTAATGCTGGCCTCATAGAATATATTTGGAAGCTTTCCTTTATCTTCTTTTTTTTTCTTTGTAATAGTTTGAGGAAAATACACAGTATTTTTTCTTTAAATGTTTGGTAGAATTCACCTGTGTGTCTATATGGTCCTGAACTTCTATTTTTTGGTAGTTTTTTTAAATAGACAATTCTATTTTGTTACTAGCAATTGGCCTGTCCATATTTTCTATTTATATGCTTCTAGGAATTTATCCATTTCTTCTAGGTTGTCCAATTTGTTGGCATATAATTTTTCAAAGTATTTTCTTGTAATTATTTGTATTTCTGTGGTGTTAGTTGTTGCCCCTCTTTTGTTTCTGATTTTATTTATTTGGATTCTTTCTCATTTTGTTCTTCATGAGTCTGGCTAAGGGTTTGTCAATTTTGTTTATCTTTTCAAAGACCCAGCTTGGTTTCATTGATTTTGTTTAAAAAAATTGTTTTAGTCTCTGTCATTTATTTCTGTTCTGATTTTTATTATTACCTTCATTCTACTCATCTTTGACTTTATTTGTTCTTCTTTTTCTAGTTTCTTTAGGTATAAGGTTAGACAGTTTGAGCCTTTTCTTGTTTCTTGAAGTAGGCCTGAATCACTATATGTTATCCTTCTAGAACCACTTTCACTGTGTCCCAAAGATTTTTGACTATTGTGTTTTCATTTTCATTTGTTTCCATGTATTTTTTAATTTCTTATTTGATTGCTTGATTGACCATTTGGTTGTTGGTTATTTTTGTTTGCTTGTTTCAGGTTTTTATTTGTATTCTACTTAGTTAACATATAGTGTAATACTGGTTTCAGGAGTAGAATTTAGTGATACACCACTTACATATAACATACAGTGTTCATCACAAGTGTCCTCTTTAATATCCATCACAATTTAGCCTGTGTCCCACCCACCTCCTCTCCAGCAACCTTCAGTTTGTTCTCTGTCATTAAGAGTCTCTTATGGTTTGCCTTCCTCCCCTTTTTTTCTTTCTCCTATGTTCATCTGTTTTGTTTCTTATAGTCTACATATGAATGAAATCATAGGTATATGTCTTTCTCTGACTAATTCCATGTAGCATAATACTCTCTAGCTCCTTCCATGTTGTTCCAAAAGGCAAGATTTCATCTTTTCTTTTTTTTCTTTTTAATTTTTTAATGTTTATTTATTTATTTTGGAGAGAGAGAGAGAGAGAGAGAGAGCAAGTGGGCAGAGGGGCACAGAGAGAGGGAGATAGGATATGAAGCAGGCCCTGCACTCACAGCAGAGAACCCATATGTGGGGCTTGTACTCACGAACCACAAGATCGTGACCTGAGCCAAAGTCAGACACTTAACCAACTGAGCCACCCAGGCGCACAAGATTTCATTCTTTCTAATGGCTGAGTAATATTCCATTGTATATATAAACACAATATCTTCTTTATCCATTCATCAGTTAATGGACATTTGGACTCTTTCAATAATTTGACTATTATTGATAATGATGCTATAAACATCAGATGCGTGTGTCCCTTTGAATCAGTATTTTTGCATCCCTTGGGTAAATACATAGTAGTGTAATTGCTGAGTCATAAGGTGGTCCTAGTTTTAACTTTTTGAGAAACCTACATACATTTTCTAGAGTGGCTGTACCAGTTTGCGCTCCCACCAACAGTGCAAGAGGGTTCCCCTTTCTCCATATCCTCGCCAATACCTGTTGCTTACTGTGTTGTTAGTTTTAACCATTCTGACAGGTGTGAGGTGGTATCTCGTTGTTTTGATTTCTATTTTCATGATAATGAATGATGTTGAGCATCTTTTCATGTGTCTGTTAGCCATATGGATGTCTTCTTTGAAAAAAGTCTATTCATGTCTTCTGCACATTTCTTCACTGGATTATTTGTTCTTTGGTTGTTGAATTTGATTAGTTCTTTATAGATTTTGTATACTGACCCTTTATGAGATATATCATTTGCAAATATCTTTTCCCATTCCGTGGGTTGCCTTTTAGTTTTGTTGATTGTTTCCTTTGTTGTGCAGAGGCTTTTCATCTTGATGAAGTCCCAATAATTCATTTTTGCTTTTCTTTCCCTTGCCTCTGGAGATGTGTCTAGTAAGAAGTTGCTGCGGCCTATGCCAAAGAAGTTGCTGCCTGTGTTGTCCTCTAGGATTTTAATGGTTTATGTCTCACATTTAGGTCTTTCATCGATTTCGAAGTTATTTTTTTGTATGGTGTAAGAAAGTTGTCCAGTTTCATTGTTTTGCATGTTGCTTTCCAGTTTTCCCCACAGCATTTGTTGAAGAGACTGTCTTTTATCTATTGGATATTCCTTCTCACTCTGTCAAAGATTAGTTGGCCATATAGTTATGGGTATATTTCTGGGTTTTCTATTCTGTTCCATTGATCTATGTGTCTGTTTTTGTGCCAGTACCATACTGTCTTGATCACTATAGCTTTGTAACAGAGCTTCAAGTTTGGAATTGTGATGCCTCCAGCTTTGCTTTGCTTTGCTTTCTCAAGATTGCTTTGGCTATTTGGGGTATTCTGTGGTTCCACACAAATTTTAGGATTGTTTGTTCTAGCTCTGTAAAAAATGCTAGTGATATTTTGATAGGGATTACATTAAATATGTATATTGCTTTGGGATGTATAGACATTTTAACAATATTTGTTCTTCCAATTCATAAGCATGGAATGTTTTTCCAATTCTTTGTATCATCTTCAATTTTGTTCATAAGTGTTCTATAGTTTTCAGAGTACAGATCTTTTGCCACTTTAGTTAGGTTTATTCTCAGGTATCTTCTGGATTTTGGTGCAATTATAAATGAGACCAATTTTTTGATTTCTCTTTCTGCTGTTTCATTATTGGTGTACAGAAATGTGCCAAATTTCTGTACATTGATTTTGTATCCTGGGACTTTGCTGGCTTTGTGTATCAGTTCTAGCAATTGTTTGGTGGAGTCTTTCAGATTTTCCACATAGAGTATTATGTTGTCTGCAAATAGTGAAAGTTTTACTTCTTTTTTTATTGGTTTGGAAGCCTTTTATTTCTTTTGGTTTTCTGATTGCCGAGGTTAGGACTTCTAGTGTTATATTAAATAACAACGTTGTGAGCGGGCATCCCTGTCTTGTTCCTAACCTTAGAGGAAAAGCTCTCAGTTTTTTTCCCATTGAGGATAATATTAGCTATGGGTTTTCAGTGTATGGCCTTTATTATATTGAAGTACGTTCCATCTATCCCTACTTTGTTAAATTTTTTTTTTCAAGAATAGATGCTGTACTTTGTCAAATGATTTTTCTGTGTCTAGTGAGAGGATCATATAGTTCTTTTCCCTTCCTTTATTAATGTTGTGTATCACGTTGATTGATTTGTGAATATTGAACCACCCTTGCAGTCCTGGAATAAATCCCATTTGATCATGGTGAATGATTATTTTAATGTACTGTTGGATATGATTTACTAGTATTTCGTGGAGAATTTTTGCATCTATGTTCATCAGGGATATTCGCTTCTAATTGTCCTTTTTATTGGGGTCTTTGTCTTGTAGGAATCAAGATAATGCTGGCCTCATAGAATGAATTGGAAGTTTTCCTCCATTTCCTCCATTTTGGGAACAGTTTGAGAAGAATAGGTATTAATTTTTCCTTAAATATTTGGTAGAATTCCCTGTGAAGCCATCTGGCCCAGGAGTTTTGTTTGTTGGGAGAGTTTTGATTACTGATTCAATTTCCTTGCTGGCTTTTGGCCTGCACAAGGTTTCTATTTCTTCCTGTTTCAGTTTTGTTGGTTTATATGTTTCTAGAAATTTATGCGTTTCTTCCAGATTGCCCAATTTGTTTGCATATAATTTTTCATAATATTCTCTTATAATTATTTATATTTCTGTGGTATTGGTTGTGATCTCTTCTAATTCATGATTGTAATTATTTGGGCCCTTTCTCTTTTGTTATTGATACATCTCGCTAGGGGTTTATCAATTTTATTAATTCTTTCAAAGAACAAGCTCCTACTTTTACTGATCTGCTGTACTGTGGTTTTTTGTTTGTTTCTGTATTATTTATTTCTGCTCTAATCTTTACTGTTTCTCTTCTTCTGCTGGTTTTATGCTTCATTTGCTGTTCCTTTTCTAGCTCCTTTAGGTGAAAGGTTATGTTTTTGAAGCTTTTCTTGCTTCTTGAGGTAGACCTGTATTGCTATATACTTCTCTGTTATGACCACTTTTGCTGTATCCCAAAAGTTTTGGACTGTTGTGTTTTCATTTTGTTTCCATGTATTTCTTTATGTCTTCTTTAATTTCCTGGCCAACCTATTCATTCTTTAGTAGGGTGTTCTTTAGTCTCCATGTATTTGTGGTCTTTCCAAATTTGTTCTTGTGGTTGGCTTCAAGTTTCATATCATTGTGGTCAGAAAATATGCATGGTATGATCTCAATCTTTTTGTACTTGTGGAAGCCTGATTTGTAACCCAGTATGTGATCTATTCTGGAGAATGTCACACATGTGCACTGGAAAATAATGTGCATTCCGTTGCTTTAGGATGAAATGTTCTGAATATATCTGCTAAGTGTATCTGGTCCAGTGTGTCATTCAAAGACATTGTTTCCTTGTTGTTTTCTGCTAGATGATCTGTCCATTGATGTAAGTGGAGTGTTAAAGCCCCCTACTATTATTGTGTTATTATCCATGAGTTCCTTTATGTTTCATATTAGTTGTTTTATATATCAGGGTGTTTTCAATTTGGGGGCATAAATGTTTAAAATTGTTAGATCTTCTTGTAAGATAGACTCCTTTATTATGATATAGTGCCCTTCTTCATTTTTTGTTATAGTCTTTGGTTTAAAAATCCAGTTTTTCTGGATTTTTCTTTTGACATCCATTAGCATGATAAATGGTTTTCTACCACTTTACTTTCAGTCTTTATGTGTCTTTAGGTCTAAAGTGAGTCTCTTGTAGGCAGACTCATATATGGGTCTTGTTTTTTTAATCCATTTTAATATCCAATGTCCTTTGATTGGAGCATTTAGTCTATTAACATTCAGAGTGATTATTGATAGTTATGAATTCAGTGCCATTGTATTACCTATAAATCATTGTTTCTGGAGATTTTCTCTGTTCTTTTCTAGTCTTTGTTGCTTTTGGTCTTACTTTCCCACTCAAAGAGTCCCCTTTAATATTTCTTGCAGGGCTGGTTTAGAGGTCACAAACTCTTAGCTTTTGTTTTCCTGGGAATCTCTCCTGTTCTGAATGACAGCCTTCCTGCCTAGAGTATTCTTGGCTGCATATTTTTCCCATTCAGTACATTAAATATATCATGCCATTCCCTTCTGGCCTGCCAGGTTTCTGTTGATAAGTCTGCTGCTAACTTTATTTGTCTTCCCTTGTAAGTTATGGTTTTCTTTTCCTTTGCTGCTCTAAGGATGTTTTCCTTATCTCTGTATTTTGCAAATTTTTGTATGATATATCTTGGTGTTGGACTACTTTTGTTGCTTTTGATGGGATCTATCTGTGCCTCTTGGATTTGGATGTGTGCTTTCTTTCCAAGATCAGGGAAATTTTCAGTTATAATTTGCTCAAATAAACCTTCTGCTTCTTTTTCCATCTCTTCTTCTTCTGGTACTCCTATGATACAAATTTTATTATGCTTTATGGAGTCTCTGAGTTCCCTAGTCTGCATTTATTATCCAATATTTTTCTTTCCTTCCTCTTTTCAGCTTCATTATTTTCCATAATTTGATCTTCTATATCACGTATTCCTTCATCTGCTTCTTCCATTCTGTGGTCATTACATCCAGTTGGTTTTGCATCTCATTTATAGCATTTTTTATTGTGGCCTGACTAGTTTTTGGGTTTTTTATCTCTATTGTAAGGGACTCCCTGGTGTCTTCTATGCTTTTCTCAAGCCCAGCTAGTATCCTTATGATTGCTCCTTTAAATTCTTGATCAGGCAAATAAATTATATCTGTTTCAATTAGATCCCTGGCCATGACTTTTTCTTGTTCTTTCTTTTAGGATGAAATCTTCCATCTTGGTATTTTGCCTACAACTCTGTCTTCTGCATGTTAAGAAAGCCTGTTATGTTTCCTGCTCCTGAGAGTAATGACTATATTAAAAAGATGTCATATACTGACCAGGGCCTGATGCTTCAGGAAGTGTGTCTGGTATATGCTGTGTGCACTCTGCTGTTGTGTTTTGGCTGCTCTTTCCCTCAGGTCTGTCCTTTCCACAATTTCTCCTTGCCCACATTGAGTAGTATTTGGACCTTGTCAAATGTGTGGCAAGTTTTAACTAGGTGTGTTTTGGTCTGCTTGTTAAAAGAGGCTAGATCCCATTTCCACTAGAGCTAAAGTTTTGTAACATTCTATGGCCAGTAGACTTGGTGCGTGTGTGTGTTTGGGGGGGGGTTTGTGCTGGTCTTCTGGGAGAAGGGCTTGCTGTTTCTCTTGTTTTCATGTACACTTGCCCTGTAAAAAACTGCCTGCAGAATGCAGGGGGTGGGAATAAGTGTAAGCAGCTCAAACCTCCACTGTAGGTGCAGTTCTACTTACTGAAGTCCGTCCCAGATAATGGATGGGGGGTAAAAATGGCATCAACCCACTCACTCATCCCAGGAGAGGGGAATTTGCACCTGCCATTGCTCAGGAAGCCCTCACAGAAAAGTGAACAATCTCCCCTCATGTTTCCCAAGGATCCCTCAGATCCCTGCCTTCACCTTGTCCGTGTTGGAGCTGTCTGCCCACACAACAGCGGTGCATTACTCCTTTTTTTTTTTTTTAATCTCAGGCACACTGGCTGTGTTTTTAAATGCCAAATTTTAGGGACCTGGTGCAGCATGGGCCCTCACTGATCCTCTGTAGGAGGGTCTCACTGAGCTGCAGCTGGTGCTGTTTTGTCCCTGGAGGGCAGTTGCATGAATGCTCAGGGGCTTGGAGTTTGTGGTAAAGTGCAGCAAAAAGTTGGTGTCCAGGTTAGCTGCCCTCAGTAGGTGCCTCTGATGCTATGCTAATATATGGGGCAGCTCAGTAGTGACCACCAGCATTTTTTGTCCCCTTAGAGACAATGCCACCTCTCTGAAATGCACTCCAAGAAGGGGAACTGTATATCCCAGTGTGACCGAGGGGATCCTGAGACCACACTGTCTGCTCCCAGACCTCTGCCCTCCTTCTCGACAGGAGTACCACTATGCCTGCCAGGCTCCACCCTGGTGATGGCACAGACTTCTAAAACTTCAGACTTTGAGCTCTGATGCTTATAAAAACTTGTGATAATCAGTCCCTCTCCTTTTACCAGTCAATGGTTTGGGGGAAGTGTTTTTCTTGTGCAATCTCCTGCACACAGCGCCCTCTCTCTCTCTCTGTCCCCTCTCTTCATGAGAGGGCACCCTCTCCTCTGTAGCACTTGTGTTTATTTTTTCTACCAAATTACGTCTATGCCCTTCCTACCTTCCACAATGTGGCTTCTTTTTTCCCTCTGGTTGTGCAGTTTGTTCTTTCAGTATTCCGATCAATTTCTCATGTGTTCAGAATGATTTAATATTTATCTAGCTGTGTTTGAGGGATGAAGAGGCAAGTGTAGGGCCCCCCTACTACCCCACCATCTTAATTCCTTTCCTGACCCCATTGGTGGTTTAATATCATGTTGTTTAGCCTCCACGTGACTGTGTTTATTCTAATTTTTTTTTCTTGTGATTTCTTTCTAGGTTCATGCTGTTGTAGTCAGAAAAGATGCATGGTATGATTTCAATTTTCTTAAATTTATTGAGGCTTGCTTTGTGGCCTAACGTGTGATCTATTGTAGAGAATGTACCATGTGCACTTGAAAATAATGTATATTCTGCTGTTTTTGGATGGACTGTTCTGTATATGTTATGGCCATTTGGTCTAATGCATATTTCTAAAACACTCTTTCCTTGTTGATTTTCTTTCTGGATGATCTATTCACTGATGTAAGTGAGGTGTTAAACTCCCCTACTATTATTCTATTACTATCATTTTCTCTTTCTATATCTGTTAATATTTGCCTTATGTACTTAGATTCTCCAGTGTTGGGTGTGTAGATATTTACAATGATTACATCCTCTTGTTGGATTGTTCTTTTTATCATTATTCAATGCCCTTCTTTGTCTCATTACATTCTTCAAGTTTTATTTTGTCTGATATAAATATTGCTATGATGGCTCTTTTTTTGCTTCCATTTTCATGGTAAATATTTTTCCATCTCTTCACTTTCAGTCTGCATGTGCCTTTAGGTCTAAGGTGAGTCTCTTGTAGGCAACATATAGATGGGTCTTGTTTATTTATCCATTCTCCCACCCTATTCCTTTTAATTGAAGCATGTAGCCATTTCATTTAAATCAATAAGTAATGTATTGATATTTTGTTATTTGTTTTTTCATTGCTTTTGCGGTTCTTCTCTGTTCCTTTTATTTTTCTCACATTCTTTTTCTTTGTGATTGATGAGTTTCTATAGTGTTATATTTGGCTTTCTTCCTCTTTATTTTTTTATGTATCCATTATAGGTTTGGGATTTGTGGTTACCATGAGATTATTATGTAGCACCTTAAGTATATAGCAGTCATATTAATATGATAGTTATTTACGTTCAAAAACATAAGTGTTCTAAAAAACACTTCTTTCTATTTTTTTACTCCCTCCTCCATGTTTTGTGTATATGCTATCATATTTTACACATTTTTATTCATAACTTTCTTATATCTATTTATGGCCATTTCTTTTGCACTTAATAAATTACCTTTAGTATTTTGTGCAAGGCTAGTTTGATGGTGATAAACTTTATCTTTTGTTTGTCTGGGAAACTATACATTCTTCAAATCTGAGTGATAATTTTATCAACTAGAATATTCTTGTTGATACGATTTTTCCTTTCAACACTTTGAATATATTATGCCATTCCCTCTGGCTTGCAAAATTCCTGCTGAAAAGTCAGCTGATAACCTTATAGGTTTTTCCTTGTAGGTAACTTTTTGCTTCTCCCTTGCTGCTTTTAAAAGTCTCTATGTTGAACGTTTGGCATTTTAATTATTATGTGTGATGGTGTGGATCTTTTTGGGTTCACCTTGTTTGGACTTCTGTGCTTCCTCAGTCTGGATATCTATTTCTTTCCTTAGGTTAGTGGAGTTTTCAGCTATTATCTCTTCAAATAAGTTTTCTATCACTTTCTCTCTTCTCCTTCTGGGATCTCTATAACGCAAATGTTTGTTTGCTTGATTTTGTCTAAAAAATCTGTTAACCTATCCTCATTAAAAAAATTTATTTTCTCTTTTTGCTGTTCAACTTGGGTGGTTTCCATTACCCTATCTTCCAGATTGCTGATATGTTCTTCTGCATCCACGAATCTACTGCTGATTCCCTCTAGTGTTTTGTTTTTTTATTTCTAGTGCATTTATCAACTCTAATTGATTCTTTTTAAATATTTTCTATCTCTTTATTGAAGGTCTCACTGAGTTCTTCCACTCTTCTCTACAGTTCAGTGAGTATCTTTATGAGCATTATTTTAATTTTTTTTTTATTTTAGAGAGACAGAGAGCATGAGTGGAGGAGAGAGGCAGAGGGAGAGAGATAACCTTAAGTAGGCTCCATGCTCAGCGTGGAGCCCAATGCAGGGATTCTGGGATCATGACCTGAGCCAAAATCAAGAGTTGGATGTTCAAGCAACTGACCACTCAGGCACCCCTAATTCTTTATCAGGTATATTGCTTATTTCTGTTCCATTTAGTTCTTTTTCTGAGGTTTTGTGTTGTTTTCTTTGAGGCATATTCCTTTGTCTCCTCATTTTGCTTGACTTTCTGTGTTTCTTTCTATGGATTAGATGAAACAGCTGCTTCTCCTTAACTTGAAGGAATGATCTTGTGTATGATTCTCCCCTATGTAGACTGTGTGTGGTTGATGACTTTTGTTCCCTGGCTGGAAATGTGGCTGGTGTGATCTGGGGGTCCTGGGACATTCCATAAAGTGGGCACCCATGTCTGTATCTCCCTTGCTGTTCTCTTTTGCCATTCTCTCTATCTTATGTTGTGCAGAAGCTGTTCAGTTGCCCCTCTGTTGTTCTTCAGGAGGCGTTATTCTATAAATAGGTGTAATTTGGTGTGTTCCATGGGGGAGGAGAGTTTAGGGTCTTCCTAAATCACAATCTTGGACCAGAGCCATCTTTACTACATTTTTGAGGTATTTTCTAAGTAATTGCTCTGGGAGTTACAATTAACACCTGTATTTTAAACAATAGACTTTGGATTGATTCCAGCCTAATTTCAACTAGGCTGTGTACTAATATACTCCTGTTTCCCCTTCTCCTTTGTATCATTATTTTTGTACAAATTACATCTTTACCAAGTATAAAACCAAGAATTATAGACTCCACCTGAATTTATTTTTTATTATGCCACGTATGTTTTAATCTATTTTAACAAATCTCCCTTTTCTTTCTTTTCTTCTTCTTTTTTTTTTTGCCCATTACTTCATGTGGAGAATGCTGGTAGTGAGAGTGAACTTTAGCTTTCACACCATAGTTTCAGAATACTGTGATAGTATTGCATCAGAGCTGGAGGAGGGATGAACATTACACAGATATTCTGGAACTGGAGCCGGATATAATAAGTGATAAGACTTTGAGATGCCCCTCATTTTAGGGAGAGAACGAGCCTATTTTCAGTTGTTGGAACGTTAGCTGCATTATTTTAGGTGGGAACAATTTGAAACATAAACTGTAAACATGGAAAGTATGGTGTATGCAGACTTTGAGCAAAGTAATAAACTTTACTGAGTATTTATCATTGTGGGTACTATATAACATCAGAACACCCTTTGTATGCAAAAATCATTTCCCATTATGAGTCTTTAAAATTTTTTTAAATTTAAATATATATATTTTTTAATGTCTATTTATTTTTGAGGGAGAGAGAGAGAGGGTGAGAGAGAGCGCAAGTGACAGAAGGGCAGGGAAAGAGGGAGACGCAGAATCTGAAGCAGGCTCCAGGCTCTGAGCTGTCAGCATACAGCCCGATGCAGGGTTCAAACTCACGAACCATGAAATCATAACCTGGGATGAAGTCAGACGCGTAACTGACTGAGCCATCCAGGCAACCCCCTATTATGAGTCTTGATAAGAGACAGGGCCCTGGGTTTTTCTCACAATATGCTTCCGTTACATCATTGAATCTTAAGAGAAACAGATGCACAGGCAATGTTGAAAAATTATTCTCAGAACTGACAATAGCATGAAGTGACCTTTGACAGTGGTGGCACGCCATGAGTGGCATCCTTATTAGACTTCCTATGGAGTGATCTTGGATATTCAGTCAATTCTCATTATTCATGAATCATATATTTGTGAATTCACTTACTCTCTAAAATTAATATGTAGCCCTGAAATCAATACTTGCAATACTCTCATAGTTATTTGCAGACAAGTGGATGAGCACAGTGGCAAAAAATTTGGGTTGCTTAATGTACATGTGACTAGTTGAGGTCAAACAAGATGATGTTCTTACTTTTTGTTTGGATTCTCATACTGTAAATAAGTGTCCTCTTTCTGGTATATTTAGTGCCATGTTTTTCACATTTTTGTGACTTTTGTTGGTGGCTTACTGTTTAAAATGGCCTCCAAGCTTAATGCTTAAATGCTGTCTAGTGTTTCTCAGCAAAAGAAGGCTGTGATATACCTTATATAAAGGAATTACACATGTTAGGTAAGCTTCATTTGGGCATGAGTTATAGTGCTGTTGGCTGTGAGTTCAATGATAATGAATCAACAATATGTATTAAACAGGGTGTTAAACGGAAACACACATGAAGAGATTTCTTTTCGCAAGAAAAGGGATGGCAAATGAGGATATGAAAGCACATTCAACATTATTAGCTCCTCTTAAAATTCTGAAAGGATTGCATTAGAATCGTCTTCAAGTTCTTGCTCCACTTTGAAGAAACCAAAACTGTCACTCACAGATAATGCACCAACTATGATTTCTGTAGGAAAAATGAAGAGGAAGGCCAATTAGTGGGAACATACACAAAGAAAAGTCCTTGATATTAAATAAAGATTGGTGAATAAATGTACATTTATATGTTTTAACTTAAAGTAAAAGTTTTAATATATAAATATATCATGTATGTGATTCTCTGCTTTACTGACTTTTCCCATTTGCTGATTGACTACAGTTATAATTGCATCAGATAAAAGAGCTTCTATTCTACCAGATCCTTCTTTGAGAATCATGTTTTAATATGCAAGGTTTTCTTAGAGTACATAATTTATTTATTTAAACTCAAGTTAGTTAACATACAGTGTATTATTGGTTTCAGGAGTAGAACCCATTGATTTATCACTTACATACAACACCCAGTGCTCATCCCAACAAGTTTTCAATAATTCTGTACATATATACTTTATTTTCCTATAAAATTTGACATTTTATGCAGTTGCTGCCCAGAGCCTTACAGTTTTGTTTTCATAGAACACATAAGAATATTAATGATGTATTAGTCATCTTATCATATTTTTTTGATCTTTTGGAGGACTAATAAGATTTACAAATAGACAAGAACACTTGAATAGTATGGGAACTGTATGGTGATGGGCATACCAGCTCCTTTTCCTTTCATTTCCTTTACCTTTTTGGTTGCTGCTCAGCACAGACATCCTGGAATTGGCTCCTAAATGTGATCCTGTCTGCCAGCATCATTTGGGAAGAATTTCCAATTTTGCCTTCTATGGTATATTTTATTTTATAATTTGAAAATTCAGAAAAGTACAAAGAATAATATAACAAACAACCATACACCCAGGATTCTTCATTGTTAACATTTTATCACATCTACTTCAAATCTATGTTTTTAAAAGTAATAAAAGCAATTAAGCAATTAAGTTGAAGTGTGCTTTGTCCACCCATCCTCAATCCTGTTCCTCTATTCTTACCCAGATTAAAACGCTATTGTGAATTTGGTGTTCATAGTATCAAATTTAATATTATTTAATAAATAAACATTAAATTTAATAATATTTACATAAATGTATATCTCTATAGGCAGTAAAGTATGGTATTGTGCATTTTTAACTTTACAGAAAAAGCTCCAGACTATACATACATATTTAATATATATTATTGCATAATATGTTAATGATGTATATTACATTGCAACTTGCTTCTTTGCAGTCAAGTGTTGATAATACATAGATCCAGTTAATTTCTTTTGGCTGTTGTGTAGCATTTGACTGTAAGACTGTATCACATTTTATTTACCCATTTATTTATTGAAGGACATTTACACATTATCCAGTTTTACACTATTACAATGCTGTGATGGGCATCTTAGTACATTCTCCTTGTCCACATGTTGGAGAATTTCTCTAGGGAAATTAGCTAGAAGTGAAATTACTGGGTAGTATGGTAAACATACCTTGTGTATCATTAAATAGTGTCAAAATTCTTTCCAAAGTGGTTGTCTCCATTTACACTTCCAATAGCAGAACATGAGGATTTCTGCTGTTCCACCTATTCTGTATCAGAAGAGAAACTTTTTGCCAGTGTGGTGGATATGAAATGGTTTTTCATTGTTTTATTTAATATTTTCTTGATATTTAGTGAGGTTGAGTGTCTTTTCATTTTATTTTCCTTTTCTGTAATAGACTTTTAATATACTGTTTCTTTATCTGTTGAGTTTTGTTCATCTTTTTCTTATTGTGCTGTGGGAATTCTTTATACCAGTTTTTAATTTTTGTCTGTTATGTGTGTTGCAAATATCTTTTCCCAAACTGGCACCCATCTTTAAAAAAATTTTTTTTTACATTTATTTATTTTTGAGAGACAGAGACAGATCACAAGTGGGGGAGGGGCAGAGAGAGAAGGAGACATAGAATCCGAAGCAGGCTCCAGGCTCTAAGCTGTCAGCCCAGAGCCCGACGTGGGGCTCGAACCCACGAACTTCGAGATCATGACCTGAGCCGAAGTCGGACGCTTAACCAACTGAGCCACCCAGGCGCCCCAAACTGGCACCCATCTTAATATTTTATTTATATGCTATTATGTTATAGAAGGTTTAATTTTAATAAAGTAAAAATAATTCTTTTTGTCTATGGTTTGGGCTTTTTATAACTTGGTTAAGGAAAACTTTCCTACTCCAAGGTCATATTATATTTTCAGATATTTTCTTCTAATAGGTTTAAATGTTTGCTTTTCATATTTAGAGTTTTGTCCATCTAGAATTATTCTCTGTGTAAGACACAAAGTAGTGATCAAATTTTATTTTTTCCATGTAAAAATATGTTGTTTCAATATCATTTATTGGCTATTCTTTCCTTTCCCCAGTGTTTGAAATGCCACTTTTATAATATTCTAAGTTCCATGGACTTATTTCTGGGTTTTCTATTCTCTTCCAGTAATCCATTTGTCTATTTCTGCACCAGAATCACATTGTTCTAATCACTATAACTGTAAAAAAATGTTGATATCTGGTAAAACAAGTCAATTTTTCTCCTCATTACTTTTCATAACTCAATAATTATTCTTCAACAAGTCTATTCCATATGAATTTTAGAATCAGTTTGAAAAATTCCATAAAAATCCTATTTGATTAGAATTTAACTTAATTTAGAGATTAATTAGGGAAAGTTCATAGCTTTATGATACGAGTCTTACCACACACGAGTCTTTGTGATAGTTCTCCACTTATTCAAGTAGGTTCTTTTTGATGGCCTATGTTTCATATATTTCTCAAATATATTTACCACAATTTTTGTTATATTTATTCTTAAGTGAGTAGGTACGATTCTAAGATGGCCCCCAAGATTTCCACCTCCTGGTATGCATATCCTGTATAATCACCTTCCCTTGCACGTGGATATGAGTATGATAAGATAGTTGCTCCCTTGATTAGATGACATTATGTGACAAAAGTGATGGAATAGTCACTCCTATGATTACATTACATTATGTAAGACTCCATTATAGCGGACTGAAATGAGATTCTCCTGCTGGCTTTGAAGAAAGAAGCAAGCTGCTATGCTATAAAAAGGAGGCATCAGAACTAGTACCTGAGGATGGCTTTTAGGAAATGAGAGCAAGGCCTCAGGTGACAGCAAGAAATTAGAGCCCTCAGCTCTACAATAGCAAGGAACTGAATTCTGCTAATAACCATATAAGCTTAGAAAAGGACCCTGAGCCCGCGATGAGACCATAGACTCTGCCAACACCTTGACTCCATTCTGATGAGACCCTGAACATAGGATCCATCTCAGCTGTGCCCAGACTCCTGATCCACAGAAACTGTGAGAAAATAAGTGGGTGCTGTTTTAAGCCTCTAAGTTTAACTTATTATGTGGCATTAAAAAACATATACATCAGGTATATCATTTTATCCCCCCCTTATTACTGTGAATGGGTTTGTTTCCTTGTCACTGTGAATGAGTTCTTTTTAAAATTTCATTTTAGAATAGTTATTACTGGTTATAGGGGTGCTATTTTTTTTTAAGTAGGCTTCACATCCAGTGCAGAGCCCAACATGGGGCTTGAACTCATGACCCTGAGATTAAGATTTGAGCTGAGATTAAGAGTCTTATGCTTAACTGACTGAACCACTTAGGCAAGGGGTGCTATTTTATTTTTACATTTGTTTATTTATGTTTGAGAGACAGAGAGAGACAGAGCACAAGCGGGGGATGGGCAGAGAGAGGAGACACAGACTCCGAAGCAGGCTCCAGGATCCAAGCTGTCAGCGCAGAGCCCCACGTGGGGCTTGAACCCACAAACCACGAGATCGTGACTTGAGCCGAAGTCGTACGCTCGACCGACTGAGCCACCCAGGCGCCCCAAGGGGTGCTATTTTTATATGTTGATCTTTATCCAGAAATCCTAGTGAAATTTCTTATTAGATCTAATGATGTGTAGATTTTCTTGGATTTTCTATGTGGACAACCATATTGAATAATAATGACAATTTTGTCTTTTATTTTCTGAGTCTTATACTCATATTCTTATACTCTTAAAGTCGTATACTCCTATAGTCTTATACTCCATTTTTGCATAGGTCAAGACCTTTAGTACAATATTGCGACAGAAGAAGATATAAGAAATCTTACCTTGTTATTGACTTTAATGGAATGGTTCTATTAATTCTCTACTAATTTGATGTTTACCATATGTTTTTTATAGACATTATTCATCAAGTTAAAGACCTTTTTGTTTTGTGTTTTGCTTATTTTTTTTTTATCCACTGTGATAATCTTTATCTCCTAACTGGAGCATTTAAATCTATTTTCCTTTAAAATGGTTACTGATATATTAGGGTTTAAATCTTCCATCTTATTTTGTCCATTCTCTTCAGATACCGATTCTGTTTCTTTTTCTCTCACATCTTGCTTTTTAATCCATTTTTATTGAATATTTTTATCATGCCATTTATTTCCTCTCTACTGGTTTGGAAGTTATATCCTTGATTTCTATTATTTTACTGGTTACCCTGCCTCTGATCAAAGTCTAAAGTTCATTAACACTTTACCCTCATCCTAGATAACTTGCTTTGTTCCCTCCCAACCTAGATGGTATTGTCTGGTATTTATTTATTTATTTATTTATTTATTTATTTATTTATTTATTTATTATTGTGGCCAGATTATGAGAGTGACAATGGCAAAGGAAACTTCCTTCCAAGAGCTTTTCAGAAAAGATGAAGGAAAGCTGATGGAATTGGAAGGTACCCAGGCAAACTGAAGCACACTTCTATGGAATTGAGGTCCCAGGTGCTTCCTGAAGATTCCAGAATTGCAGATCTTTAAGGCCTATTGTATGGGGTGTGCTTTGCAAGAGGTAAATGTTATCTAGAAGCAGATTCTAGCTCAATTGAAGGCAAAACTGGGGATGAAGAGGAGCAAATGTATTATCGGGTACTTTATTTAATCCTTCTAGACATTATTATTACTGCCTAATGTGGCCAATGTTTACTTACATTTGCCCACATATTTACCACTTTCTTTGTTTTTTATTCCTTCTTGCATTTCAGACCTTCCATTTGGGATCACTTTCTTTCTTCCAGAAGTGCATCCTATAGGATCTTCCTTAGTCAGAGTATGATGGTGATAAACTTTCTAAGTTTATTGTTTCTAAGAACATGTCCTTGTTTGCCTTTGTTCTTTTTTTTATTATGAAATTTATTGTCAAACTGGTTTCCATACAACACCCATTGCCCATCCCAACAGGTGCTCTCCTCAATACCCATCACCCACCCTCCCCTCCTTCCCACCCCCCATAAACCCTCAGTTTGTTCTCAGTTTTTAAAAGTTTCTTATGTTTTGGCTCCCTCCCTCTCTAACCAGTTTTTTTCTTCCCCTCCCCCATGGTCTTCTGTTAAGTTTCTAAGGATCCACGTAGGAGTGAAAACATATGGAATCTGTCCTTCTCTGTATGACTTATTTCACTTAGCATAACACTCTCCAGTTCCATCCATGTTGCTACAAAAGGCCATATTTCACTCTTTCTCATTGCCACGTAGTATTCCATTGAGCATATAAACCACAATTTCTTTATCCATTCATCAGTTGATGGAATTTAGGCTCTTTCCATAATTTGGCTATTATTGAAAGTGCTGCTATAAACATTGGGGTACAAGTGCTCCTATGCATCAGTACTCCTGTATCCCTTGGGTAAATTCCTAGCAGTGCTACTGCTGGGTCATAGGGTAGGTCTATTGTTAATTTTTTGAGGAACCTCCACACTGTTTTCCACAACAGCTGCACCAGTTTGCATTCCCACCAACAGTGCAAGAGGGTTCCCGATTCTCCACATCCTCTCCACCATCTATAGTCTCCTGTTTTGTTCATTTTAGCAACTCTGACTGGCATGAGGTGGTATCTGAGTGTGGTTTTGATTTGTATTTCCCTGATGAGGAGCGACGTTGAGCATATTTTCATGTGCCTGTTGGCCATCTGGATGTCTTCTTTAGAGAAGTGTCTATTCATGTTTTCTGCCCATTTCTTCACTGGATTATTTGTTTTTCGGGTGTGGAGTTTGATGAGCTCTTTATAGGTTTTGGATACTAGCCCTTTGTCCGATATGTCATTTGCAAATATCTTTTCCCATTCCGTTGGTTGCCTTTTAATTTTGTTGGTTGTTTCTTTTGCTGTGCATAAGCTTTTTATCTGGATGAGGTCCCAATAGTTCATTTGTGCTTTTAATTCCCTTGCCTTTGGGGATGTGCTGAGTAAGAGATTGCTACGGCTGAGGTCAGAGAGGTCTTTTCCTGCTTTCTCCTCTAGGGTTTTGATGGTTTCCTGTCTCACATTCAGGTCCTTTATCCATTTTGAGTTTATTTTTGTGAATGGTGTGAGAAAGTGGTCTAGTTTCAACCTTCTGCATGTTGCTGTCCAGTTCTCCCAGCACCATTTGTTAAAGAGACTGTCTTTTTTTCCATTGGATATTCTTTCCTGCTTTGTCAAAGATTAGCTGGCCACACTTTTGTGGGTCTAGTTCTGGGGTTTCTATTCTATTCCATTGGTCTATGTGTCTGTTTTTGTGCCAATACCATGCTGTCTTGATGATTACAGCTTTGTAGTAGAGGCTAGTCTGGGATTGTGTTGCCTCCCGCTTTGGTCTTCTTCAAAATTACTTTGGCTATTCAGGGCCTTTTGTGGTTCCATATGAATTTTAGGATTGCTTGTTCTAGCTTCGAGAAGAATGCTGGTACAATTTTGATTGGGATTGCATTGAATGTGTAGATAGCTTTGGGTAGTATTGACATTTTGACAATATTTATTATTCCAATCCGTGAGCAGGGAATGCCTTTTCCATTTCTTTATATCTTCTTCGATTACCTTCATAAGCTTTCTATAGTTTTCAGCATACAGATCTTTTACATCTTTGTTCAGGTTTATTCCTAGGTATTTTATGCTTCTTGGTGCAATTGTGAATGTGATCAGTTTCTTAATTTGTCTTTCTGTTGCTTCATTATTAGTGTCTAAGAATGCAACTGATTTCTGTACATTTTGTATCCTGCGACTTTGCTGAATTCATGTATCAGTTCTAGCACACATTTGGTGGAGTCTATCGGATTTTCCATGTATAATATCGTGTCATCTGCAAAAAGTGAAAGCTTGACTTCATCTTTGCCAATTTTGATGCCTTTGATTTCCTTTTGTTGTCTGATTGCTGATGCTAGAACTTCCAACACTATGTTAAACAACAGCGGTGAGAGTGGACATTCCTGTCATGTTCCTGATGTCAGGGAGAAAGCTCTCAGTTTTTCCCCGTTGAGGATGATGTTAGCTGTGGGCTTTTCATAAATGGCTTTTATGATCTTTAAGTATGTTCCTTCTGTCCCGACTTTCTCTAGGGTTTTTATTGAGAAAGGATGCGGAATTTTGTCAAATGCTTTTTCTGCATCGATTGACAGGATCATATGGTTCTTATCTTTTCTTTTATTAATTTGATGTATCACGTTGATTGACTTGTGAATGTTGAACCAGCCCTGCATCCCAGGAATGAATCCCACTTGATCATGGTGAATAATTCTTTCTTCCTGTTTGAGTTTTGGAAGTGTGTGGGTGTTAGGAATTTGCCCATTTCTTCCAGGTTGTCCAGTTTGTTGGCATATTCATTGTATGCCCTGATAATTGCTTGTATCTCTGAGGGATTGGTTGTAATAATTACATTTTCATTCATGATTTTATCTATTTGTGTCCTCTCCCTTTTCTTTTTGAGAAGCCTGGCTAAAGGTTTATCAATTTTGTTTATTTTTTTCAAAAAACCAACTCTTGGTTTCATTGATTTGCTCTACAGTTTTTTTAGAGTCTATATTGTTTATTTCTGCTCTGATCTTTATTATTTCTCTTCTTCTACTGGATTTGGGGTCTTTGCTGTTCTGCTTCTATTTCCTTTATTTATGCTGTTAGCTTTTGTATTTGGTATTTTTCTTGTTTCTTGAGATAAGCCTGGATTGTAATGTATTTTCCTCTCAGGACTGCCTTCACTGCATCCCAAAGCGTTTGGATTGTTGTATTTTCATTTTCATTTGTTTCCATATATTCTTTAATTTCTTCTCAAATTGTCTGGTTGACGCATTCATTCTTTAGTAAGGTGTTCTTTAACCTCCATGCTTTTGTTTTCAGTTTTCCAGACTTTTACTTGTGGTTGATTTCAAGCATCATCGCATTGTGGTCTGAAAGTATGCATGGTATGATCTCAATTCTTGTATACTTATGAAGGGCTGTCTTGTGACCCAGTATGTGATCTATCTTGGAGAAGGTTCCATGTGCACTCGAGAGGAAAGTATTTTCTCTTTCTTTGGGATGCAGAGTTCTAAATATATCTGTCAAGTCCATCTGAGGCAGTGTATCATTCAGAGCCCTTGTATCTTTATTGATCCCGTGTCTAGATGATCTATCCAATGTTGTAAGTGGAGTATTAAAGTCCCCTGCAATACCACATTCTTATCAATAAGGTTGCTTATGTTTGTTATTGTTTTATATATTTGGGGGCTCCCATATTCGGCACATAGACATTTATAATTGTTAGCTCCTCCTGATGGATAGACTCTGTAATGATTATATAATGCCCTTCTTCATCTCTTGTTACAGCCTTTAATTTGAAGTCTAGTTTGTCTGATATAAGTATGGCTACTCCAGCTTTCTTTTGATTTCCCATTGCATGATAGATAGTTCTCCATCCCCTCCCTTTCAATCTGAAGGTGTCCTCAGGTCTAAAATGAGTCTCTTGTAGACAGCAAATAGATGGGTCTTGTTTTTTATCCATTCTGATACCTATGTCTTTTGGTTGGAGCATTTAGTCCATTTACATTCAGTGCTATTATTGAAAGGCATGTATTTAGAGTCATTGTGATGTCTGTAGGTTTCATGTTTGTAGTGATGTGTCTGGCACTTTGTGGTCCTTGCAACATTTCACTCACAGAGTCCCCCTGAGGATCTCTTGTAGGGCTGGTTTAGTGGTGATGAATTCCTTCAGTTTTTGTTTCTTTGGGAAGACCTTTATCTCTCCTTCTATTCTGAATGACAGACTTGCTGGATAAAGGATTATTGGCTGCATATTTTTTCTGTTTGTCACATTGAGGATTTCCTGCGGTTCCTTTCTGGCCTGCCAAGTTTCAGTAAATAGATCTGCCACCAGTCTTATGGGTCTCCCCTTATAAGTTAGAGCGTGTTTATCCCTAGTTGCTTTCAGAATTATCTCTTTATCCTTGTATTTTGCCATTTTCACTATGGTATGTCATGTAGAAGATCGATTCAAGTCATGTCTGAAGGGAGTTCTCTGTGCCTCTTGGATTTCAATGCCTTTTTCCTTCCCCAGTTCAGGGAAGTTCTCAGCTATGATTTCTTCCAGTACACTTTCAGCACCTTTCCCTCTCTCTTCCTCCTCTGGAATCCCAATTATGCGTACATTATTTCGTTTACTTATGTCACTTAGTTCTCTAAGTCTCTCCTCATGCTCCTGGATTGTTTTATCTCTCTTTTTCTCAGCTTCTTCTTTTTCCATAACTTTATCTTCTAATTCACCTATTCTCTCCTCTGCCTCTTCAGTCCGAGCTGTGGTCACCTCCATTTTATTTTGCAGCTCATTTATAGCACTTTTTTTTAGCTCCTCCTGACTGTTTCTTAGTCCCTTGATATCTGTAGTAATAGATTCTCTGCTGTTCTCTATACTTTTTTCAAGCCCAGTGATTAATTTCATGATTATTATTTTAAATTCATTTTCTGCTATATTGCTTAAATCGTTTTTGATTAGATCATTAGCTGTCGCTACTTCCTGGAGTTTCTTTTGAGGAGAATTCCTCCGTTTCTTCATTTTGGATACTCCCTGGAGTGGCGCAGAACTGCAGGGCTCTTCCTCTGTGCTGTCTGGAGTAACTTGCCTTGGTGCGTGGGGCCACAGTCTGACTTGATGTTTGCCCCCAGCCCACCGCTGGGGCCACAGTCAAACTGGTGTGTACGTTATCTTCCCCTCTCCCAGGGTCAGGACTCACTGTGTAGTGGTGTGGCCTTTGTCTGAGCTAGTTGCACACTGCCGGTCTTGTGGTACTGCTTCCATGGGATCTGGCGTATTAGCTGGGGTGGATCCGCAAGGTGCACAGGGGCGGGAGGGGTAGGCTCAGCTGGTTTTGCCTTTAGTAGTCCACTTCGGGAGAGGCCCTGCAGCACTGGGAGGGAGGCAGACCCGTTGGAGGGATGGATCTGCAGAAGCACAGCGTTGTGTGTTTGCGTGGTGCAAGCAAGTTCTGTGAGGGGAACTGGCTCTTTGGGATTTTGGCCAGGGAATGGGAGAGGGAGAAGGCGCTTCCCAGTGCCTTTGTTCCCTGCCAAGCTGAGCTCTGTCCTCTGGGGCTCAACAACTCTCCCTCCCGCTCTCTGAGCAGAGCTGTTGACTTATAACATTCCAGATGTTAAGTCCCTCTGCCTGTCAGAACACACTCTGTCCGGCCCCTCTGCTTTTGCAAGCCATACTCGGGGGCTCTGCCTTGCCAGACTGGCTGCCCCTCCACTGCCCCAGCTTCCTCCCACCAGTCCGTGTAGCGCACACCGCCTCTCCACCCTTCCTACCCTCCTCTGAGGACCTCTTGTCTTTGCTTGGCTCCGGAGAGTCCATTCTGCTAGTCCTCTGCTGGTTATCGGGGTAAATTAGGCAGATGTGGGTGGAATCTAAGCGATCAGCAGGACGCAGTGAGCCCAGGATCCTCCTACACCACCATCTTCCTGATTTCCGGGCATTTGACTCTTGTTTGCCTTTGTTCTTGAATGAGAGGGAGTTCAGCATATAATTATAGGTTGAGAAACTTATATGGCTTTCTCTACATCTCTTGGGGTTGAGGAAAGAAGTTTAGTTTTGGTTTGCTCTTATTCTGACAGTGCATATTTTTGGTCTTCAATTAATGTGGGGAGGGTATACACACACACACACACACACACCACAACTTCTTCATCAGTTCATAATTTGATGGACATTTGAGCTCTTTCCATAAATTGGCTATTGTTGATAATACTGCTATACATCTGAGCACATGTATCCCTTTGAATCAGTGTTTTTGTATCCTTTAGGTAAATGCCCTGAGGGCAATTGCTGAATCGTAAGGTAGTTCTAATTTTATTTTTTTGAGGAACCTCCATACTATTATCCAGAGTGGTTACATCAGCTGGCATTCCCACTAGCAGTGTCAGAGAATCCTCCTTTCTCCCCATCCTCACCAAAACCTGTTGTTTCTTGTGTTGATGATTTTAGCCATTCTGACAGGTGAGGCAATATCTCATTGTAGTTTTGATTTACATTTCCCAGATGACCCCTGATGTTGGGCATCATTTTATGTGTCTGTTAGTCACCTGGATGTCTTCTGTGGAAAAATGCCTGTTCATGCCTTCTGTGCATTTTTTTAAATGGATTATTTGTTTTCTGGGTGTTGAGTTTGATAAGTTCTATATAGATTTTGGATATGAACCCTTTATCAGATATGTCATTTGGAAATATCATCTCCCATTCTGTAGGGTGCCTTTTAGTTTTGTTGATTGTCTCCTTCACTTTACAGAAGCTTTTTATCTTGATGAAATCCGAATAGTTTATTTTTGCTTTTATTTCCCTTGCCCCAGGAAATACATCAAGTAAGAAGTTGCTGTGGCTGTTGTCAAAGAGGTTACTGCCTGTGTTCTCCTCTAGGATTTTGATAGTTTTATGTCTCACATGTAGGTCTTTCATCGATTTCGAATTTATTATTGTGTATGGTATAAATGGTTGAGTTTTTAAAAATACAATTTATTGTCAAATTGGTTTCCATACAACACACAGTGCTCATCCCAGCAAGTGCCCTCCTCAATGCCCATCACCCACTTTCCCCTCTCCCCCACTCCTCATCAACCCTCAGTTTGTTCTCAGTATTTAAGAGTCTCTTATGTGTTTCATTCTTTTGCATATTGCTGTCCAGTTTTCCCAACACCATTTGTTGAAGAGACTGTCTTTTTTCCATTGGATATTCTTTCTGGCTTTGTCAAAGATAAGTTGACCATGTAGTTGTGGGCACATTTCTGCATTTTATATTCTGTTACATTGATCTATATGTATTTTTTGTGCCAGTTCCATACTGACTTGATGACTACAGCTTTGTAATATAACTTGAAGTCCAGAATTGTAATGCCTCCAGCTTTGCTTTTTTTTTTCTTTCAAGATTTATTTGGCTAGTTGGGGTCTTTTGTTTTTCCATACAAATTTTAGGATTGTTTGTTCTAGCTCTGTGAAAACTGCTGGTGGTATTTTGATAGGGCTTGCATTAAATGTGTAGATTGCTTTGGGTAATATAGACATTTTAACAATATTTTTTCTTCCAGTTCATGGGCATGGAATGTTTTTCCATTTCTTTGTGTCATCTTCAATTTTTTTTCATCAGTATTTTTAGTTTTTGGAGTATAGATCTTTGGCCGCATTGGTTAGGTTTATTCCCAGGTATCTTATGGTTTTTGGTACAATTGTAAATGGGATCAATTCCTTGATTTCTCTTTCTGCTGTTTCTTTATTAGTGTATAGAAATGCAACAGATCTCTGTATTTTGATTTTTTATCCTGCAACTTTGCTGAATTTGTGTATCTGTTCTAGCAATTTTTTGCTTTCAGGTTTTCTACAAAAGTATGATGTCATCTGCAAATAGTGAAAGTTTGACCTCTTCCTTGCTGATTTGGATGCCTTTTATTTCTTTTCGCTGTCTGATTGCTGAGGCTAGGACTTCCAAGTGTGTTAAATAACTGTGGTGAAAGTGGACATCGCTGTCTTGTTCTTGACCATAGAGGAAAAGCTGTAAGTTTTTCCCCATTGAAGATATTACCTGTGGATCTTTCATATATGGCCTTATGATGTTGAGGTATGTTCCCTTTATCCCTACTTTGTTGAGGGTTGTTATTAAGAATGGATGCTGTGATTTGTCAAATGTTTTTTCTGAACGTATTGAGAGGATCATATGGTTATTTTCCTTTCTTTTATTAATGTGGTGTATCACATTGATTGATTTGTGAACATTTGAACCACGCTTGTAGCCCAGGAATAAATCCCAGTTGATTGTAGTGAATGATTCTTTTAATGTGCCATTAGATTCAATTTGCTAGTATCTTGTTGAGAAATTTTGCATCCATGTTTATCAAGGATATTGGCCTGTAATTCTCTTTTTTAGTTGGGTCTTTCTCTGGTTTAAGAATCAAGGTAATGCTGGTCTTGTAGAATGTATTTGGAAATTTTCCTCCATTTCTATTTTTTGGAACAGTGTGGGAAGAATTAAGTTTTCTTTAAATGTTTGGTAGAATTCCCCTGGGAAGCCATCTGGCTCTGGACTTTTGTTTGTCAGGAGATGTTTGATTACTCATTCAAATATTTTGCTGGTTTTTGTCCTGCACAAGTTTTATTATTCTTCCTGTTTCGGTTTGGGTAGTTCATATGTTTCTAGGAATTTATACATTTTTTTAAGATTGCCCAATTTTTGGCATATACTTTTTCATAATATTCTCTTATAATTGTTTTTATTTCTGTGGTGTTGGTTGTGATGTCTTCTCTCTCACTCGTGATTTTATTTGAGTCCTTTCTCTTTTTGTTAAGTCTGGCTAGGGGGTTATCAATTTTATTTATGTTTTCAAAAAGACACCTCCTGGTTTTATTGATTTATTCTACTGTGTTTTTTTCTATATCATTTATTTCTGCTCTTATCTTTATTAAAAAAATTTTTTAAAGAGAGAGAAAGAGTGCAAGCAGGGGAGTGGGACAGAGGGTGAGTGAGAAAGAATCTTTAAGCAGGTCCACACTCAGTGTGGAGCCCAATGCAGGGCTCAGTCCTCTGACCCTGGGATCATGACCTCAGTCGAAATCAAGAGTTGAGACACTGAACCGACTGAGCCATTCAGGTACCCCATGTTCTAATTTTTTTATGTCCCTTTTCTGATGGCTTTAACCTTAATTTGTTTTCCTTTTTCTAACTCCTTCAGGTGTAAGTTTAGGTTTCATATTTGAGATTTTTCTTGGTTTTTGAGTTAGGCCTTTATTGCTATATACTTCCCTCTTATGACTGCTTTTGCTGCATCTCAAAGATTTTGGAGCATTATGTTTTCATTATCATTTGTTTCCATGTATTTTTAAAAATTTCTTCTTTAATTTCCCAATTGACCCATTTATTCTTTATTAGGATGTTCTTTAACCTCTATGTATGTCTGGTCTTTCCAATTTTTTTTCTTGAGGTTGACTTCAAGTTTCATAGCATTGAGGTCTGAATATATGCATGGTATGATCTCAGTCTTTTTGAACTTGTTGAGGCCTGATTTGTGACCAACTATGTGATCTTTTCTGGAGAATGTCCCATGTGCCCTTGAAAAAATGTGTATTCTCATCTTTTAGGATGAAATGTTCTGAATATATCTGTCAAGTCTATCTGATCCAGTGTGTCATTCAATCTGGTCCAGTGTGTCATTCAAAAACAGTGTTTCCTTGCTGATTTTCTGCTTAAATGATCTGTACATTGATGTAAATGTGGTATTAAGTCCCCTCTTTATTATCCATGAGTTCCTTTATGGTTCTTATTAATTGTTTTATATGTTTGGGTTCTCCCATAGATAGATAGATCTTCTTGTTGGATAGGTCCCTTTATTATGATATAATGCCCTTCTTCATATTTTGTTACAGTCTTTGGTTTAAAATCTAGGTTGTCTGTGAAGAGTGAAAGTTTGACCTCCTGGAGAACAAACTGAGGGTTACTTGAGGGGTTGTGGGAGGGGGATGGGCTAAATGGGTAAGGGGCACTAAGGAATCTACTCCTGAAATCATTGTTGCACTATATGCTAACTAATTTGGATGTAAATTTTTAAAAATAAAAAAATAAAATAAAATAAATAAAGTACTTTCTGTAATTGGCAAAAAAATAAAAGAAATAAAATCTAGGTTGTCTGACAGAAGTATCACTGCTCCAGCTTTTTTTTTTTTTTTGACGTCCGTTTTCATGATAAATTGTTCTCCCTCCCCTTGTTTTCAATATGCAAGTGTCTTTAGGTCAAAAATGAGTGTTTTGTAGGTAGCGTATAGCTAGGTCTTTTTTAAAATCCATTCTGATACCCTATGTCTTTTGATTGGAACATTTAGTCCATTTACATTCAGAGTAATTATTGACAGATACGTATTTAGTGCCATTTTGTTACTTGTTTTGTCATTGTTTCTGGAGATTTCCTCTGTTCCTTTCTAGTTTGTGTCACTTTTGATCTTTCTTTCCCACTCAAAGAGTCCCCTTAAATATTTCTTGCAAGACTTGTTCAGTTATCATGAACTCCTTTACTTTTTGTTTATCTCTCCTTCTATTCTGAATGATAGTCTTGCAGGCTAGAGTATTCTTGGCTGCATATTTTTTCCATTCAACACGTTGAATCTATCATGCCTCTCCCTTCTGGCTTGCCACATTTCTATGGAGGGATCTGCTGCTAACCCTGTCTTCTCTTGTAAGTTAGGGACTTTTTTTATCTTGCTGCTTATAGGATTTTTTTTCTTTATCTCTATGTTTTGCAAATTTAACCACAATATGTCTTGTTGTTGGTCTGCTTTTGTAGATTTTGATGGAGATTCTCTAGGGCTCCTGGATTTGGACGTCTGTTTCCTTCCCCAGATTAGGGAAGTTTTCAACTATAATTTGCTCAAATAAACCTTCTGCCCCCCTTTCCCTCTCTTCTTCTTCTGGGACTCCTATGATTGAGTGTCATGTTTGATGTAGTCACTGAGTTCCTTAAATCTATTCTTGTGATCTATAATTCTTCTTTCTTTTCTGCAGCTTCATATTTTCCATTATTCTATCTTCTATATCACTCATTCACTCTTCTGCACCTTCCATCCTTGTGGTCATTAATATATCCAGTCTGTTTCAAATCTCAGTTATTGCATTTTTGAATTCTTACTCATTTTTTAAACTCCTTTTCTGTGCTATAAAGGTGTCTCTGATGTCTTCCATGCTTTTCTCAAGCCCAGTGAGAATTTTTTTATAATTGTTGCTTTGAATTCTCCATTAGTCATATTACCTATATCTTTATTTGGGTCTGGCCATGACCTTTTCTTTTTCTTCCATGTCTTTTTCTCTGTGTTAGAAAAGTCTGTTGGGACACCTGGGTGGTTCAATTGGTTAAGCGTCTCTTTTTTAAAAAAAATTTTTTTTAATGTTTATTTATTTTTGAGACAGAGAGACAGAGCATGAATAGGGGAGGGGCAGAGAGAGACACACACAGAATCTGAAACAGGCTCCAGGCTCTGAGCTATCAGCACAGAGCCCAGCGCGGGGCTAGAATTCATGGACTGCGAGATCATGACCTGAGCCGAAGTCAGACGCTTAACCGACTGAGCCACCCAGGCGCCCCTAGCGTCTGACTCTTGATTTCAGCTCAGGTCGTGATCTCACAGTTCGTGGATTCAAGCCCCATGTTGGGCTCTGCACTGACAATGTGGAACCTGCTTGGGATTCTCTGTCTCCCTCTCTCTCTGCCCCCTCCTGATCATGTTCTCTCTTTCAAAATAAATCAATTTTTTAAAAAAAGGAAAAAAAAAAAGAAATGTCTATGTTTCCTGCTCTTTAGAGTAATGGTTTATGAAGAAGAGGTTGGATTGTCCAGGGCCTAGCACTTCAGGGAAGGTCTCTGATGTGTGCTGCGTGCACTCTGCTGTTGTGTTTTGGCTGCTCTATCCTTTCAGGCAAGTCACCTGCAGAGGCTTTCTTTGCTTGTGGTGGGAAGTGTTTGGTCCTTGGACAAAGTGTGGTGAGTTTTAAATAGGTGTGCTCTGGTCCGCTTGTTAAGACCAGATGCTACTTCCACTATAACTGAAGCCTTGTGGAACTCTCTGGTGGGTAGATGTGGTTTGTATGTGGATTTCTGCTGGCCTTCTGGAGAAGGGGCCTGTTTCACTGGGCTTTACACACACTTGCTCAATAAAAGCAGTACTAGCAGAGTATGGGGGAGGGTTGGTCGTTACTGTTGGTGCTGTGTTGTTTACTGAAGTTGGTTTATGCTAAGGGGCAGGGGAGAGAAATGGCACCAGCCAGCTACTTTGTTCCTGGAGAGGGGTCTCTGTGCTTGCTGCTTTCTCAGGGAAGTACTCCCAAAAAAGTGAATAATTTCCCTTTGTGTGTCCCAGGCATTTTTCAGATTGTTATTTTCATGCTGTCTCTCCAGGTTGCTTGCCTGACTGGGGCAGTGTGGTGCACTTTGACCTTTATCTCAGGCAAGTCTTTTGACTTTTAAAACTTTTAAAACTCCAAACATTGGGGTGCCTTGGTGGCTCAGGCGGTTAAGCACCCAACTCTTGATTTTGGCTCAGGTAATTATCTCATGGTTCATGGCATCGAGCCTCACGTTGGGCTCTGTGCTGGCAAAGTGAAACCTCCTTGGGATTCTCTCTCTCTCTCTCTCTCTTTCTCTGCCACTCCCCTGCTTGCTCAGACATGTGCAAGTGCACTCTGTCTCAAAATATACAAATAAACTTAAAAAAAACCCTTAAACTTTAGGAATATGCTGTGATGGTGGCCTCTGCTGGTCTCCTGGGGGAGGGTCTTGCCATATTAGGATGCAAGTTTTACCAAGTTGAACAGTTGTGCCAGAGCACAACTGGGATTTGGAACAAAGCAGGCTAAGCAGCCAGTGTCTGGGTTGCTGCCCTCAGCAGGTGTTTTTCCACCTATGCTGAGGGGCAGGGGAGGGCAATGGTGCCCACTGCTCTTTTGTCCCTGGAGAGGTGTCTCTGAGAATGCCACCTCTCACAGAAGGCCTCCAAGTAGAGTAAACAATCTCTTCCCATGTGCCTTAGGTCGCACAGTCTGCCCTGGGGTTGTTTGCCTGCTTTCTCTCCAAGAGTAGGGCAGCACCCTCAAGACTTTATCCTAGCCCAGCCTGCTGATCTATAAAACTCCAGTCTTTGAGCCTTACTGGTTGCAAAACCTCATGAAAATCAGTGCCTCTCATTTTCCCAGCCAATGGCTTTGGGGAAGTGCTCTCCTTGTGTATATCCCTGTGTGCTCCACTCTCTCTTGTCTTTTTCCATAACCAGGGCTTCCTCCCCTCTGCAGCCCCTGTTATCATTTCTCCCCCAAACCAATCTCCATACCTCCTAACTTGAAGGAAGAAATATCTCAAAACAATAACCTAAAGTTCCACCTGAAGTAACTAAGTAAAGAAGAGCAACCTAAACTCAAAGCAAGCAGAAAGAAGGATACAATAAAAACTACAGTGGAAATAAATGAAATTGAGACTAGAAAAACAATAGAGAAAATCAACAAAAACAAAAATTCGTTCATTGAAAAGATCCCTAACATTGATAAACCTTTAGCTAGACTGACAAAAAAAGAAAGGACTGGAATTACCAAAATTAGGAATAAAAATGGGGACATCACTAGCAGCCCTAAAGAAATAAAAATGATTATAAATAAATACTATTGACAGATGTTAACAAGTTTAATAACATATAAAATGGGCAAATTTGTAGAAAAACAAACTACTGAAACTGACTCAAGAAGAGAGAGAAAATATGAATAATCCTACAACAAGTAAAAAAATTGAATTAGTGATAAAAAAAAAAAGCTTCCCACAAAGAAAAGGCCAGCACTGGGATGACTGCATGGCTCAGTCAGTTAAGTATCTGAATTCAGCTCAGGTCATGATCTCGCGGTCCGTGAGTTTGAGCTCCACATCAGGCTCTGTGCTGACAACTCAGAGACTGGAGCGTGCTTCAGATTCTGTGTCTCCTTCTTTGCCCCTCCTCCACTCACACTCTGTTTCTCTCTGTCTCTCAAAAATGAATAAATGTTTAAAAAAATTTTTAAAAAACCCCAGCACCAAATAACATCACTGGTGAATTCTATCAACTGTTTCAAGTAGAATTAACAGAATGAAGTGACATAATATCAAAATGGTAAAACAGGTGTTTTTTGCCATCTTCTTTCAAAGAATACTGAATTTGACAATCACTTATGAATGAGAGAGCCTTTGTAGAAGTCCCTGAGTCAAGAGGAGAAGTTCCAGTGCACCAGTGGAAGAACAAAAAGTTTGATATTGGATGCATTAGAGAGAGTAATAGAAACAGTTTTACTTTACCAGCATCACCCCTTCTTCGAGGTGGCACAGCTGAGTGCCAAGAGAGATCTTGGTTGTGATTTCTCCCATAGGGAAAATGAGGGAATGTAAGTGCACATCTGGCTCCCCAGTTGTGTGGAACACTGCCAGAGATCCATTTCTTTCTTACCCCATCCAGAATACTTAGGTGCTGCAGCATGGGGTGGGGTGGGGTGGGGGCAGGTGGTGTAGAACAGCAGTCAGAACTCTCAGAAGGCATCAAAGGGACAGGTTTCCTACAAGCCATGTAGTGAACAACATCAGGAAGCCTGCCCACGAGCTTTTTAGAAATGTTTTATCTGTAGATCCCCCCAATTTGCCACAGGCACCCCCAATTTTCTGTGCACCTCACCTACACACATCTCGTACCCTATGGCCAATTCCCTGTGTTTCCAAGGGTGGCTAGGGTGAGCCATTTCAGACAGGCAGTGAACAGAAGCAGAAATCTGGCATAATTGTGGGGTTGGGAGAATACACACAAACTTTAGGCACCACCGTGGGGAGAGCATTCAGGAGGCTGTCAAGTCTCAGTTTAACTTTGCAAGATCAACAGAAGTCATACAATCATATGAAGTCCTCCACAAGAGGGAACAAGAAGTGTGGCACAGGTGTATCTATAGAAAAGGTCTGAGAAAGCCTCAGAATCCCTAAGAAGACTGATGGAAGGTATTAGTCTTTGGAAGCAAGTCAGTGGAATATAAAGGTGATGACTGCTTTACAAATACAAAGACAGCAATGCAAGACTTCAAAGAGCATGAAAAACAAGGCAAAACCAAGGAAATGGTACCATAAAAGGAACACAATAATTTTCAAGTAACCAATTGCAAAGAAATGGAGATCTGTGATTTGCCCAACAAAAAATTTAAAGTAGTTGTTTTAAGGAAGCTCAGTGATTTACAAAAAAGAAAAAATATATAAAGATAAAAATTAACCACAGAAAGACAAGTTAATGAAATGAGGAAAACAATGTATGGACAAAATGAGAAATTTAATAGACACGGAAACTATAAAAAATAACTAAAATTGTGGAGATGAAGAATACAAAGAATGAAATGAAAAAATGCAAAAGAAACATCAGCAGCAGATCAAGCAGAAGAAAGAACCAACAAAATAAAAGGCAGTTCAAATGAAATTAGAAGAGATCAAAAATAACAGAAAAAGAGTGAAGCAAAGCTATGTAAAGTATGGGAAAACAATAAAGAGAAATAATCTAGACATTATTGGAGTCCCAGAAGGAGAAATGAGGGAGAATGTGGCAGAAAAACTTATAACAAAAATAATGTCTGAGAACATCCTAATTCTGGGAAGAGATTTGGTCATCCAAATTTATGAAGCTCATAGGTCCCCAAAAATTTCAACTCAAAAGATCTTCTCTTAGAGGGTTATAATAAAACCCTCTAAAATCAGAGGAAGAGTTTGAAAAAAAAGCAAGAGAAACAAATTCCTCACATATAAGAGAGCTTACATAAGGTTATCAATGTGTTTCTCAGAAGAAAACTTGCAGGTCAGAAGAAAGAGTGATGATATATTCAAAGTACTGAAAGAAAAAAAGAAAACCTGCCAACCAAGAATACGCTCCCTGGCAAAGCTGCCTTCAGAAATGAGAGAGAAATAAAAACTTTCCCAGAAAAATAAAAGCTGAGGGAGATTATCACCACTAGATCTGCCTTTCAAGAAATGGTGAAAGGAGTCCTTCAAGTTGGAATGAAGGGATGCTAATTAGTAACATGAAAACATAGGAAAATATCAAGCGGAGTGGTAAAGGGTAGTATGGAGTCAAATTCAAAATATTCTAATACAGAAAGGTGGTGATGTGGTAATCATTTCATTCTAGTATAAAGATTAAAAACAAAAGTATTGGGGCGCCTGGGTGGCGCAGTCGGTTAAGCGTCCGACTTCAGCCAGGTCACGATCTCGCGGTCCGTGAGTTCGAGCCCCGCGTCAGGCTCTGGGCTGATGGCTCAGAGCCTGGAGCCTGTTTCCGATTCTGTGTCTCCCTCTCTCTCTGCCCCTCCCCCGTTCATGCTCTGTCTCTCTCTGTCCCAAAAATAAAATAAAAAAAAAAAACGTTGAAAAAAAAAATAAAAACAAAAGTATTAAAATAACTATATAATAATTTGTTTATGGATACAAAATACAAAGACAGGTACATTGTGGCCTCAAAAATATAAAATGTGGGAGGAGGGGTAAAAGAGTAGAGTTCTTATACATGATTGAAGTTAAACTGTTATCAGCTAAAAATAGATATTATAATTATAAGACAGTTTACATAAGCCTTATGGTAACGACAGAACAAAACCCAACAGTAGATACACAAAAACAGAAAGGAATTACAGCATACCAATATGGAAAATCATCATTTCAATAATGAAGACAGAAGAGGAAGAAAGAAACAAGAGAGCTACAAAACAGAAAGGTCTCATACAACCTAACTTTATACCTTGAGGAACCAGAAAAAGGACCAACTACTCTTTTTAAAAATTTTTTAACTTTAATTTTTTTATTATTTGTTTTTTTTAAATATAATTTATTGTCAAATTGGCTAACATACAGTGTGCAAAGTGTGCTCTTGGTTTTTGGGGTAGATTCCTTACATACACCACCCAGTGCTCATCCCAACAAGTGCCCTCCTCAGTGACTGTCACCCACTTTCCCCCTCCCCTACTCTCCCTATCAACCCTCAATTTGTTCTCTGTATTTAAGAGTCTCTTATGGTTTGCCTCCCTCCCTATTTGTAACTATTTTTTCACCTTCCCTTCTCCCATGGTCTTCTGTTAAGTTTCTCAAGTTCCACATATGAGTGAAAACGTGATATCTGTCTTTCTCTGACTGACTTATTTCACTTAGTATAATACCTTCCAGTTCCATCCATGTTGCTGCAAAACGCCATATTTCATTCTTTCTCATTGCCAAGTAGTATTCCATTGTATATATAAACCACAATTTCTTTATCCATTCATCAGTTGATGGGCATTTAGGCTCTTTCCATAATTTGGCTATTGAAAGCACTGCTATAAACATTGCGGGTACATGTGCCCCTATGATTCAGCACTCCTGTATCCTTTGGTTAAATTCCTAGTAGTGTTACTGCTGCTGGGTTGTAGGGTAGTTCTATTTTTAATTTTTTGAGGAACCTCCACACTGTTTTCCAGAGTGGCTGCACCAGTTTGCATTCCCACCAACAGTGCAAGAGGATTCCCATTTCTCCATATCCTTGCCAGCATCTGTTATTTCCTGAGTTGTTAATTCTAGCCACTCTGACTGGTGTGAGGTGCTATCTCAGTGTGGTTTTGATTTGTATTTCCCTGATGAGGAGTGATGTTGAGCATCTTTCCATGTGTCTGTGGGCCATCTGGATGTCTTCTTTGGAAAAGTGTCTATTCATGTCTTCTGCCCATTTCTTCACTGGATTATTTGTTTTTCAGGTGTTGAGTTTGGTAAGTTCTTTATACATTTTGGATACTAACCCTTTATCCAACATGTCATTTGCAAATATCTTTTCCCATTCCATCGGTTGCCTTTTGGTTTTGTTGATTGTTTCCTTTGCAGTGCAGAAGATTTTTATCTCGATGAGGTCCCAATAGTTCATTTTTGCTTTTAATTCCCTTGCCTCTGGAGATGTGTTGAGCAAGAAATTGCTGCAGCTGATGTCAAAGAGGTTGTTGCCTGTTTTCTCCTCTAGGGTTTTGATGGTTTCCTGTTGCACTTTAAGTCTTTCATCCATTTTGAGTTTATTTTTGTGTATGGTGTAAGAAAGTGGTCTAGGATCCTGGGAAGATGGCGGCGTAGGAGGACGCTGGGCTCACTGCGCCTCTGGCTGATCACTTAGATTCCACCTACACCTGCCTAAATAACCCAAAAAAAACACCAGAAGACTAGCAGAATGGAGTCTCAGGAGCCAAGCGCAGACGAGAGGCCCACGGAAGAGGGTAGGAAGGGTGCAGAGGCAGTGCTTGCTCCACAGACTGGCGGGAGGGAGACGGGGCAGAGGGCGGCCCGCCGGCCAAGCAGAGTCCCCGAGTCTGGCTTGCAAAAGTGGAGAGGCTGGACGGAGCGTGTTCCAACAGCAACTGGGACTTGACATCTGGAAGGTTATAAGCTAACAGCTCTGCTTGGAGAATGGGAGGGCTGGAGGACAATGGGAGGGAAAGTTGAGCCCCGGATGACAGAGCTCAGCTTGGCGGGGAACAAATGTGCTAGTCAGCGCCATCTCCCTCGCCCATCCCCCAGCCAAAATCCCAAAGGGAACCAGTTCCTTCCAGGGAACTTGCTTGCACTGCACAAACACCCAAAGATGTGCTTCTGCGGATCCATCCCTCTGGCGGGTCTGACTCCCTCCTGGTGCCTCAGGGCCCCTCCTGAAGCAGATCTCCAAAGGAAAAGCGAGCTGAGCCTGCCCCTCCCGCCCCTGTACACCTTGAGGATCCACCACAGCTAATACACTAGATCCCCAAACCAAAAGCTTGGCAGTGTGCAAGTAGCCCAGATGGGCCACGCCACCCCACAGTGAATCCCGCCCATAGGAGAGGGGAAGAGAAGGTACACACCAGTCTGACCGTGGCCCCAGCGGTGGGCTGGGGGCAGACATCGGGTCTGACTGCGGCCCCGCCCACCAATGCAAGTTATTCAAGACAGCACAGGGGAAGTGCCCCGCAGTCCCGCACCACTCCAGGGACTATCCAAAATGACTAAACGGAAGAATTCCCCTCAGAAAAACGTCCAGGAAATAACAACAGCTAACGAACTGATCAAAAATGATTTAAACAATATAACAGAAAGTGAATTTAGAATAATAGTCATAAAATTAATCGCTGGGCTTGAAAACAGTATAAAGGACAGCAGAGAATCTTTTGCTACAGAGATCAAGGGACTAAGGAACAGCCAGGAGGAGCTAAAAAATGCTATCAACAAGCTGCAAAATAAAATGGAGACAACACGGCTTGGATTGAAGAGGCAGAGGAGAGAATAGGTGAATTAGAAGATAAAATTATGGAAAAGAAGAAGCTGAGAAAAAGAGAGATAAAAAAATCTAGGAGTATGAGGGGAAAATTAGAGAACGAAGTGATGCACTAAAGAGAAATAATCTACGCATAATTGGTATTCCAGAGGAGGAAGAGAGAGGGAAAGGTGCTGAAGGTGTACTTGAAGAAATAATAGCTGAGAACTTCCCGGATCTGGGGAAGGAAAACGGCATTGAAATCCAAGAGGCACAGAGAACTCCCTTCAGACATAACTTGAATCCATCTTCTGCATGACATATCATAGTGAAACTGGCAAAATACAAGGATAGAGAGAAAATTCTGAAAGCAGTTAGAGATAAATGTTCTTTAACATATAAAGGGAGACCTATAAGACTCGTGACGGATCTCTCCTCTGAAACCTGGGAGGCCAGAAAGGAATGGCAGGAAATCTTCAAAGTGATGAACAGAAAAAAAATGTGCAGCCGAGAATCCTTTATCCAGCAAGTCTGTCATTTAGAATAGAAGGAGAGATAAAGGTCTTCGCAAACCAACACAAACTGAAGGAATTCATCGCCACTAAACCAGCCCTGCAAGAGATCCTAAGGGGGATCCTGTGAGACAAAGTACCAGAGACATCGCTACAAGCATGAAACCTACGGACATCACAATGACTCTAAACCCATATCTTTCAATAATAACACTGAATGTAAATGGACCAAATGCGCCAACCAAAAGACATAGAGTATCAGAATGGATAAAAAAACAAGACCCATCTATTTGCCGTCTACAAGAGACTCATTTTGGACCTGAGGACACCTTCAGATTGAGAGTGAGGAGATGGATAACTATTTATCATGCCACTAGAAGTCAAAAGAAAACTGGAGTAGCCATACTTATATCAGACAAACTAGACGTTCAATTAAAGGCTGTAACAAGAGATGAAGAAGGGCATTATATAATAATCACAGGGTCTATCCATCAGGAAGAGCTAACAATTATAAATGTCTATGCGGCGAATACCGGAGCCCCCAAATATATAAAACAATTACTCACAAACATAAGCAACCTTATTGATAAGAATGTGGTAATTGCAGGGGACTTTAAATACTCCACTTACAGAAATGGATAGATCATCTAGACACACGGTCAATAAAGAAACAAGGGCCCTGAATGATACATTGGATCAGATGGACTTGACAGATCTATTTAGAACTCTGCATCACAAAGCAACAGAATATACTTTCTTCTCGAGTGCACATGGAACATTCTCCAAGATAGATCACATACTGGGTCACAAAACAGCCCTTCATAAGTATACAAAAATTGAAATCATACCATGCATACTTTCACATCACAATGCTATGAAGCTTGAAATCAACCACAGGAAAAAGTCTGGGAAACCTCCAAAAGCATGGAGGTTAAAGAACACCTTACTGGGGCGCCTGGGTGGCTCAGTCACTTGGGCGGCCGACTTCGGCTCAGGTCATGATCTTGCGGCCGTGAGTTCGAGCCCTGCGTCGGGCTCTGTGATGACCGCTCAGAGCCTGGAGCCTGTGTCAGATTCTGTGTCTCCCTCTCTCTCTGACCCTCCCCCGTTCATGCTCTGTCTCACTCTGTCTCAAAAATAAATAAATGTTAAAAAAAAATAAAAAAAAAGAATGAATGGGTCAACCAGGCAATTAGAGAAGAAATTAAAAAATATATGGAAACAAATCAAAATGAAAAGACAACAATCCAAACGCTTTGGGATGCAGCCAAGGCAGTCCTGAGAGGAAAATACATTGCAATCCAGGCCTATCTCAAAGCAAGAAAAATCCCAAATACAAAATCTAACAGCACACCTAAAGGAAATAGAAGCAGAACAGCAAAGACACCCCAAACCCAGCAGAAGAAGAGAAATAATAAAGATCAGAGAAGAAATAAACAATATAGAATCTAAAAAAGCTGTAGAGCAGATCAACGAAACCAAGAGTGGGTTTTTTGAAAAAATAAACAAAATTGATAAAACTCTAGCCAGGCTTCTCAAAAAGAAAAGGGAGATGACCCAAAGAGATAAAATCATGAATGAAAATGGAATTATTACAACCAATCCCTCAGAGATACAAACAATTATCAGGGAATACTATGAAAAATTATATGACAACAAACTGGACAACCTGGAAGAAATGGACAAATTCCTAAACACCCACACTCTTCCAAAACTCAATCAGGAGGAAATAGAAAGCTTGAACAGACCCATAATCAGCGAGGAATTGAATCAGTCATCAAAAATCTTGGGGCGCCTGGGTGGCTCAGTCGGTTAAGCGGCTGAATTCGGCTCAGGTCAAGATCTCGCAGTCCGTGAGTTCGAGCCCCACGTCGGGCTCTGTGCTGACATCTCAGAGCCTGGACGCTGTTTCGGATTCTGTGTCTCCCTTTCTCTGACCCTCCCCCATTCATTATCTGTCTCTCTTTGTCTCAAAAATAAATAAATGTTAAAAAAAAATTTAAAAAAAATCTCCCAACAAATAAGAGTTCAGGACCAGATGGCTTCCCAGGGGAGTTCTACCAGACGTTTAAAGCAGAGATAATACCTATCCTTCTCAAGCTGTTCCAAAAAATAGAAAGGGAAGGAAAACTTCCATACTCATTCTATGAAGCCAGCATTACTTTGATTCCTAAACCAGACAGAGACCCTGCAAAAAAGAGAACTACAGGCCAATATCCCTGATGAATATGGATGCAAAATTTCTCAATAACATAATAGCAAATCGAATTCAACAGCATATAAAAAGAATTATTCACCATGATCAAGTGGGATTCATTCCTGGGATGCAGGGCTGGTTCCACATTCGCAAATCAATCAATGAGATACATCACATTAATAAAAGAAAAGATAAGAACGATATGATCCTGTCAATCGATGCAGAAAAAAAGCATTTGACAAAATTCAGCAACCGTTCTTAATAAAAACCCTCGAGAAAGTCGGGATAGAAGGAACATACTTAAAGATCATAAAAGCCATTTATGAAAAGCCCACAGCTAACATCGTCCTCAATGGGGAAAAACTGAGAGCTTTCTCCCTGAGATCAGGAACACGACAGGGATGCCCACTGTCACCGCTATTGTTTAACATAGTGTTGGAAGTTCTAGCATCAGCAATCACACAACAAAAGGAAATCAAAGGCATCCAAATTGGCAAAGATGAAGTCAAGCTTTCACTTTTTGCAGATGACATGATATTGTACATGGAAAATCTGATAGACTCCACCAGAAGTCTGCTAGAACTGATACATGAATTTAGCAAAGTTGCAGAATACAAAATCAATGTACAGAAATCAGTCGCATTCTCATACACTAATAATGAAGCAACAGAAAGACAAATAAAGAAACTGATCCCATTCACAATTGCACCAAGAAGCATAAAATACCTAGGAATAAATCTAACCAAAGATGTAAAATATCTGTATGCTGAAAACTATAGAAAGCTTATGAAGAAAATCGAAGAAGATATAAAGAAATGGAAAAACATTCTGTGCTCATGAATTGGAAGAATAAATATTGTTAAAATGTCAATACTACCCAAAGCTATCTACACATTCAATGCAATCCCAATCAAAATTGTACCAGCATTCTTCTCGAAGCCTGAACAAGCAATCCTAAAATTCATATGGAACCACAAAAGGCCCCGAATAGCCAAAGTAGTTTTGAAGAAGAAGACCAAAGCAGGAGGCATCACAATCCCAGACTTTAGCCTCTACTACAAAGCTGTCATCATCAAGACAGCATGGTATTGGCACAAAAACAGACACATAGACCAACGGAATAGAATAGAAACCCCAGAACTAGACCCACAGACATATGGCCAACTAATCTTTGACAAAGCAGGAAAGAATATCCAATGGAAAAAAGACAGTCTCTTTAACAAATGGTGCTGGGAGAACTGGACAGCAACATGCAGAAGGTTGAAACTAGACCACTTTCTCACACCATTCACAAAAATAAACTCAAAATGGATAAAGGACCTGAATGTGAGAAAGGAAACCATCAAAACCCTAGAGGAGAAAGCAGAAAAAGACCTCTCTGACCTCAGCCGTAGCAATCTCTTACTTGACACATCCCCAAAGGCAAGGGAATTAAAAGCAAAAATGAATTACTGGGACCTCATGAAGATAAAAAGCTTCTGCACAGCAAAGGAAACAATCAACAAAACTAAAAGGCAACCAACGGAATGGGAAAAGATATTTGCAAATGACATATCGGACAAAGGGCTAGTATCCAAAATCTATAAAGAGCTCACCAAACTCCACACCCCCCCCAAAAAAATCCAGTGAAGAAATGGGCAGAAAACATGAATAGACACTTCTCTAAAGAAGACATCCAGATGGCCAACAGGCACATGAAAAGATGCTCAACGTCGCTCCTCATCAGGGAAATACAAATCAAAACCACACTCAGATATCACCTCACGACAGTCAGAGTGGCCAAAATGAACAAATCAGGAGACTATAGATGCTGGAGAGGATGTGGAGAAACGGGAACCCTCTTGCACTGTTGGTGGGAATGCAAATTGGTGCAGCCACTCTGGAAAACAGTGTGGAGGTTCCTCAAAAAATTAAAAATAGACCTACCCTGTGACCCAGCAATAGCACTGCTAGGACTTTACCCAAGGGATACAGGAGTACTGATGCATAGGGGCACTTGTACCCCAATGTTTATAGCAGCACTGTCAACAATAGCCAAATTGTGGAAAGAGCCTAAATGTCCATCAACTGATGAATGGATAAAGAAAGTGTGGTTTATATACACAATGGAGTACTACGTGGCAATGAGAAAGCATGAAATATGGTCCTTTGTAGCAACGTGGATGGAACTGGATAGTGTTATGCTAAGTGAAATGAGCCATACAGACAAAGACAGATACCATATGTTTTCACTCTTATGTGGATCCTGAGAAACTTAACAGAAACCCATGGGTGAGGGGAAGGAAAAAAAAAGAGTTTAGAGTGGAAGAGAGCCAAAGCTTAAGAGACCCTTAAAAACTGAGAAAAAACTGAGGGTTTATGGGGGGTGGAGGGAGAGGATGGTGCGTGATGGGTATTGAGGAGGGCACGTTTTGGGATGAGCACTCGGTGTTGTATGGAAACTAATTTGACAATAAACTTCATATAAATGAAAAAAAAAAAAAGAAAGTGGTCTAGTTCCATTCTTCTTCATGTTGGTGTCCAGTTCTCCCAGCACCATTCGTTAAAGAGACTGTATTTTTTCATTGTATACTCTTTCTTGATTAGGAGAAATAAATCTTAAAGTTAGTAGAAGGAAATAACAAAGATCAGTGAAGAAATAAATGAAATAAAGAACAGAAAAACAATAGAAAAACATCAATGAAGCTAAGAGCTGGTTTTTTGAAAGAAAAAGAAGGCAAACCTTGAGGTAGACTAAAATAAAGAAAGAAGACTCAAATAAAATCAGAAATGAGATACATTACAAGTAATACTACAGAAATACATAGGATCATAAGCTACTACTATGAATAATTATATGCTGACAAATTGGATAACCTAGAAGAAAATGGAGAAATTCCTAGAAACATAGCACTTACCAATAGTGAATAATGAAGAAGTAGAAAATTGGAACAGGCTAGTAATGAGTAAAAAAGTTTGAATGAATTAAAGACCTCCCAATGCAGAAAAGCCCAGGACCAGATGGTTTCATTGGTGAAATCTACCAAAAATTTAAAGAAGAATTACCACCAATTCTTCTCAAGCTTTTCTATAAAATTTAAGATGAGGGAAGACTCCCAAACTCAGTTTATTATGCCAGCATTACTGATACCAAAGCCAGATAAGGACACTACGAGAAAAGAAAATTACAGGACAATATCCCTGCTGAAAGTAGATGCAAAAATCGTCAACAAAATACCAGCAAACTGAATTAAACACCACCTTAAAATGATCATACATCATGATCAAGTGGGATTTATCCTTGGAATATAAGGATGACTCAACATACACAAATCAATCAGTGTGACACACCACTTAACAGAACGAAAGATAAAAATCATATGATCATGTCGATAGGTTAAGTAAAAGCATTTGACATAATAGAACATTCTTTCATGATGAAACTATTAACTGGGTATGAAAGGAACATTCTACATCATCATAAAGACCATATATGAGAAACACATGGCTTACATCAATGTTGAAAGACTGAAGCTTTTCCTCTAAGATCAGTAACAAGACAAGGGTGCCCAGTCTCATTATTCCTATTCGCATAGTATTAGAAATCTTAGCCAGAGAAATTGGGCAATTAGAAATAAAAGGCATTTAAATCAAAAAAGAAGGAAAATTGTCTCTTCTTGCATATGACATGATCTTATATGTAGAAAACCCTAAAGATTCCACCAAAAAACTGTCAGAATTAATAAATTTATTCAGTAAAGTTGCAGGATATAAAATTAACATATAATCTCTTATATTTCTATATAGTAGCAATGAAATATCTGAAAAATAAATTTTTAGAAATTCCATTTACAATAGCATCAAAAACAATAAAATACTTAGGAATAAATTAACCAAAGAAGTGAAAGACCCACACCAAACATCACAAGATATTAACGAAAGAAGTTGAAGAAGATGTAAACAAATCGAAAGATATTTTATATTCACAGATAAGAGGAATTAAAATTGTCAAAATGTCTGTACTACCCAAAGCAATTTACATATTCCATGCAATAGCCATCAAATTCCAATGACACTTTTCACAGAAATAGAAAAAATAATTCTAAAATTCGTATGGAACCACCCAAGGCCTCAAATAGCCAAGCAATCTTGAGAAAGAAGAACAAATCTTGAGGCATCACATTTCCTAATTTCAAACTATATACACAGAGCACTTGGGTGGCTCAGTTGTTAAGCATCTGACTTCAGCTCAGGTCATGATCTCATGGTTCATGAGTTCAAGTCCCACATTGGGTGAGCTTGAGCCCTGCATCAGGTGAGCATGAGCCCTGCTTTGAGTGAGCCCTGCTTCCCTCTCTCTCTCTCTCTCTCTCTCCCTCTGACCCTCCTTGGATTCTCTCTCTCTATGCCCTTCACTCACTTGTGCCCTTCCCCCCCCAAAAAAAAACCCCTATATATACAAAGTACAAGTCTATAGTAATCAAAAGAGTATAGTACTGGCTAAAGATAGATACACAGACCAATAGAAAAAAAATAGCCCAGAAATAAACCACAGACTAATCTTGTGTGTGGGTGTGTGTGTGTGTGTGTGTGAGAGAGAGAGAGAGAGAGAGAGAGGGAGAGAGAGAGAGAGAATGCACAAGAAGAGGAGGGGGAGAGGAAGGGGGAAGAGAGAACCTTTTTTAAAATAGTAGGTATTATTATTATTATTATTATTGAGAGAGAATGAGTGGGGAAGGGGCAGAGGGAGAGGGAGACACAAAATCTGAAGCAGGCTCCATGCCCAGCATGGAGCCCAAAGTGGGGTTCAATCTCACAACCATGAGATCATGAACTGAGCTGAAATCAAGAGTTGGATGCTCCACTAACTGAGCCACCCAGGTGCCCCAACAGACTGATCTTTAACAAGAATGACAAGAATGCACAATAGGGAAAGAATAATTTCATTAATAAATTATCTTGTGAAAACTGGGTATTCACATTCAAAGAATATTGGACCTTTATCTTACACCACTCAAATATTAACTAGAACTGGATTAAAGATTTAAATGAAACCATAAAGCTCTTGGAAGAAAGCATTGGGAGAAAGCCCCTTTACATTGTTCTTAGCAATTACTTTTGGAAATGTCACTAATGGCATGTGCAACAAAAGTAAAAATTAATAAGTGGGACTATATAAAACTAAAAAATGTCTGTACGGCAAAGGAAAGCATCAACAAAATGAAAAGTCAATCTAACAAATGAGAGAAAACATTTTCAAACCATCTATCTGATGTTATGTTAATATCCAAAATATTTATGGAATTCATACAATCTGATTTTAAAAATGGACAGAGTATCTGAATTGGCATTTTTCTGAAGAAGACATACAAATGGACAACCAGTATATGAAAGGGTGTTCTATGTTACTAATCATCAGTGCAAATCAAAACCATAATGAGATATTGCTTCATACTTGTTAGAAGGGCTATTATCAAAAAGACAAGAATTAATAAGTTGCTGAGGATGTGGAGAACAGGGGACATTTGTGTGCTGTTTCTGGAAATGTACATTGATACAGCCACTATGGAAAACACAATGGAGTTTCCTCAAAAAATTAAAATTGGACTAGCACATGATGCAGCAATCCCACTTCTGGGTATTTATCTGAAGGAAATGAAATCACTGTCTCAGAGATATCTGCACCCCCATGTTCATTGCATCATTGTTCACAATAGCCAAGACATGGAATTAACTTGTGTCCATTAAGATAAATGGATAAAGAAAATGTGATGTATTATATATATTATTATATATTACATGTGATATAATTATGTATAATTATACATTTATAATGTGTATATATAATGGAATATTATTCAGCTATAAAATAAAAATCTTGTCATTTATGACAACATGGGTGGACCTTGTGCTAAGTGAAATAAGTTAGAGAAAGACAATAGTGTGTGATCTCAGTTTTATGTGGAATCTGAAAAAGCTGAATTCATGGAAAAAGAAAGTAGAATGCTAATTGCCAGGGTCTGGGTGAAGAGGAGGGAATGGGGAGATGTTGGTTAAAGGAAACAAACTTCAAGTTTATAGATGAATAAATTCTGTGGATCTAATGCATAGTAAGATAAGCTAGTTAGCATTACTCTATTATCTACTTGGAAGTTGGTAAGAAAGTAGATTTGAAATGTTCCCACCACACAAAAAATGGCATTTGAAGACCTTATCCCCAATACAGTCATGTTCTGAGGTACTAGGGGTTAGGACTTCAACATTTGAATTTTGGGGGGACACAATTTAGCCCATAACAATCTTTTAGCAGATATAGGATTTGCAAATATTTTCTCCTGTTCTCCTATGGATTGTTTTTTTTTAATATGATATTTATTGTCAAATTAGGTTCCATACAACACCCAGTGCTCATCCCAACAGGTGCCATCCTCAATGCTAATCACCCACTTTCCACTCCCTCCAACCCCCCATCAACCCTCAGTTTATTCTCAGTTTTTAAGAGTCTCTTATGGTTTGCCTCCCTCCCTCTCTTTTTTTTCCTTCCCCTCCCCCATGGTCTTCTGTTAAGTTTCTCACGATCCACATAAGAGTGAAAACATATGGTATCTGTCTTTCTCTATATGACTTATTTCACTTAGCATAACACTCTCCAGTTCCATCCATGTTGCTACAAAAGACCATATTTCATTCTTTCTCATTACCAAGTAGTATAACAAATCAGGAGACAGATGCTGGAGAGCATGTGGAGAAACGGGAACCCTCTTGCACTGTTGGTGGGAATGCAAACTGGTGTAGCCACTCTGGAAAACAGTGCGGACGTTCCTCAAAAAATTAAAAATAGATCTACCCTATGACCCAGCAATAGCACTGCTGGGAATTTATCCAAGAGATACAGGAGTGCTGATGCGTAGGGGCACTGGTGTCCCAATGTTTATAGCAACACTTTCAACAATAGCCAAATTATGGAAAGAGCCTAAATGTCCATCAACTGATGAATGGATAAAGAAATTGTGGTTTATATATACCATGGGTTGTTTTTCCACGTTCTTGATGGTGTCCTTTGACACACAAATGTTTTTAATTTTAATGAAGTCCTATTTATTTACTTTCTTCTTTTGCTGCTTGTGTTTTTCGTATCAAATTCAAGAAATCCTTGCCAAATACAAGGTCCTAAAGCTTTCCCATTATGTTTTCTTCTAAGAGTTTTTGTAGTTTTAGCTCTTATATTTGGGGCTTTGAACTATTTTGAGTTAATTTTTTTGTATTGTGTAAGATATGAGGTCAACTTCATTCTTTTGCATGTGGATGTACAGTTTCCCAGCACTATCTGTTAAAAAGACTGTCCTTTCCTCACTGTATGGTCCTAGTCACACTGTCAAAAATTATTTGGCTACAAATGTGAGGTTTATTTCTGGGCTCTCTATTTTATTCTACTGGTCTATAGGTCTGTCTTTATGCCGATACCATACTGTTTTGATTATAGTAGCTTGATGATAAGTTTTGAAATCAGGAAGTGTGAGTCCTCCAACTTTGTTCTTCTTATTCCAGATATTTTACGGCTATTTGAGTTCTTTTAAGATTTATGTGAAGTTTGCGTGGATTGTTCTATTTCTGCATACAATCCCACTGGGGATGATTTCTGTCCGTTTATTTTGCCCATTTGATTGAACTATGGTTTTCTGTTGTTTTTATTCCTTGTGATTCGTTTGTTGTTGAAAATTGAGCATTTGATTATTACATTGTCATAACTCTGGAAATCAGATTCCTCTCCTTCCCTAGAGATTGCTGTTTTTTTCTTTATTGTTGAAGGCTATAGTAGTCTGTTTATTTTTATTTTTTTAAATGTTTTATAATTTTTATTTATTTATTTAATTTTAATATATAAAATTTATTGTCAGATTGGTTTCCATTCAACACCCAGTGCTCATCCCAAAAGATGCCCTCTTCAATACCCATCACCCACCCTCCCCTCCCTCCCACTCCCCATCAACCCTCAGTTTGTTCTCAGTTTTTAAGGGTCTCTTATACTATGGCTCTCTCCCACTCTAACCTCTTTTTTTTTCCTTCCCCTCCCCCATGGGTTTCTGTTATGTTTCTCAGGATCCACATAAGAGTGAAAACGTATGGTGTCTGTCTTTCTCTGTATGGCTTATTTCACTTAGCATAACACTCTCCAGTTCCATCCATGTTGCTACAAAGGGCCATATTTCATTCTTTCTCATTGCCACGTAGTATTCCATTGTGTATATAAACCACACTTTCTTTATCCATTCATCAGTTGATGGACATTTAGGCTCTTTCCACAATTTAGCTATTGTTGAGAGTGCTGCTATAAACATTGGGGTACAAGTGCCCCTATGCATCAGTACTCCTGTATCCCTTGGGTAAACTCCTAGCAGTGCTACTGCTGAGTCATAGAGTAGGTTTATTTTTAATTTTTTGAGGAACCTCTACACTGTTTTCCAGAGTGGCTGCACCAATTTGCATTCCCACCAACAGTGCAAGAGGGTTCCCGTTTCTCCACATCCTCTCCAGCATCTATAGTCTCCTGATTTGTTCATTTTGGCCACTCTGACTGGCGTGAGGTGATATCTGAGTGTGATTTTGATTTGTATTTCCCTGATGAGGAGCGACGTTGAGCATCTTTTCATGTGCCTGTTGGCCATGTGGATGTCTTCTTTCAAGAAGTGTCTATTCGTGTTTTCTGCCCATTTCTTCACTGGATTTTTTGGGGGGGTGTGGAGTTTGGTGAGCTCTTTATAGATTTTGGATACTAGCCCTTTGTCCGATATGTCATTTGCAAATATCTTTTCCCATTCCGTTGGTTGCCTTTTAGTTTTGTTGGTTGTTTCCTTTGCTGTGCAGAAGCTTTTTTTTTCATAAAGTCCCAGTAGTTCACTTTTGCTTTTAATTCCCTTGCCTTTGGGGATGTGCTGAGTAAGAGATTGCTACGGCTGAGGTCAGAGAGGTCTTTTCCTGCTTTCTCCTCTAGGGTTTTGATGGTTTCCTGTCTCACATTCAGGTCCTTTATCCATTTTGAGTTTATTTTTGTGAATGGTGTGAGAAAGTGGTCTAGTTTCAACCTTCTGCATGTTGCTGTCCAGTTCTCCCAGCACCATTTGTTAAAGAGACTGTCTTTTTTCCATTGGATGTTCTTTCCTGCTTTGTCAAAGATTAGTTGGCCGTACGTTTGTGGGTCTAGTTCTGGGGTTTCTATTCTATTCCATTGGTCTATGTGTCTGTTTTTGTGCCAATACCATGTTGTCATGATGATTACAGCATTGTAGTAGAGGCTGAAGTTTGGGATTGTGATGCCTCCTGCCTGGTCTTCTTATTCAAAATTACTTTGGCTATTCGGGGCCTTTTGTGGTTCCATATGAATTTTAGGATTGCTTGTTCAGGCTTCGAGAAGAATGCTGGTACAATTTTGATTGGGATTGCATTGAATGTGTAGATAGCTTTGGGTAGTATTGACATTTTAACAATATTTATTCTTCCAACCCATGAGCATGGAATGTTTTTCCATTTCTTTATATCTTCTTCATTTCCTTCATAAGCTTTCTATAGTTTCCAGCATACAGATATTTTACATCTTTGGTTAGATTTATTCCTAGGTATTTTATGCTTCTTGGTACAATTGTGAATGGGATCAGTTTCTTTATTTGTCTTTCTGTTGCTTCATTATTAGCGTATAAGAATGCAACTGATTTCTGTGCATTGATTTTGTATCCTGTGACTTTGGTGAATTCATGTATCAGTTCTAGCAGACTTTTGGTGGAGTCTATAGGGTTTTCCATGTATAATATCATGTCATCTGAAAAAAGTGAAAGCTTGACTTCATCTTTGCCAATTTGGATGCCTTTGATTTCCTTTTGTTGTGTGATTGCTGATGCTAGAACTTCCAACACTATGTTAAACAATAGCGGTGAGAGTGGACATCCCTGTCATGTTCCTGATCTCAGGGAGAAAGCTCTCAGTTTTTCCCCATTGTGGATGATTATAGCTGTGGGCTTTTCATAAATGGCTTTTATGATCTTTAAGTATGTTCCTTTTATCCCGACTTTCTCGAGGGTTTTTATTAAGAAAGGGTGCTGAATTTTGTCAAATGCTTTTTTTTCTGCATCGATTGACAGGATCATATGGTTCTTATCTTTTCTTTTATTAATGTGATGTATCAGGTTGATTGATTTGCGAATGTAGAACCAGTCCTGCAGCCCAGGAATGAATCCAAGTTGATCATGGTGAATAATTCTTTTTTATATGTTGTTGAATTTGATTTGCTATTATGTTATTGAGAAATTTTGCATCCATATTCATCAGGGATATTGGCCTGTAGTTCTCTTTTTTGCTGGGTCTCTGTCTGGTTTAGGAATCAAAGTAATGCTGGCTTCATAGAATGGGTCTGGAAGTTTTCCTTCCCTTTCTATTTTTTGGAATAGCTTGAGAAGGATAGGTATTATCTCTGCGTTAAACGTCTGGTACAACTCCCCTGGGAAGCCATGTGGTCCTGGACTCTTATTTGTTGGGAGATTTTTGATGACTGATTCAATTTCTTCGCTGGTTATGGGTCAGTTCAAGGTTTCTATTTACTCCTGTTTGAGTTTTGGAAGTGTGTGGGTGTTTAGGAATTTGTCCATTTCTTCCAGGTTGTCCAGTTTGTTGGCATATATTTTTCATCGTACCCCTGATAATTTCTTGTATTTCTGCGGGATTGGTTGTAATAATTCCATTTTCATTCATGATTTTATCTATTTGGGCCATCTCCCTTTTCTTTTTGAGAAGCCTGGCTAGAGGTTTATCAATTTTGTTTATTTTTTCGAAAAAACAACTCTTGGTTTCATTGATCTGCTCTACAGCTTTTTTAGATTCTATATTGTTTATTTTTGCTATGATCTTTATTATTTCTCTTCTTCTGCTGGGTTTAGGGTGTCTTTGGTATTCTGCTTCCATTTCCTTTAGGTGTGCTGTTAGATTTTATATTTGGGATTGTTCTTGTTTCTTGAGATAGGCCTGGATTGCAATGTATCTTCCTCTCAGGACTGCCTTCGCTGCATCCCAAAGCGTTTGGATTGTTGTCTTTTCATTTTCATTTGTTTCCACATATTTTTAAATTTCTTCTCTAATGCCTGGTTGACCCATTCATTCTTTAGTAAGGTGTTCTTTAACCTCCATGCTTTTGGAGGTTTTCCAGACTTTTTCCTATGGTTGATTTTAGGCTTCATAACATTGTGGTCTGAAAGTATGCATGGTATGATTTCAATTCTTGTATACTTATGAAGGGCTGTTTTGTGACCCAGTATGTGATCTATCTTGGAGAATGTTCCATGTGCACTTGAAAAGAAAGTATATTCTGTTGCTTTGGGATGCAGAGTTCTAAATAGATCTGTCAAGTCCATCTGATCCAATGTATCATTCAGGGCCCTTGTTTCTTTATTGACCGTGTGTCTAGATGATGTATCCATTGTTGTAAGTGGGGTATTAATGTCCCCTGAAATGACCACATTCTTATCAATAAGGTTGCTTATGTTTGTGATTAATTGTTTTATATATTTTGGGGCTTCTGTATTCGTTGCATAGACATTTAAAATTGTTACCTCTTCCTGATGCATAGACGCTGTAATTGTCATATATGTCCTTCTTCTTCTCTTCTTACAGCCTTTAATTTAAAGTCTAGTTTGTCTGACATAAGTGTGGCTACTCCAGCTTTCTTTTGACTTCCAGTAGCATGATACATAGTTCTCCATCCCCTCCCTTTCAATCTGAAGGTGTCCTCAGGTCTAAAATGAGTCTTTTGTAGACAGCAAATAGATGGGTCTTGTTTTTTTTTTATCCATTCTGATACCTTATGTCTTTTGGTTGGAGCATTTAGTCCATTTACATTCAGTCTTATTATTGAAAGATATGGGTTTAGAGTCATTGTGATGTCTGTAGGTTTCATGCTTGTAGTGATGTGTCTGGCACTTTGTGGTCCTTGCAACATTTCACTCACAGAGTCCTCCTGAGGATCTCTTGTAGGGCTGGTTTAGTGGTGATGAATTCCTTCAGTTTTTGTTTGTTTGGGAAGACCTTTATCTCTCTTGTTCTGAATGACAGACTTGCTGGATAAAGGATTATCAGCTGCATATTTTTTCTGTTTGTCACATTGAAGATTTCCTGCCATTCCTTTCTGTCTTGCCAAGTTTCAGTAGATAGATCTGCCGCTAGTCTTATCAGTCTCCCTTTATATGTTAGAGCGTGTTTATCCCTAGCTGCTTTCACAATCTTCTCTTTATCCTTGTATTTTGCCAGTTTCACTATGATATGTCATGCAGAAGACCAATTCAAGTTACGTCTGAAGGGTGTTCTCCGTGCCTCTTGGATTTCAAAGCGTGTTTCCTTCCCCACATCAGGGAAGTTCTCAGCCTTGATTTGTTCAAGTACACCTTCAGCCCCTTTCTCTCTCTTTTCCTCTTCTGGAATTCCTATGATATGGATATTGTTCCGTTTCATTGCACCACTTAATTCTCTAATCCTCCCCTCATACTCCTGGATTTTTTAATCTCTTTTTTTTCTCAGCTTCTTCTTTTTCCATAATTTTATCTTCTAATTCACCTATTCTCTCCTCTGCCTCTTCAATCCGTGCTATGGCTGCCTCCATTTTATTTTGCACCTCATTTATAGAATTTTTTAGCTCCTCAAGACTATTTCTTAGTCCCTTGATCTCTGTAGCAATAGATTCTGTGCCGTCCTACACTTTTTTTCAAGCCCAGCGATTAATTTTATGACTATTATTCTAAATTCTTGTTCTGTTATATTGCTTAAATATGTTTTGATCAATTCATTAGCTGTTGCTACTTCCTGGAGTTTCTTCTGAGGAGAATTCTTCCGTTTCATCATTTTGGGTAGTCCCTGGGGTGGCTCCAAACTGCAGGACACTTCCCCTGTCCTGTCTGGAGTAACTTGTGTTCGTGGGCGGGGCCGCAATCAGACCTGATTTCTGCCCCCAGCCCACTGCTGGAGCCACAGTCAGACTGGAGTGTACCTTATCTTCCCTTCTCCCAAGGGCAGAACTCACTGTGGAGTGGTGTGGCCCCTGTCTGGGCTGCTTGCACACTGCCAGGCTTGTGGTGCTGCTTGCAGGGGCTCTGGCCAAGGGCATATCCCCAAGGGTGGATCCGCAAGGTGCACAGGGGCGGGATGGGCAGGCTTAGCTTGCTTTGCTCTTGGTGGTCCCCTGCAGGAGCGGCCCTGCAGCACTGGGAGGGAGGCAGACCCGTCAGAGAGATGGATCCACAGAAGCACAACGTTGGGTGTTTGCTCAATGCAAGCAAGTCAGTGATAGGAGCTAGTTCTTTTTGGAAAATCAGCTGGGGGTTGGGAGAGGGAGATGGCACTTGCCAGCACCTTTGTTCCCCCCCACCCTGAGCTGAGCTCTGTCTTCCGGGGCTCAGCAACTCTCCCTTCCAGTGTCCTCTCACCCTCCCCACTGTCTGAGAGCAGAGCTGTTGGCTTTTAACATTCCAGATGTTAAGTCACGCTCAGTGTCAGAATTCACGCATTCTGGCCCCTCTGCTTTTGCAAGGGGCTCTGCCTTGCCTAGCAGGCTGCCTCTCCACTGCTCTGGCTCCCTCCCACCAGTCCGTGTAGCACGCACTTCCTTTCCGCTGTTCCTTGGGCCTCTTGTCTATGCTTGGCTCTGGAGAGTCCATTCTGCTAGTCTTCTAGTGGTTTTTGGGTTATTTAGGCATATGTGGGTGGAATCTAAGTGATCAGCCAGACGAGGTGAGCCCAGCGTCCTCCTGTGCTGCCATCTTCCCCTCCATCTTCAGTAAGCAGCTGTGTCACTGTGGGCAAGGCCCTTCCTTTCTCAGGAAGGTTCTACCCTGACGGGTTTTTTTGGCACATATTCCCTGGTCTTTTCCCTGCTCTTGTCTCTGCCTGGCTATGGCCAGCAGAGCAAACGGCCCCTCTCACGGCGGGAAGCAGTGGCTCCTGGAGGAGGTGAACCTGAACTTCAAGCCCGCCCCAGCTCCTGCGTGTCTGCAGTCCTCTGGGGTTGGCCAAGCAGCCTCTTCTAGTTCCAACAGCTCCCAAGAGCTGAGGGTGTGCCCTGCCCTGCCCCGTCGGAGCGGCACCCAGAGTTGGCCGAGTGACTGCGATGAAAGTTCCCTTCCTGCGATGCTGGCATCTCACCAAGGAGCTACCACATCTTCTTTATCCATTCATCTGTCTATGGACATTTGGGCTCTTTCCATACTTTGGCTATTGTTGATAGTTCTGCTATAAACATTGAGGTGCAGGTGTCCCTTTGAAACAGCATTCCTGCATCCCTTGGATAAATACCTAGTAGTGCAATTGCTGGGTCTTAGGGTAGTTCTATTTTTATTTTTTGAGGAACCTCCATACTGTTTTCCAGAGTGGCTGCACCAGCCTGCATTCCCACCAGCAACCTAAAAAAGATTCTCTTTCTCCACATCCTTGCCAACGTCTGTTCTTGCCTGAGTTATTAATGTTAGCCATTCTGACAGGTGTCAGGTGGTATCTCATTGTGGTTTTGATTTGTATTTCGCTGATGATAAGTGATGTTGAGCACTGTTTCATGTGTTGGTTGGCCATCTGGATGTCTTCTTTAGAGAAGTGTCTATTCATGACTGTTGCCCATTTCTTCACAGGATTATTTGTTTTTTTGGATGTTGCATTTCAGAAGTTCTTTATAGATTTTGGATATTAACCCTTTATCTGATATGTCGTTTGCAAATATCTTCTCCCATTCTGTTAGTTGCCTTTTAGTTTTGCTGATTATTTCCTTTGCTGTGCAGAAGCTTTTTATTTTGAGGGGGTCCCAGTAGTTCATTTTTGCTTTTGTTTCCCTTGCCTCTGGAGACATGTTGAGTAAGAAGTTGCTGCGCCCAAGATCAGAGAGTTTTTTGCCTGCTTTCTCCTCGAGGATTTTGATGGCTTCCTGTCTTACATTGAGGTCTTTCATCCATTTTGAGTTTATTTTTAGGGATGGTGTAAGGAAGTGGTAGATGTTCATTCTTCTGCATGTTGCTGTCCAGTTTCCCCAGCACCACTTGCTGAAGAGACTGTCTTTATTCCATTGGATATTCTTTTTTTTTAATTTTTTAATGTTTATTTATTTTTGACAGAGAGAGAGACAGAGCATGAGCAGGGGAGAGGCAGAGAGAGAGGGAGACACAGAATCCGAAGCAGGCTCCAGGCTCTGAGCTGTCAGCACAGAGCCCCACGCAGGGCTCAAACTCACAGACCGTGAGATCATGACCCGAGCCAAAGTCAGACGCTCAACCAACTGAGCCACCCAGGCGCCCCTCCATTGGATATTCTTTCCTGCTTTGTCAAAGATTAGTTGGCCATACGTTTGTGGGTCCATTTCTGGGTTCTGGGTTCTGTTCCATTGATCTGAATGTCTGTTTTTGTGCCAGTACCATACTGTCTTGATGATTTCAGCTTTGTAGTATAGCTTGAAGTGTGGGATTGTGATGCCTCCTGCTTTGGTTTTCTTTTTCAAGATTGCTTTGGCTATTCGGGGTTGTTTCTGGTTCCATACAGACACTCATTCTTCATACATTTTTAAAGCTTTAATGTTAGACTAAAGTTTTTCTTGACCATCTCCCAATTTTAATTTCTTGTCTATTTTACATATGTTTGAATGACTGCATAGTATTTCATTATATGGATACAAGATAATTAATTTGAACAATTCCTTATTGATGGACAAAAGGCTTTTCAATTTTTTTTTGTGGTCACATGCAAATATTTTTTCAAGTTCATTCTTTGACTTTGCTAACAGTGTCATTCACTAAACAGATGTTTAAATTTTTATACAGTTAAACTTATCTATTTTTAATTAAATTTTATTTTTAATTGAGATGTAATTGACATACATTATATTAGTTTCAGGTGTACATCATAATAATTTGATGTGTGTATGTATTGTGAAATAATCAATACAATAAGTCTAGTTAACATCCATTACCACACAGTTACAATTTTTTTTTGTGATGAGAACTTTAAAGATCTGCTTTCTTAGCAACTTCCAAATATACTATATTAACTATAGTTATTTATCTACCATTATATCTTTAGCTAGAAATAGTGAGGTCCAGTAAAGTCTGTCAGGTATGCTACCATTTGTATAATAAAGGGGAGAATAGGAACAAAAACTTATATTTGCTTTGCATAAAGAAACACTGGATGAATGAACAAGAAAGTAATAAAAATATTTTTTATAAGGCTGAAGATGGAATAAGTAGATGGTGATGGGTGTGAGCAATACTTCTCATTGTACATCTTTCTATATATTTATATAAATTTATTTCATATATTTATATTGAATTTACATAAATTTTACACATTTATATTTAAGTATAATGTATTGGTTTTGTGCTGCTTCTATAATAAATTACTGGAGACTAATGGGCTTGGAACAATATAAATTTATTATCTTACAGTTCTGGAAGTCAGAAGTCTGAAATGGGACTTATTAGACTAGAATCAAAGGCTGTGGTCCTTCTGGAGGCTCTAGAGGTGAATACATTCCTTGCCTTTCCAGCTTCTAGAGGCTGCCTGTATTCCTTGGCTTGTATTCACTTCCCCTTTATTCAAATCCAGCAAGACAGCATCTTGAATGCTCTCCCCTCTCTGACCTCTACTCCCATAATTTCCTTCTTTGGCCCCAATTCTGCCCTCATGTTGACTTCTGTCTTCTCTGTTTCCTCCCTCTTAGAAGGACTTTTGCAATTACATTGAGCTCACACAATTGATAATAATCCCTTTGTCTAAACATCTTTAATCTTGTTTTTTGCTGTTACCATTTTGTGTGTGTGTGTGTGTGTGTGTGTGTGTGTGTGTTGAGAATACTTAAGATCTACTCTTTCAGCAAATTTCAAGTATACAATGCAGTATTATTAACTATACTCGCTGTCCTGTACATTAGATCTCCAGAAATTTTTCATCTTATAACTGAAAGTTTGTACTTTTGGACCAGCGTCTCCCGATTCCTCTGCACCCAGCCCCTGGCAACCATTGTTCTAATCTCTGGTTCTATGAGTTTGACCTTTTTATTTTTATTATTTATTTTATTTTATGTATGTATGTATGTATGTATGTATTTATAATTTATTGTCAAATTGGCTCCCATACAACACCCAGTGCTCATCCCAACAAGTGCCGTCCTCAATGCCCATCACCCGCTTTCCCTTCTCCCTCACCCCCCATCAACCCTCAGTTTGTTCTCTGTATTTAAGAGACTCTTATGGTTTGCCTCCCTCCGTCTCTGTTTGTAACCATTTTTCCCCTTCCCTTCCCCATGGTCTTCTGTTAAGTTTCTCAAGATCCACATAGAGTGAAAACATATATCTGTCTTTCTCTGACTGACTTATTTCACTTAGCATAATACCTTCCAGTTCCATCCACGTTCCTGCAAATGGCAGGATTTCATTCTTTCCCATTGCCAAGTAGTATATATAATGCAGTACTACTTGGCAATGAGTTTGACCTTTTAGATTCTACATATGAGTTCATGCAGGGTTTGTCATTCTGTTTTTGGCTTACTTCACTTAGCATAATATCTT